>NW_020174053.1:469037-493579 GCF_003031525.2 Neophocaena asiaeorientalis asiaeorientalis | reverse complement strand
TTTCAATTTTCTTAAATTTACCAAGGCTTGATTTGTGACCCAAGATATGATCTATCCTGGAGAATGTTTCATGAACATTTGAGAAAAATGTGTATTCTGTTGTTTTTGGATGCAATGTCCCATAAATAGCGATTAAGTCCATCTTGTTTAAAGTATCATTTAAAACTTGTGTTTCCTTATTTATTTTCATTTTGGATGATCTGTCAATTGGTGAAAGTGGGGTGTTAAAGTCCCCTACTATGATTGTGTTACCATCAATTTCCCCTTTTATGGCTGTTAACATTTGCTTTATGTATTGAGGTGCTCCTATGTTAGGTACATAAATATCTACAATAGTTATGTCTTCTTCTTGAATTGATCCCTTGATCATTATGTAGTGTCCTTCTCTGTCTCTTCTAATATTCTTCATTTTAAAGTCTATTTTGGGGCTCCCCTGGTGGCTCAGTGGTTGAGAGTCCGCCTGCTGATGCGGGGGACACGGGTTCATGCCCTGGTCCAGGAGGATCCCACATACTGTGGAGTTGCTGGGCCCGTGGGCCACGGCTGCTGAGCGTGCGCTTCCGCAGCCTGGGCACCGCAACGGGAGAGTCCATAACAGTTAGAGGCCCACGTACCGCAAACAAACAAACAAAGAAACAAAAACAATAAGTAAAGTCTATTTTTTCTCATATGAGAATTGCTACTCCAGCTTTCTTTTGGTTTCCATTTGCATGGAGTATCCTTTTCCATCCCCTTATTTTCAGTCTGTATGTGTCTCTAGGTCTAAAGTAGGTCTCTTGTAGACAGCATATATATGGGTCTTGGTTTTGTATCCATTCAGCCAGTCTGTGTCTTTTGGTGGGAGCATTTAATCCATTTACATTTACGGTAATTATCAATATGTATGCTCCTATTCCCATTTTCTTAATTGTTTTGGGTTTGTTATTGTAGGTCTTTTACATCTCTTGTGTTTCTTGCCTAGAGAAGTTCCTTTAGCATTTGTTGTAATGCTGGTTTGGTGGTGCTGAACTCTCTCAGCTTTTGCTTGTCTGTAAAGGTTTTAATTTCTCCATCAAATCTGAATGAGATCCTTGCTGGGTAGAGTAATCTTGGTTGTAAATTTTTCTCCTTCATCACTTTAAATATCTTTCATCACTTTAAATATGTCCTGCCACTCCCTTCTGGCTTGCAGAGTTTCTGCTGAAAGATCAGCTGTTAACCTCATGGGGATTCCCTTGTATGTTTTTTGTTGTTTTTCCCTTGCTGCTTTTAGTATGTTTCCTTTGTTTATAATTTTTGACAGTTTGATTAATATGTGTCTTGACGTATTTCTCCTTGAATTTATCCTGTATGTGACTCTCTGTGTTTCCTGGACTTGATTAACTATTCCCTTTCCCATATTAGGGAAGTTTTCAACTATAATCTCTTCAAATATTTTCTCAGTCCCTTTCTTTTTCTCTTCTTCTGGAACCCCTATAATTCGAATGTTGGTGCATTTAATGTTGTCCCAGATGTCTCTGAGACTGTCTTCAGTTCTTTTCATTCTTTTTTCTTTATTGTGTTCTGCAATAGTTATTTCCACTATTTTATCTTCCAGGTCACTTATCCATTCTTCTGCCTCAGTTATTCTGCTACTGAACCCTTCTAGAGTATTTTTGATTTCATTTTTTGTGTTGTTCATCGTTGCCTGTTTCATCTTTAGTTCTTCTAGGTCCTTGTTAACTGTTTCTTGCATAGGTCTCCTGTGGACCAGGCTCCTGAAGTTACGTCTCCCACCTCAGAGGCACAGCACTGACTCGTGGCTGCAGCACCAAGAGCCTTTCATCCACATGGCTCAGAATAAAAGTGAGAAAAAGTAGAAAAAAAGTAAGAGGATAAAATAAAATTAAAAAGTAAGATAAAATAAAATAGTTACTATAATAAAAAAGAGTAAGAAAACAATTTTTTTTCAAAAAAGTTAAAAAAAAAAAAAAAAGATGGATAGAACCCTAGGACAAATGGTGAAAGCAAAGCTATACAGACAAAATCTCACGCAGAAGCATACACATACACATTCACAAAAAGATGAAAAGGGGAAAAAATCATAAATCTTGCTCTCAAAGTCCACCTCCCCAATTTGGGATGATTCGTTGTCTATTCAGGTATTCCACAGATGCAGGGTACACCAAGTTGATTGTGGAGATTTAATCCACTGCTCCTGAGGCTGCTGGGAGAGATTTCCCTTTCTCTTCTTTGTTCACACAGTTCCCGGGGCTCAGCTTTGGATTTGGCCCCGCCTCTGTGTGTAGGTCACCGGAGGGCATCTGTTCTTTGCTCAGACAGGAGCAGCTGACTCAGGGCCTCTGGCTCACTCAGGCCGGGAGGAGGGAGGGGCACGGAGTGCGAGGCGGACCTGTGGCGGCAGAGGCCAGCGGGACGTTGCACCAGCCTGAGGCGCGCCGTGCGTTCTCCCAGGGAAGTTGTCCTTGGATCATGGGACCCTGGCAGTGGTGGGCTGCACAGGCTCCCAGGAAGGGAGGTGTAGATAGTGCTCGTACACAGGCTTCTTGGTGGCAGCAGCAGCAGCCCTAACGTCTCATGACTGTCTCTGGGGTCCACGCTGTTACCCGCGGCTCGGGTAACAGGAAGAATTCGGGAAAGGTCAAAAGGAGACAGGAGATGCCAGCCTATATTTCCTACCAACCTCCCAGAATCCTTCTCGCTGGAATCCATCTTGGCTGAGCGATGCACATGCCACCAGGAAGGACCCTGAGTCAGAATGATTGGCCAGAGACAACCCGGAAACTAACCCCATTACCATAATACCCGAGACCGTGAGCTGCGTGGCAGAGCAGTCCTCCTGGGTTCCCTGACCCTGCTGCTCTCCACCCGAGTGCCCCTTCCCAATAAAATCTCTTGCTTTGTCAGCACGTGTCTCTTTGGACAATTCATTTCTGAGTGTTAGACAAGAGCCCACTCTCGGTCCCTGCAAGGGGTCCCCCTTCCTGCAACATGTTGTTTCTGGTCATCCAAGTGTATCTTTCACCACAACACCCCTGAAAATTTCATAATGTAACCGAGTAGGACCCTACAGGGCCTTTTCTCCCCCCCATATCCTCTGCTTAACTCCCCTCTGAAGTACCAAGAAAATAGTATTTGATGCCAATTTCCTGAGTTGTTTTGCAGATGTGAACGCCCCTGTCCCCACCAAAGGGAAGATGTTAACTACTTGATGACCATGAGCACATAGCTCCAGGCCTCCTGGAGCCTAAGGATGGATAAAGTTAACTCCTGTGACACCAACCTGTTCTGTCATCATCAGCCAATCAAAGAATTGTGCACAATCTGATCACATACCCTGCGACAACCCCGCTCCTCACCTGGTTTTTAAAAATGCTTTACTGAAAACTTTCGGGGAACTTGAAGCTTTTTAGGGCTTGAGCCACCTCGCCTCCTTGCATGGTCTTGCAATAAGCCTCCTCTGCTCCAAACTCAGAAGTTTCGGTTTGTTTGGCTTCACTGTGTGTCGGGCACATGAACTTGTGTTAACAATTTTGGCGAAGCCAATCTAGGAGTCCATGTCCATGGTAGGCCAACCCTGGCCTGGGTCAGCCCCTTCCCCAAGTCCCCAGCAGCTTCCAGAGCCCACTTCACTCTGGGGATCTCAAAGGGACTGTTCCCGACCGGCGCCTGCGGCCCATGGCAGGAGGCTGTTGGAGCCAAAAAATGTCTGGAGCTGTGGTCCACATTCGGTGTCGCTGGGTGAGTCGCTCCAGGTTGCACAGGCAGGGAATTCTCTCCACTACGTCTGGGCCGCTTCCCTTGTGGGAAGTGAGCCACTTTAGGGTAAGTCGCTCCAGTGTGCACACCGGGAACATATTCCCCCCTCAATTTGGGCTTTCCCTCTATGGAAAAGGAAATTTGTTTTGCATTTGGTTGCGGTACCCTGTTGGAGAAGGGAATTGTTGTTGAACTCTACCTGATTTGGGAACCAGTTCATTTGCTTTTTGAGAGACAGTCTTGCCAATTTGTTTGGAGGCCTCCGTTTGGGAGTGGAAATGGAATTTTAGACTACACCTCTGATTTTCTGTGTGACCATAGCTTAGTTGTTTGTGTTTTTGTGTGTATCATTTTGGGGTGAGCCACTCATGTTCCATTCTTTCTGAGCTATGCCTCATCTGATTATTTGTTTGTGGGACCATGTGTTTATTGTTTGTTTGTGTGTTAGTACTTGCATTGGCCAGTTGAAACGTCTTTGGTGAGTAAAGGGGCTCGTGTGTGATGACACCAGGGTATCCTTTCCTACTGCATAGGTTTTGCCTACAGAGGAGAGTTGGTTGGGATTTCCCTTTTGAACTAGCCTTAGTCATTCATTCAGCTTCATCTCAGATGGGACATTGGATGGGAATCTTCCTTTTTGGGGGGCTAGGGAACTGTGAACCTTAGAGACCAATTTGAATTGCTATTTGCTTGATATTTGATAACACTAGCCATGGATAATTAAGTATGGATGATCAGATCTCTGTTCCATCTTATAGTCCTCTGGGGTACTTTTACAAAACTAAGAGATCTTTAGCTATACTACCTAAATGAAAAAAATGCCACAATACTTCCTGAGATCTGGAGGGCAAAGGTCCCTGATGTATTGGCTATTATATCAAAGTGGGTCTTTTGCAATTGCTTTTATATTGGGGGTATGTGTGTGTGGGTGAATGAGTGTCTCGGTACCTGAGTCCAAATCCCTTTTTCACTTCCTGGTTTTGCTGAAAGAGGGGCATGCAAATGTGAACAAATGATATGTATTATTGTATTTGTTTCTTTAAAGTGAGGTGAATATTTGGGAACTGGAAAAAAGAAAACTCTCTGAAAATAGCACAAGATGGCTGGGTTTTGTGTAAGTAGTTTGAAGAGGAATTTGCATTTCTCTTCCTGTGCCTTTGAGAGGTAAATGATCTACCTGGAGAGGCGGATGATGGCGTAAAAGTAAGACGCGGAGATCACCTTCCTCCCCACCAGATACACCAGAAATACATCTACACATGGAACAACTCCTACAGAACACCTACTGAATGCTGGCAGAAGACCTCAGACCTCCCAAAAGGCAAGAAACTCCCCACGTACCTGGGTAGGGCAATAGAAAAAAGAAAAAAACAAAGACAAAAGAATAGGGACAGGACCTGCACCAGTGGGAGGGATCTGTGAAGGAGGAAAGGTTTCCACACTCTAGGAAGCGCATTCTTTACCAGGACCTCCTGTTGTTAAGATAACTCATGAAAGTGGCTACTATCTTGTCTGGCCAGGATGGGCAGTTTGAGTCAGTGGTTCCCCTAACAAATGTGAGCCATCAATGGGTTGTCTATTCCTAATAAAGAGGTGAGTGACATCTGTACCAGTCAGGGTTCTTTGGTTGCAAACAGCAGAAACCAACTTTGGCTAACTTATGCAGAAAAGGAATTTTTTAGAAAATCATCTCTGCTCAGGAAATTGGCAGGAAGGCTACAGAGCCATGTTCAGAAATGGGCAGAAACCTGCAGGACTTAGGAAGCAGGAAACACAGGAGAGATGTGGCAGCAGGAATGGCAGGACCTGAAACCCCTCTGTAAACAGAGGCCTTGGTACAGGCTGAAAGACACATTGTTCCTAGTAGGTTCTAAGCTGGCCAGGTCAGATCCCTCCTTGCTTTTTAAATCATTATACACAGTTGAAAATGGAACATGTTAAGACAAGACATCTCTGGGAAACCTGGCTTTCACAGAAGATAGTCTAGAAGCCACTGCCAAGGCCACTCAGTAGTGATAAAATAGACCTGTCTCCTTTTGCCCCACAGAATAGAACTAGGAACAATGAGTAAATATTTCAAGGAGACAGAGTTGAGATCTGTATGGCCAGGGACTTTCTAATAAACAGAGCTATTCAACAATGGATTTAACAGACTTCCATGGTGGTGAGCTTGCTGGCCACTGCAATTTTTCAAGGAAAAACTGAATTCCCTCTGACAGAATATGAAAGGGAAACCTGTCTTAATAGGAAATAGATTAGGATCCCTCTCAACTGCTTGATTTGTGATTTTAAACTAGACTTTTACAGCTATTTGCTGGAAATGAACATTCTTTATAGCCATTCCCCATCCCTTCCCCATAATATTATGGATGCAAAATCATCTATGATCATTATTATTATCCACTTAGAACAATTTTTTATTCATGTTTCCTATTGTAAATTGCATAATCACACCATAGAAACTCTGGGGGAAAAAAAAAGAAAAGAGAAAAAAGGCGTCTATAGTCCCATTTGTGGGTTTTCTTCCAATTTTTTACTTATCTGCATTTTTCAAAAATGAAAATAGTTAATTTCTTCTGATTGTAAAGATGACACAGTTGGTATGTTCAATTAATATGGAAAAGTATAAAAAAGAAAGTAAAAGATTATCTAAAATGTTGAACATCTTGGAACACATCTTTTGTGATATTGCTCTATGCATAAATATGCATATCTAACATTTTACATAAATGGGATCCTACCATAAAAGGGGGTTGTTGTGACCCTATATCACTCTGTGTTATGTTATAGAGCTCATCTTGTGCCAGTGAATATATAAATATTGTCTTCTAAGTGGCCACATAACATTCCTTATATGGCTGTTTCATAATTTAATTGATATCCTATTAATGGATATTTTGAACATTTAGATTGTGTCCAATTTTTACTCTTATGAAGAATACTGCATTGAACACCCTTGTACATCTGTCTCTAGGTATTTGTCTGCTTGTCTTAGGCTTTCTTCAAACAATTCTAAGTGAATAACAAACCAAAGGCAGATTAAAGTTGTTAACTGCATAAGAGAAAGCTGGCTATCTCCTGAAGTAGATGTAAAAAGGGTACATTTGTGTATGGGCAAAAAAAACAGCAGTTCCCTGACTGGCACAATACCCACCCATAAAATGTTCTCTGACATATCCCCAGCAGAAGACTTACAAAACTCACCACTGGTTATCCAGACTGCTAGAGGTATTCCCGCCTCCCACCCCAACCCTAACAAAGCTCTGCATTTCCCTCCCTCAGTCCTGCCCTACCCTGTTTCTAGCCCTTCCTTCCCTCTGAGAACCTGTCACTGTTACACATGCTTTTTTCTTCTGTGAAATGTGAATAAAGAATCCTGCTTTCTGCCCTCAAGTCCAGTTTGTCTCTCCATCCAAAGAGCAAAGAAAACTCACACCATGTCAAGCCGGGGCTTGGTGCCATCTGGGTTAGCCCAGGTCAGCACATCTGCCCTCCAGAAATTAGCAAGTCAGAAACACCCAGGAGGACCTAAAGGGCTGTGAGTTAACTTTGGAGATCTACCTTACATGGAGGTTGAATTTTGAAGTCAACTCATAAGCAAAAACTCACCATGGCAGAGATGGCTATTTGCCTGCTCAACAATTATTCTCCCCTCCTTCCACACTAATAGAAACCTAATTTTATTCTGAGTAGCAATATGTTAATCTAAAGGATTATATTTCCCAGTCTTCCTTGTGTCCAGTGATATATAAGCTAAAGTCATTGAATGGGGCTGCAGGGAAAGCATTTTAGAGGATTTATCTGGCTGGGAGGGTCACCTTTTTGCTCTTTCCTCTCTTCTTCCTTCTTGCCCGGAATGTGGACTCTAAGATGTTTTTGTAGTCCTCCTGGGTCTTGAGGTGACCTTGAGTTAGAAATGTGTGCCAGTAAGAGCCAAAAGATAGTCAGAGCCTGGATCCCTGATGGCCATGGAGTCACCAGCCCTGGACCACTTTTATCTCTGGACACTTTTTTGGTTGGAAAGAGATACCCTTGTTTAAGTCACTTACTTGCTTTTTCTGTTATATGCATCTAAAGCTAAACTTAGAGAAGGAGATGAAGATTGCAGAGTAGGAGGACATGGAGCTCTCCTCCCCCTATGAACACATCAAAAATATATCTAGATGTGGAATAATTTTCACTGAAAACTAACTAGAAATTGGCAGAAGGATTCCTGTACAACTAAGGCAGTAAGAAAGATACATGTGTGGTTAAGTGACAAGGGAAGAAGAAGAACTGGGTCTGGACCTGTGCCCCTGGGATTGGACTCAGAGGAAAAGGGAGATTGCATAGGTGGACACCCGCCCTGGGGAGAGACTGGTTTGAGCTAGAATGTACGCCCAAGTCCTGGGATCCTATGCAAAGGAGACAAGCTCCCTTAGCTGGTTAGAGGACCACTGGGACAGACAGAGGGTTGTGGGAAGCATGGGCTCCACTCATGAGGAGTGCACACGTGCCAGCTAGTCCCCAAAGAGGGCAGAGAGAGGTCTGCTCTAGCCACCACCAGGTTTCTCATGCCCTAGTCCATGCTGAGTAAATGCTCAACACTCACTCCATACCACAGTACAGCACTGGATCTGGGGTGGACACAATGGGGGGTGGGGCTGGGGGACTCTACTGTGGAATGCAGAGGTGAACTGGTCCTGGGGTGGAGCCCAAGGTGGGTGGAATTGGCCACTGTTGGCAGCTCTCCAGAAGCCACCCAGTTCTCTGAGGGTGGCCCCTCCACCATTGCTCTGATGCACACAGAGAGCCCACATAGGCCCTACCTGCCCTGCACAGTGGTCCCACAAGATGGCAGGAGTGGCAGAGGCTGGAGACAGTGATCAGCTGTGAGACACAAAGAGGACTTGCCCCTGAGGTAAGGCAAAGAGATGCAACCTGGTCCCATGTAGGAGCCCAGGTGGGGCAGCAGTGACCATTGTTGGTATTTACTCAAGTGACACCACAGAAGTGGCCCAAATCTCTGACACCAGTCACTCAACAATGGCTCGCCTCCCAGTAAACACTAAGAGTTCATGCATCCACTGACAGCCCTGCTGAATGTTCCACAACAGCATAGGGATGGTGGAGACTGAGGGCAGTCATCAGGGGTAAGGGACAAAGGGGACTTGCACCCAAGGCTGCATCTGAGTGGAGACATGGGCATCTACACAGTCAATGCTTTGGATCACTGTCTGTGCATGAACCCCACACTCTTCAGCAACCCCCTTCTCTGGGACAAGAGCCTGGTGTAGGGAGAGGGGAAAAACACACTTAAAGGAAGCAGAGCCAGCTAGGCCTGACCCTCAGGGCTTTTGCTCAAGCAACTTGGGAGCAGATTCTCCCACCAATAAGGTGATGACAGCCACTGAGCACAGAGAAAGTCTTACCTCACACCTGGGTCAGCTCTAGCCCGTTCATCTCCAGCCACACCCCCTACCAAGGTAATAGCTGCTAGTACACCCTGAGGAAAGACATGACATGTCCACATCAAATCCAGCTCTCCCAGCAAAGGCACTGGGCACATGCAGACTGTATAGGGATGCTCCCATATAAGAACACTGCCTCAAGACTGTAGGAAGTAATTGTTTCACCTAAATTCATAGAGGCAGAAAAACTTAAGCAAAATGAAAAGACAGAGGAACCACTTTCAATTGAAAGAGCAAGAGAAAAACCCTGAAAAAATAATGAAACAGAAATAAACAATTTACCAGATAAAGAATTCAAAATATTGGTAATAAACATGTTAACTGAATTAGGGAAAAGAACTGATGTAAACAGTGAACATTTCAACAAGGAACTAGAAAATATAAACAGACCCAATCAGAAACAAATAACTGAAATAAAAAATACACAAGAAGGAATGAATAGCAGACTAAGTGATCAGAAGAACCCATAAGAACTCATAAGATAAAGTAATGGAAATCAAACAATCAGAACAGCAGAAAGAAAAACAAAATTTTAAAAAGTGAGAGCAATTTAAGAGATCTCTGGAATAATATTAAGCATACCAACATTAGATTATAGGGGTCTCGAAGAGGAAGCAAGACAGAGAAGGGGAACAAAAATGTATTTGATGAAATTATGGCTGAACATGTCTCAAACTTGAAGAAGGATATATATCCAAGTACAGGAAGCTCAGAGGGTCCCAAACAAGATGAACTCAAACAGACCCACACCAAGTCATACCATAATTAAAATGGCAAAACTTAAAGATAGAATTCTAAAGGTAGCAAGAGAAAAACAAAGAATCGTATACAAGGGAATTCCCATGAGACTATCAGCTGATTTTTCTGCAGAAACTTTGCAGGCCAGAAGTAAGTGGGTGAAAGGGAAAAACCTGCAACATAGGTTAGTCTATCCAGCAAGATTATCATTTAGAATAGAAGGAAATAAACTTCTCAGACAAGCAAAAACTAACAGAATTCATCAATACCAAGCCTATCCTAAAAAGAAATGTTAAATGTTCTTCCCTAAGTGGAAAAAAAGTAAGACTGTATAGGAAACGCAAATATATAGTAAGGACTGAAAATCAAAACTTAGACCCTCAGACCGCGCGGACTCCTAAAGAGATTGTTTTCAAAGTCTGGTGGCGGAATTGAAGCCTTCAAAAGAAGGACTAATCAGAAGGCCGTTATGTAAAACAGTGGAGGCTGGAAGGCATCGAGTGGCCTGGCAAGTGTGAAGCCCTTGGGCTCTGCAGGGGACAGTTTGAAAATCTCTGGCCTGTAGCATAAAGGTTCCCTCATGAGACCACAGTTAACATGTTGGCCAGGGCTGCAGTCACCACTGCGGCTGGAGGATTCCCTGCTGAGATGGCTTAGTCACCTGACCGATACATCAGAAATACATCTACACATGAAACAACTCCTACAGAACACCTACTGAATGCTGGCAGAAGACCTCAGACCACCCAAAAGGCAAGAAACTCCCCACGTACCTAGGTAGGGCAAAAAAGAAAAGAATAAACAGAGACAAAAGAATAGGGATGGGACCTGCACCAGTGGAAGGGAGCTGTGAAGGAGAAAAGGTTTCCACACACTAGAAGACCCTTTGGGGGCGGAGACTGCAGGTGACGGAAGGGGGGAGCTTCGGTGCCACAGAGGAGAGCACAGCAACAGGGGTGCGGAGGGCAAAGCGGGGAGACTCCCGCACAGAGGATCGGTGCCAACCGGCACTCACCAGCCCGAGACACTTGTCTGCTTACCCGCCGGGACAGGCAGGGCTGGGAGCTGAGGCTCGGGCTTCGGTCGGAGCGCAGGGAGAGGACTGGGGTTGGCGGCGTGAACACAGCCTGCAGGGGATTAGTGCACCACGGCTAGCTGGGAGGGAGTCCGGGAAAAAGTCTGGAGGTGCCAAAGAGGCAAGAGACTTTTGCTTGCCTTTTTGTTTCCTGGTGCGGGAGGAAAGAGGATCAAGAGCACCGCTTAAAGGAGCTCCAGAGACGGGCGCGAGCCGCGGCTAACAGCACGGACCCCAGAGACGGGCATGAGACGCTAAGGCTGCTGCTGCCGCCACCAAGAAGCCTGTGTGCGAGCACAGGTCACTCTCCACACCTCCCTTCTGGGGAATCTGTGCAGCTCGCCACTGCCAGGGACCCAGGATCCAGGGACAACTTCCCCAGGAGAATGCACGGCGTGCCTCAGGCTGGTACAACGTTCCGCCGGCCTCTGCCGCCTCAGGCTCGCCCTGCATCCGCACCCCTCCCTCCCCTCAGCCTGAGTGAGCCAGAGTCCCCGAATCAGTGGCTCCTTTAACCCTGTCCTCTCTGAGCAAAGAATAGACGCCCTCCGGTGACCTACACGCAGAGGTGGGGCCAAATCCAAAGCTGAGCCCCTGGGAGCTGTGTGAACAAAGAAGAGAAAGGGAAATCTCTCCCAACAGCCTCAGGAGCAGCGGATTAAATCTCCACAATCAACTTCATGTACCCTGCATCTGTGGAATACATGAATAGACAATGAATCATCCCAAACTGAGGAAGTGGACTTTGAGAGCAAGATTTATTATTTTTTCCCCTTTTCCTCTTTTTGTGAGTGAGTATGTTTATACTTCTGTGTGAGATTTTGTCTCTATAGCTTTGCTTTCACCATTTGTACCAGGGTTCTGTCCGTCCGGTTCTTTTTACTTTTTTGGAAAAAAATTTTTTTCTTAATAATTATTTTAGTAACTTTATTTTATTTTATCCCCTTTCTTTCTTTCTTTCTTCCTTTGCTCCCTTTTATTCTGAGCTGTGTGGATGAAAGGCTCTTGGTGCTGCAGACAGGAGTCGGTGCTGTGCCTCTGAGGTGAGAGATGCAAATTCAGAACCCTGGTCCACAAGAGGTCTCCCAGCTACACGTAATATCAAACAGCGAAAATCTCCCAGAGATCTCCACCTAAACACCAACACCCAGCTTCACTCAACGACCATCAAGCTACAGTACTGGACACCCTGTGCCAAACAACTAGCAAGACAGGAACACAACCCCACTCATTAGCAGAGAGGCTGTCAAAAATCAAAATAAGTCCACAGACACCCCAAAACACACCACCAGACGTGGACCTGCCCACCAGAAAGACAAGATCCAGCCTCATCCACCAGAACACAGGCATTAGTCCCCTCCACCAGGAAACCTACACAAACCACTGAACCAACTTTAGCCACTGGGGACAGACACCAAAAACAACGGGAACTACAAACTTGCAGCCTGCAAAAAGGGGACCGCAAACACAGTAAGATAACCAAAATGAGAAGACAGAAAAACACAGCAGATGAAGGAGCAAGATAAAAACCCACCAGACCTAATAAATGAAGAGGAAATAGGCAGTCTACCTGAAAAAGAATTCAGAATAATGATAGTAAAGATGATCCAAAATCTTGGAATAGACAAAATGCAAGAAACAGTTAACAAGGACCTAGAAGAACTAAAGATGAAACAAGCAACGATGAACAACACAATAAATGAAATTAAAAATACTCAGAATGGAACAATAGCAGAATAACTGAGACAGAAGAATGGATAAGTGACTTGGAGAGATAAAATAGTGGAAATAACTACTGCAGAGCAGAATAAAGAAAAAAGAATGAAAAGAACTGAGGACAGTCTCAAAGATCTGTGGGACAATATTAAACGCACCAACATTTGAATTATAGGAGTTCCAGAAGAAGAAGAGAAAAAGAAAGGGACTGAGAAAATACTTGAAGAGATTATAGTTGAAAACTTCCCTAATATGGGAAAGGAAATAGTTATTCAAGCCCAGGAAGCACAGAGAGTCCCATACAGGATAAATCCAAGGAGAAGCATGCCAAGACACATATTGATCAAACTGTCAAAAATTCAATACAAAGGAAACATATTAAAAGCAGCAAGGGAAAAACAACAAATAACACACAAGGGAATCCCATAAGGTTAACAGCTGATCTTTCAGCAGAATATCTGCAAGCCAGAAGGGATTGGCAGGACATATTTAAAGAGATGAAGGAGAAAAACTTACAACCAAGATTACTCTACCCAGCAAGGATCTCATTCAGATTTGATGGAGAATACACAGCAGATGAAGGAGCAAGATAAAAACCCACCAGACCTAACAAATGAAGAGGAAATAGGCAATCTACCTGAAAAAGAATTCAGAATAATGATAGTAAGGATGATCCGAAATCTTGGA
The DNA here is from genome assembly GCF_003031525.2 of Neophocaena asiaeorientalis asiaeorientalis. NCBI lineage: Eukaryota > Metazoa > Chordata > Mammalia > Artiodactyla > Phocoenidae > Neophocaena > Neophocaena asiaeorientalis. Next base: position 480,175 of record NW_020174053.1, on the reverse strand, counting down.
AGTAGAATGGACAAAATGCAAGAAACAGTTAACAAGGACCTACAAGAACTAAAGATGAAACAAGCAACGATGAACAACACAATAAATGAAATTAAAAATACTCAGAATGGAACAATAGCAGAATAACTGAGACAGAAGAATGGATAAGTGACTTGGAAAGATAAAATAGTGGAAATAACTACTGCAGAGCAGAATAAAGAAAAAAGAATGAAAAGAACTGAGGACAGTCTCAAAGATCTGTGGGACAATATTAAACGCACCAACATTTGAATTATAGGAGTTCCAGAAGAAGAAGAGAAAAAGAAAGGGACTGAGAAAATACTTGAAGAGATTATAGTTGAAAACTTCCCTAATATGGGAAAGGAAATAGTTATTCAAGCCCAGGAAGCACAGAGAGTCCCATACAGGATAAATCCAAGGAGAAGCATGCCAAGACACATATTGATCAAACTGTCAAAAATTCAATACAAAGGAAACATATTAAAAGCAGCAAGGGAAAAACAACAAATAACACACAAGGAAATACCATAAGGTTAACAGCTGATCTTTCAGCAGAATATCTGCAAGCCAGAAGGGATTGGCAGGACATATTTAAAGAGATGAAGGAGAAAAACTTACAACCAAGATTACTCTACCCAGCAAGGATCTCATTCAGATTTGATGGAGAAATTAAAAGCTTTACAGACAGGCGAAAGCTGAGAGAGTTCAGCACCACAAAGCCATCTTTACAACAAATGCTAAAGGATCTTCTCTAGGCAAGAAACATAAGAGAAGGAAAAGACCTGCAAAAACAAACCCAAAACAATTAAGAAAATGGGAATAGGAACACACATATCGATAATTACCTTAAATGTAAATGGATTAAATGCTCCCACCAAAAGACACAGACTGGCTGAATAGATACAAAAACAAGACCCATATATATGCTGTCTACAAGAGACTCACTTCAGACCTAGAGAAACATATAGACTGAAAGTGAGGGGATGGAAAAAGATATTCCATGCAATTGGAAACCAAAAGAAAGCTGGAGTAGCAATTCTCACATCAGACAAAATAGACTTTAAAATAAAGACTATTAGAAGACACAAGGAAGGACACTACATAATGATCAAGGGATCAAACCAAGAAGAATATAAACAATTGTAAATATTTATGCACCCAACATAGGAGCACCTCAATACATAAGGCAAACACTAACAGCCATAAAAGGGGAAATCAACAGTAACAATCATAGTAGGGGACTTTAACACCCCACTTTCACCAATGGACAGATCATCCAAAATGAAAATAAATAAGGAAACACAAGCTTTAAATGATACATTAAACAAGATGGACTTAATTGATATTTATAGGACATTCCATCCAAAAACAACAGAATACACATTTTTCTCAAGTGCTCATGGAACATTCTCCAGGATAGATCATATCTTGGGTCACAAATCAAGCCTTGTTAAATTTAAGAAAATTGAAATTGTATCAAGTATCTTTTCCGACCACAACACTATGAGACTAGATATCAATTACAGGAAAAGATCTGTAAAAAATACAAACACATGAAGGCTAAACAATACACTACTTAATAATGAAGTGACCACTGAAGAAATCAAAGAGGAAATCAAAAAATACCAAGAAAAAAACGACAATGGAGACACGACGACCCAAAGCCTATGGAACACAGAAAAGGCAGTTCTAAGAGGGAAGCTAGGTATAAGACCGGAATAAAGACACAGACCTACTAGAGAATGGACTTGAGGGTATGGGGAGGGGTAAGGGTAAGCTGTGACAAAGTGAGAGAGTGGCATGGGCATATATACACTACCAAACGTAAAATAGATAGCTAGTGGGAAGCAGCCACATAGAACGGGGAGATCAGCTCGGTGCTTTGTGACCACCTAGAGGGGTGGGATAGGGAGGGTGGGAGGGAGGGAGACACAAGAGGGAAGAGATATGGGAACATATGTATATGTATAACTGATTCACTTTGTTATAAAGCAGAAACTAACACACCATTGTAAAGCAATTATACTTCAATAAAGATGTTAAAAAAATGTGTTTGATGAAATTACATTGTTTTTGGAAATCATTTATTCATTTAGTCAAAAGGTTGTTTTATGAAGTCCTCTGACAAACCTCTTAATATCTGTTCTTCACAGGTACTCAGCAGCTATAGTTTTTAAGATGACATCTCCCAATTGTCGACTCCCAGGCACTGAACCGGCAGCCTTGCAGCTGAGACCCTGGCTACAATGGTGAGCTGGGAAGGGGCCAAATCTCCCTTCCAACAGAATAGTCTAAAAGGTATGACCACAGCGCAAGAGGAATTCCCATCATCAGATCTAAGAGGTACATTTAAAGCCTTGCTCATGCCATGAAGCAAGGTGGTAAGAGGAGCTGAGAACCCCAAGAACTGACCTAGAAATGGTGCCAACATGGGAAGAGGTACCTGGCAAACCAGGCACAACACAGTGGTCCCAGGGATGGATGTTCCCAAGGCAAAAGCCTTGCCAAATACTGCTCTGAATTAACGTAGGCCTATAATGACAAAAATAATGATGATTAAAACCGCATTTTCCTAAGAGTTCATTATGTAGCAGGCACTGTGTTAGGTGCTTTACAAACATCACCTTTATTCCTCAGGACAGAATTGGAAACTAATTTTCAGGTAAGGAAATGAGGCCAAGCCAAAGGACACAAGCGCTTTTCAAGCCTTTGCTGTGTCCTGTCAGGGGACCAAGCTCAACAGGGATGGGGAGGGGAGAAAACTGCTCCGAGCCAGAGGCACCGAGCTGCAGGACAGCAGGTGTGAATGTATAATCCTGTTACCAGGGAATGAAGAACTGGAACCATTATTCCAACCTACCACATTTCCTATCAAACAATAAAGCCAGTAAGACCGTGAGCTTAAAGGCCCCCATTTAAGAAACATTGCTCTACACAAGGTGCTACTCAATACTAAGGTGATATAAAAGTAATTAGCATAGCCAAAAATATAAATGACTCATCTTCACTCTGTTCCCTGAGAGGGCAAAATGCTAGTTTATACAGAACTGACAATTTTGTTTATATTTGTTTTGTTAATAAAAGTAAGTTTCCATCTCCACAGAGAGGAGAATTTTGAAACATATAAAACCTGAATGCATCGTCACCAGCATTTCCCTTTGCTTGCCTTCCCCAACCAAACATTTTGCCATAACTCCCTTTTCCAATACCCTTGATTGTACCAAGATGCGATCTTTTTGAAAATACTGAATGAACGTATTTCAAAACCACTGAGAGGATCAAATGAGGTGATACATGTAAAGCACTTATCAGGATACCAGGTCCAGCTCCCAAGTTCAACACCTGAGAATGGACCAGTCAGAATGGCCAACATCAAAAACGTACAAATAACAAAGGCTGGAGAGAACATGGAGAAAAGGGAACCCTCCTGCACTGTTGGTGGGAATGTAAATTGGTACAACCACTATGGAGAACAGTATGGAGGTTCCTTAAAAAACTAAAAATAGAGCTACCATATGATCCTGCAATCCCACTCCTAACATAGATCCAGAGAAAAACATAATTCGAAAAGATACATGCACTCCAGTGTTCATAGCAGCACTATTTACAATAGCCAGAGATGCAAGTAACCTAAGTGTTCATCGACAGATGAATGGATAAAGAAGATGTAGTACACACACACGTGCGCACGCATGTACACACACACACACACACACACACATATACACACGATGGAATACTAGTCAACCATAAAAAAGAATGAAATAATGCCATTTGCAGCAACATGGATGGACCTAGAGATTATCATACTAAGTGAAATAAGTCAGACAAAGACCAATACCATATATTACTTATATGTGGAATCTAAAAAAAGGATACAAATGAACTTATTTACAAACCAGAAATAGACTCACAGACATAGAAAACAAATTTATGGTACCAAAGGGGAAAGGGGGTAGGGAGGGATAAAGTAGGAGTTTGAGATTAAAATATACACACTACTATATATAAAATAGATAACCAACAAGGACCTACTGTATAGCACAGGGAACTATATTCACTATATTATAATAACCTATAATGGAAGAAAATGTAAAAAAGAATATATATATATATTTATATATGTATAATCACCTTGCTGTACACCTGAAACTAACACATTATAAATCAACTATACTTCAATAAAAAATAAAAAATCAGCCTCTCCTTTCCATTCCCCAACAGCCCAGCACAGTGTTGGGCCTATGGTTTCATTTAATAAATGCTCACTGAATCTACCTTATCATCAACTGCATGTTCATGACCTCTTCCTCTCTCTGCCCAAGAAGGTGCTAAGAGGCCAGAGGTAGAGTCCAGCTAAGTAGGGGTCAGAGGCAGTTGCTCATTAGAACTCTAGGTAACAAAGTCAATAACAGATGCCTGGGCCTTATTCACTTTATCTTTGCCTTTGTTTGACCCCATCAACAAAGACAAGGGAAGGTTATCTTCATCTCACTCATTTGGCAAACTATACTAAATGTTAGTAGTTACCAAGCCAGGAAAAGCACTGAAGAGCGGAGAGACTATTATGATGCCAAATGAACAAAATCCAATCTTTTTCCTTGTGTTGTTCACAGGCTAGCAGGAAAGACCACAAACAGTCTCAAAATAACACAGTGGGTGCTCAACAGAGGGGCATGAAGGGGTGCTCTGGGGGCCCAGGTGACATATGCCTTGACTGTATTTGTTTTACAAATAATAGAACTTGAAAGCGTTGTTCAGTATCGGCATGTATCATTAAGTACTTTTTTAAGCAAATCTTTGTTGAATAAATAATTGATCTTTGGGAGCCTCTATACATCTTGGTCTTGCTCAGGTGACTACAAATTCTGGGCTATCTATTCCTGCATGGAGGTGTTTGGTAAATATTTGCTCCTGAGGTGAAGGTGGCTTTGTCAAGTAGCATCTATTCTACCCAGTGCTGGTGACCACACAGCTGTTCTCCAGACTCTAATTTTGTGGATTTCACCTGCAAAGCCTGAAAGGGGCAGATGGTGCTTCACTCTGCCTTCCCCTTCCTGCCTACCCCAGATTTGGCCCAGACTGTGTCCCTAAATCATACGCTTCTCTCATCTCCCTGTTGTGGGTGCCTGCTCCCCACTTTCCATCTCCCTTCTTAGGAGAGAGAGGTGCTGCATTCTGCTCTGGACAGGAAGCAGCCCACATAGCCAACATGAATTGGCTGCCCTTTCCCGGAGCACTGAACATCTTGAAGATATTTGTAATTTTACTCTCAACTGGAGGATATAATTCACTGCTTGCTGAATCAAAGTCCACCGGCTGCCGGAGGATTCCAGAGACCGTGTGTATGATACTTAAAGTAAAAATAAAATGAAATGGTTCTACTCTCCCCCTGCCCTCCCTCACACACAAACCAAGTCATGGGCTCTTGCTCTCAGACAGAATAAGCCCACCACCTCCTGTTTGCCCCTGCCTCCCACCCCTTGATCTCTAAGGAGAGATGGTTCAACTCATATTTGGGATAGAGAGATTTTGTGATGCAAATCAGGCCCAGGCAGATTGCAAGTTTAAGAATGAATTACTGTCAGCTATAAGGGGCTCAAGGGATAGAGGGAATCCTGGCCAAGGAGAGGGATGCAGACTTGCTCTCCTATGCAGTTAATCATCTGTCAGTGCAAAGGGATGGCCGCTGGGAGGATCAGGTGAGACTCTGCAGCTTGCTCATCTCTGCTCTCCAGCTGGGCCACACGATCAGAGCAGCTTGACCAAGACCTCCCCCTGGTCTGGACCTTGGGGGACAGGGAAAAAGCAGATTGTCATCGGACAGGTGGGACTGTGGGGACTGCCCGTCCAGGGCCAGCAGGCCCTGTCCCAGGCACAGGTACTCTGTGCTCTGTACTCTCCCCATGGTTTCTACCTGCAGAAGCTGAGTGAATGCCAGCATCCAACCACATTCTCCAGACTGTTCAATAGTGACAATTGCTGCTATTGTGTCCTCTCCCTTGTTAACCTATACACACAGTCTTATTTAATACTGCCTGCAGCCTTTTGAGGCTGGGCACCATGCTTATCCCATTTTGCAGATGAGGAAAGTAAGGCTCAGAGAGACTCAGTGACTTGCCCAAGGTCACACAGTTGTTGAGTGACAGTCACAGGATTTGAGCTCAGGCCTGTCTGATTTAGAAGCCACTATTTGGAACCACCAGAGTGCTGCCTCTCCCCAGAAACTGAAGGAAACCTCATGAGATAAAGTCTTTTTTGAAACGAGAACAAGAAAAATTTATTCTCTGAATACATGGTAGATTGCCTTTACTTCAGTGAAGAGAACTCTAAAAATAGTTGGAAGACAAATTTATGGCTCCACTGTAACAGCAACCAGCCATGTTTTTCCAACATATTCTGAGTTTGATTTCCCTACACCCATTCTCAACCTCTTGGCTTCCTACACTTTCCTAATCCTGTGTGTGTGTTTGCTTGGTTTTATTATGGTGGGTGTTTTCGGCAAATCTTTTGTAGAATGAGATGGGAAATAGAAAAATGGAAAGAAGTTCAGGTGGACGCACAGATAGATGGGAGACAGATGGCTGGACCGATAGATGGGTGGATGGATGTACACAGATAGATGGATGAAGAGATGGACAGATAAATAACAAACATGTGGACAGATGGACATGCAGATGGATAATTGAGTGGACAGATAAACAAATAAAATAGACAGATGGACAAACAGGGAAATAGAACTGCCCTGACCCATGTATAGACTGACTCTGACTGACGCCCACACCAGCTACCTGGGCTCTCTGAGAATGACAGCTGACCACAAGGAACATCACCCTGAGGGCAGAGAGGCCTGGGAGGTCCTCTGGAGTCATATCAATTTGGCACCTGCCACTAAGAGTTGACCCTCTTATACCTGGTCGGTAAGGAGGGTTAGGATTGGCTTAATACAAACCCAGGATCACTGTTCCATCCACCTCCTCTGTCAGGCCTTGCTCTGCTGCCCTGGTTTTTGTCTCCCCCATTCTTCATACACCAAGGGGACCCATGTGGCCAACATGATCTCATCTGGTTTTTATCTTTTATGCATAGATTTTTGCATTCTTCCCCACCTGCCACCCCCAGCCAGATTGCAGGTACCCTGAAGGCAAGAAATACGTCTCTTACCTCTGTTCATCCAGCACTTACCTCAATGCACTTCAGTGTCAAAATGGAAAATTATCTCATGGATCACATCATAAGTAAGTACAAATCACCAGCTTCTATACTTAGGGAAGCTTCTTTAGCCTCTTCAAGCATGGTCACAAGTACATGCAGTGCTCAGCAGCACCCTCAAATAGCACCCACAGTTTATGAAAATATCCCAGCATCCCCACAATGGCTCTTTACTGAGTGTTCACTAAACACATGATATAATAGCAATTAATAACTATAGAGTGCTTAGTACTGATGTAAGCACTTTACACTGAATGACTCAATCTTCATCAGTAATAGGGCTTAGAGCCACATTATCCAGATGAGAAGACTTAATGCTAGGAAGGTTAAATAACCTGCTGGAATCACTTTAGGTGGGAGCAGTGGAGTGAGCCCACGTGACTTTTGTGCAGTCATTAGAGAGTATTAGTGGGCACCTTCTGACAAGTCCTGACCGCACAGCCCTCTTCTCTGGTCAGACGAGCACTGCTGGAGTCCAGCACAGAGACAAAAGCTGACAATGGCTCGTGGGGGCATCTCCCAACCAGTTAATGACCTGTCACTCCTGCTCAGCACCCAGAACCAAAGGAGGGAGGGCACCTGACTGAAAAGTTAAGGCTGGGTTTGTGGCAGCCTTTCAATACTTTTCGTTACTTTGCCCAAGTCACTTAACCTCTGTGAGCTCCAGTTTCCTCATCTGTCAGTGGGAATAGTGACACTGACCTGGGATACTGCACAGGGCTGTTGTGAGAATCCGATGAATGACACTGCCTTGTAGAGGGGGGAGGGGGCTCTGCTCAGCTCTGCCAAAGCTCTTGGCAGTATTTCTGAATCAAGGCCCCTTGGAAAACATGATCTAATTGGATGATTCCAACGGGCTTCTCAAATGCATTATAGATTATTGCTGGGAAATACCAGGCGGTGTCTGAGAGTTCAACCATCCCCAGAGGTTACTCTCAAGACTGGTGAGTAAACCATTGTTATATCACTTTGGGCTTCTGGCCATTTGGCTGCAGTGCTAGAAGTGCTTCAGGCTTGCTCTGTTCGGACTTTGTTTGACCATAATCATATTAAATATTAAATCATCTAGTGGCACTGGCATAGAAAAGCACTATGTCAGGCGTCAGCTATTCTGTCTTTTGTTACTATCCATAACAATTTCCTAAGCATCTAGAATGCTCCAACTTCAAGTCCTAGGCTTAAAAATAAATTATATCTAGCCTAAAGGAATTTTGTCCCAGTTTCACTGGAAATTAAAACTCAGCCCCCGGACACTGACACTGTGTTTCTTCATGATCTTGAGAAGCAGACGCCTCCATGACAAATGCAGGCCCTCTGCCCTCGATGGAGAACGGTGGATCTTCAGGGCTGGGACTCAGGCCCCGCGCGTGCTGGCCCCACAACACCTCCCTGTCCCATTCATCACAACAGTAACTCCGGGCCCTGCCTCCTCTCCTGAGGCCCTCAGTCTACCCCCTCTGGCAGCTGATGGCACTACCTTCTACTTCAACTAGACCTGTGCTTTTCAGATGGTGGGTCATCATTGTAACCAAGAAATCCAATTCAGCCTCACCAGTAGAGGGACAAGCTGACATGAGCCTTCTCTTGGTAAGCAAAAGAAGTACTCAAATCACCCAGTGGGGTAATCCTGCAAAAAGGTTTCACCAGCTCAAATCACGAGGAAGCAATCAGACATATCTAGAATGTGGAACATTCTAGGAGACAATTGTCTTGGTATCTACAAAGGTATCAATGTCATTTTTTTCAAAAACGGTGGGAGACTATTTTAGATTAAAGGAAACTGAAGAGAGAGACATAACTAAATGCAATGTGTGGACAAACCTCGATTGGATTCTGGTTCCCTAAAATTGCCTTAAAATTCTCGAGGAAAATTAGTGAAGTTTGAATATCAGATGATATTATTGGATGAAAGTTAGTTTCCTAGGTGGCATAATGGTAATGTAGTTCTGTTGGAGGATGTCCTTACTCTAAGGAGATGCATTCAGAGGTGAAGAGATAACAGTGTCAGCAATTTTCAAAAATGTATACAGTCAATCCTCAATATTAGCAGATTCTGTATTTGCCCACTTGCTAAAATGTATTTGTAACTCCAGAGTCAACACTTCTGGTGCTTTCATGGCTCCTTACAGTCGTATGTGAAGTGGTGAAAAATTTGAATCACTCTGCATGCACATCCCCAGCTGAGGTCAAACAAGGCGACACTCTGCCTTCTTATTTCATTATTTCAGACTGTAAACAAGTGTCCCTTTCATGGTCTATTTACTGTTACTTTTTTCAGTATTTTTGGAAATTTTGCGTTTTAAAATGGCCCCAAGCACAGTGCTACCTATTGCTCCTAAGTGCAAGAAGGCTGTGATGTGCCTTACAGAGAAAATACATGTGTTGGATAAGCTATGTTCAGGCATAAGTTACAGTGCTGTTGGCTGTGAGTTCAATGTTAATAAATCAACAACATATAGTAAATATGGTATCTTTAGACAGAAACATGCATAAAACAAGGTTAATGAAAATGTGATCAAAAGCTCACAGGAACCTAACCCTGTATTTCCCCTAGAAACAATGGTTTAGCACTTGTTAATTCAGTGTTAGCTGCAACTTTATAGCATACAACTACTGTGGTTAATGGGAATGGATGATGTGTGTGTACATATACATGTGTGTTATATTCACACACAGAGGGTGTGCCCTAATGCAGTAAAATATTAACAACTGGTGAATCTAGATGAAGAGTACAGTCCTTTATTTTTCTGTGGATTTAGCTTTTTCAAAAAACGTTGGAAAATAACATATATACACAAACTGTGGCTGGTGGCATATTAATGGTAAGATCAACTTAGAGAGCCCAGTCAGCATCTTTTTAATGAATGAAAATGGAGTGGAGTGGAGTGGAGTAGAGTAGGTTGGATTACAAAAGAAAATATCATTGCTTCATGTGCATATTTTGTGAAACTTGTTTTCAGAGAGGTGTGATATGTGTTTGTTGGGTTGTAAAGTAAAATGTCTGTCTTATTATGAGTTATGGTTCAAAAACATATGCAACTCATGATCCTATAGAACCAAAAATATCCATTGGCACCCCTCTTTCACCTTCCCTTCTGTTCAGTGCTTGTGTGTCAGGGTCCAGCTCCATCTCTAGAGGGAGTACTTTTCCTTCCCAGGCTGGCCCCCTGCAGGCTATAGGTCCTTCCCCTCTGCTCTCACTTCATTCATTATCCTCTGCTTCTCCATCACTCCACCCTTCCCACATACTCCTTCTAGGCCATCTAGAATCAGGCGGTAATCTCCCCAGCATCATACCCTAGGCCCTGATACTTTTCACTCGACGCTTCTGCTAAGGCACAACTCCTCTATTATCAAGCCCTTGAACTTGCTTCTGATCAGTGTACCATGGGGGTGGCTGTGGAGTCTATGAGAGCAGAGGGGAAGCACGTGGAGGAGGGGGATGGCAGGGAATGCTTCCGGGGGAGGTGCTAGCTCAGACATTAGAATTTTCTTTTACTAAGTGACTAGCAGAGTTCTGTATGGAAAATAAAGCATTTAGTCATGTCCAGGAGAATAGACAGGAATCAGCAAAGTAAAAAGTTTCAAGGACAAGGGCATTCAAGGTAGCAGGGACAACTAGACTAGAGGCAAGACCGAAGGAAGCAGCAGCAAGAAGTGAGTGGAAAAAGTGGAATAATCCAAGAATCAGAAATGTGTGTCACAGAGAGCAACTCAAAAGGATACTGTAGCTTCCTCCTTGTTACAGAAGCCACGGGTTAATAAGACAGAAATCACAGGCTGAGTGGTTTCTGTGCTCACGGCTCCGAGGAAATAGGAGGTGTCTTGCTAATTAAGGAATCTTTTCTTTCTCATTTAGGCTTGACATGATACCAGCCAGCTTCCCTGAAAAGCGCCCATTCTTGAAATAGGCGTTTTCATTAGCT
>NW_020174053.1:422887-469022 GCF_003031525.2 Neophocaena asiaeorientalis asiaeorientalis | reverse complement strand
AAAGGTGTTTTTTTTTTTTGTGGGGCAAAAAAAAAAAAAAAAAAAAAAAAGTGAGCCTACAGCTACAAGGAAAATTGGACAAAATGAATGCATCCAGGAACCCCAGTTTCCCTGGAACTCCTGTCAACAGAGTCCTCCATCCTTCAGCACAGGCCCAGGATGCTCTTCTAGTCTAAATGACTCAGAGTGGGAGAGACAGGTGGAGAGGAGGGGAGTGAGGTCCTCCCTATTGGAAAAACTGGACTTTAGGGGTGGGTGGAGCTTCTCAGGGAAACAGCTCGAGGAAGGAAACATAGAGAAAGGGGGGGGGGGGGGGGGTGGGGAGGATATGACATGGCTCCTGAGAAAGGCTGAATTCTTCCTGTTGTCCCTTTGAGTCCCAAGGAAAGTCCAAGTTGTAAAAACCAGACCATTACTTCTTCCCCCTCTGTGCTAGGATGCCTTCTGTTTTGTCGCAGCTCCTCAAGAAAAACTCCTGTATATATTGATACTAACAGAGTTAGTCTTGGGGCAGAGAAAGGACAAGTTGTCAATGGGAAGTGGAGGGATTGTGGCCTGGGAGAGAAACTGTGCTGAGTGGTGGTATCAGGAGGGGAGGGGGCATGTGTAGCTGGCAGCAAGAGATAGAGTCTCCCCTGAGGACACCCCTGGGGGGACACCATGCTGCTACCCCTGTATTTCAGAGACAGTCTCTCTCTAAAAGGGTAAAGTTTTGACAACAATATCTGGGTTTCAAAACCATGAATTCTGAGGCAGAACTTGGGGAAAGAGAAGGATAATGAAGGTGATATGGACCTGCAAGGTGCTGGGACTTTATAACTTGGGACAATTTTCTTGGCTGTTCTTCAGAATTGTGAAGGGGAGTCTTTTAAAATACACCATTCTGGAAATTCCCTGGCAGTCCAGTGGTTAGGACTCGGCGCTTTCATTGCTGGGACCTGGGTTCGATCCCTGGTTGGTGAACTAAGATCCCACAAGCCACATGGCATGGCCAAAAAAAAAAAAACCACCACACCATTCAGTTCCTTTCCAGACTTGCCAAATTAGAATCCACAGGGATTCAATTACATATTTTATCTCCACTGTTAGGTTATAAGCCTATTCAGGGAAGGCACTATGCCAGATGGGTCAGTTGGTTATGAGAAACAGCTGGTTCAAGTAGAGAGAGATCATCCAGGCCCCAGACAGCTGTGCTCTCCTTTACCTAATCTGAGCCATAAGATCTCTGCTGCTGTTTCCTTCTACAGGTTGGCCCTCCCGCTTTCCCAACTCTTCTTTTTTTTTTTAGTTATTTCTGAGATATACATTTTAAAGTAATAACTAGAATTATGACTTATAACATTATACCAGGACATATAAGATTTTTAGAAATGTCATGTAATGTCTGAAACATCTATATCAACATATTTCCATACAAATAACCCAAAGAAAGTTTAGTATTAGTTGTTTTGTTGTTTGTTTGTTTGTTCACACTGCAGGTTCTTATTAGTCATCAATTTTATACACATCAGTGTATACATGTCAACCCCAATCACCCAATTCAGCACACCACCATCCCCTCCCACCGTGGTTTTCCCCCCTTGGTGTCCATATGTTTGTTCTCTACATCTGTGTCTCAACTTCTGCCCTGCAAACCGGTTCATCTGTACCATTTTTCTAGGTTCTACATATAAGCGTTAATATACGATATTTGTTTTTCTTTCTGACTTACTTCACTCTATATGATACTCTCTAGATCCATCCATGTCTCAACAAATGACTCAATTTCGTTCCGTTTTATGGCTGAGTAATATTCCATTGTATATATGTACTACTTCTTCTTTATCCATTTCTCTGTCGATGGGCATTTAGGTTGCTTCCATGACCTGGCTATTGTAAATAGTGCTGAAGTGAACATTAGGGTGCATGTGTCTTTTTGAATTATGGTTTTCTCTGGGTATATACCCAGTAGTGGGATTGCTGGATCATATGATAATTCTATTTTTAGTTTTTTAAGGAACCTCCATACTGTTCTCCATAGTGGCTGTATCAATTTACATTCCCACCAACAGTGCAAGAGGGTTCCCTTTTTTCCACACCCTCTCCAACATTCGTTGTTTGTAGATTTTCTGATGATGCCCGTTCTAACTGGTGTGAGGTGATACCTCATTGTAGTTTTGATTTGCATTTCTCTAATAATTAGTGATGTTGAGCAGCTTTGCATGTGCTTCTTGGCCACCTGTATGTCTTCTTTGGAGAAATGTCTAGTTAGGTCTTCTGCCCATTTTTGGATTGGGTTGTTTGTTTTTTTAATATTGAGCTGCATGAGCTGTTTATATATTTTGGAGATTAATCCTTTGTCTGTTGGTTGGTTTGCAAATATTTTCTCCCATTCTGAGGGTTGTCTTTTCATCTTGCTTATGGTTTCCTTTGCTGTGCAAAAGCTTTGAAGTTTCATTAGGTCCCATTTGTTTATTTTTGTTTTTATTTCCATCACTCTAGGAGGTGGATCAAAAAAGATCTTGCTGTAATTTATGTTAAAGAGTGTTCTTCCTATGTTTTCCACTAAGAGTTTTATTGTGTCCGGTCTTACATTTAGATCTTGAATCCATTTGGAGTTTATTTTTGTGTATGGTGTTAAGGAGTGTTCTAATTTCATTCTTTTACATGTAGCTTTCCAGTTTTCCCAGTACCACTTACTGAAGAAACTGTCTTTTCTCCATTGTATATCCTTGTCTCCTTTGTCATAGATTAGTTGACCATAGGTGCATGGGTTTATCTCTGGGCTTTCTATCTTGTTCCATTGTTCTATGTTTCTGTTTCTGTGCCAGTACCATATTGTCTTGATTACTATAGCTTTGTAGCATAGTCTTAGGTCAGGGACTCTGATTCCTCCAGCTCCATTTCTTTCCCTCAAGACTGCTTTGGCTCTTCGGGGTCTTTTGTGTCTCCATACAAACTTTAAGATGATTTGTTCTAGTTCCATAAAAAATGATATTGGTAATTTGGTAGGGATTGCAGTGAATCTGTAGATTGCTTTGGGTAGTATAGTCATTTTCACAATATTGATTTTACGAATCCAAGAACATGGTAACTCTCTCCATCAGTTGGTACCATCTTTAATTTTTTTCATCAGTGTCATAGTTTTCTGCATACAGGTCTTTTGTCTCCCTAGGTAGATTTATTCCTAGGTATTTTATTTTTTTTGTTGCAATGGTAAATAGGAGTGTTTCCTTAATTTCTCTTTCAGATTTTTCATCATTAGTGTATAGGAAGGCAAGAGATTTCTGTGCATTAATTTTGTATCCTGCAACTTTACCAGATTCATTGATTAGCTTTAGTAGTTTTCTGGTGGCATTTTTAGGATTCTTTATGTACAGTGTCATGTCATCTGCAAACAGTGACAGTTTTACTTCTTCTTTTCCAATTTGTATTCCTTTTATTTCTTTTTCTTCTCTGATTGCCATGGCTAGGACTTCCAAAACTATGTTGAATAATAGTGGTGAGAGTGGACATCCTTGTCTCATTCCTGATCTTAGAGGAAATGCTTTCAGTTTTTCACCACTGAGAATGATGTTTGCTGTGGGTTTGTCGTATATGGCCTTTATTATGTTGAGGTAGTTTCCCTCTATGCCCACTTTCTGGAGAGTTTTTATCATAAATTGGTGTTGAATTTTGTCAAAAGCTTTTCCTGCATCTATTGAGATGATCATATGTTTTATCTTCTTCAATTTGTTAATATGATGTATCACATTAATTGAGTTGCGTATATTGAAGAATCCTTGCATCCCTGGGATAAATCCCTCTTGATCATGGTGTATAATCCTTTTAATGTGCTGTTCGATTCTGTTTGCTAGTATTTTGTTGAGGATTTTTGCATCTATATTCATCAGTGATATTGGTCTGTAATTTTCTTTTTTTGTAGTATCTTTGTCTGGTTTTGGGATCAGGGTGATGGTGGCCTCATAGAATAACTTTGGGAGTGTTCCTTCCTCTGCAATTTTTTGGAAGAGTTTGAGAAGGATGGGTGTTAGCTCATCTCTGAATGTTTGATAGAATTCACCTGTGAAGCCATCTGGTCCTGGACTTTTGTTTCTTGGAAGATTTTTAATCACAGTTTCAATTTCATTATTTGTGATTCGTCTGTTCATATTTTCTATTTCTTCCTGGTTCAGTCTTGGAAGGTTATACCTTTCTAAGAATTTGTCCATTTCTTCCAGTTTGTCCATTTTATTGACATAGAGCTGCTTGTGGTAGTCTCTTAGGATGCTTTGTATTTCTGCGGTGTGTGTTGTAACTTCTCCTTTTTCATTTCTAATTTTATTGATTTGAGTCCTCTCCCTCTTTTTCTTGATGAATCTGGCTAAGGGTTTATCAATTTTGTTTATGTTCTCAAAGAACCAGCTTTTAGTTTTATTGATCTTTGCTATTGTTTTGTTTCTATCTCATTTATTTCTGCTCTGAGAGTTATGATTCCTTTCCTTCTACTAATTTTCGATTTTGTTTGTTCTTCTTTCTCTAGTTCCTTTACGTGTAAGGTTAGATTGTTTATTTGAGATTTTTCTTGTTTTTTGAGGTAGGCTTATATAGCTATAAACTTCCCTCTTAGAACAGCTTTTGCTGTATCCCATAGGTTTTGGATCATCATGTTTTCATCGTCATTTGTTTCTAGGTATTTTTTAATTTCCTCTTTGATTTCTTCAGTGATCTCTTGGTTATTTAGTAACATATTGTTTACCCTCCATGTGTTTGTGTTTTTTACGTTTTTTTCCCTGTAATTCATTTCTAATCTCATAGCGTTGTGGTCAGAAAAGATGCTTGATATGATTTCAATTTTCTTAAATTTACTGAGGTTTGATTTGTGACCCAAGATGTGATCTATCCTGGAGAATGTTCCGTGCACACTTGAGAAGAAAATGTACTCTGCTGTTTTGGGATGGAATGTCCAGTAAATATCAGTTAAATCTATCTGGTCTATTGTATCATTTAAAGTTTCTGTTTCCTTATTTATTTTCATTTTGAATGATCTGCCCATTGGTGTATGTAAGGTGTTAAAGTCCCCCACTATTATTGTGTTACTGTCGATTTCCTATTTTAGAGCTGTTAGCAGTTGCCTTATGTATTGAGGTGCTCCTATGTTGGGTGCATATATATTTATAATTGTTTTCTCTTCTTCTTGGATTGATACCTTAATCATTTTGTAGTGTCCTTCCTTGTCTCTTGTAACATTCTTTATTTTAAAGTCTATTTTATCTGATATGAGTATAGCTACTCCAGCTTTCTTTTGATTTCCATTTGCATGGAATATCTTTATCTATCCCCTCACTTTCTGTCTGTATGTGTCCCTAGGTCTGAAGTGGGTCTCTTGTAGACAGCATATAAATGGGTCTTGTTTCTGTATCCATTCAGCAAGCCTGTGTCTTTTGGTTGGAACATTTAATCCATTCACATTTAAGGTAATTATCAATATGTGTGTTCCTATGACCATTTTCTTAATTGTTTTGGGGGTTTTTTGTAGGTCCTTTTCTTCTCTTGTGTTTCCCACTTAGAGAATTTCCTTTAGCATTTGTTGTAGAGCTGGTTTGGTGGTTCTAAATTATCTTAGCTTTTGCTTGTCTGTAAAGCTATTGATTTCTCCTTTGAATCTGGATGAGATCCTTGCCGGGTAGAATAATATTGGTTGTAGGTTCTTCCCTTTCATCACTTTAAGTATATCATGCGACTCCCTTCTATCTTGTGGAGTTTCTGCTGAGAAATCAGCTGTTAACCTTATGGGAGTTCCCTTGTATGTTATTTGTCATTTTTCCCTTGATGCTTTCAATAATTTTTCTTTGTCTTTAATTTTTACCTATTTGATTACTATGTGTCTCGGTATGTTTCTCCTTTGGTTTATCCTGTATGGGACTCACTGTACTTTCTGGACTTGGGTGGCTATTTCCTTTCCTATGTTAGGGAAGTTTTTAGTATAATCTCTTCAAATATTTTCTCTGGTCCTTTCTCTCTCTCTTCTCCTTCTGGGATGCCTATAATGTGAATGTTGTTGTGCTTAATGTTGTCCCAGAAGTCTCTTAGGCTGTCTTCATTTCTTTTTTTTTCTTTTTTTCTTTTTTTAACATCTTTATTGGAGTATAACTTCTTTACATTGGTGTGTTAGTTTCTGCTTTACAACAAAATGAATCAGTTATACATTTACATATGTTCCCATATCTCTTCCCTCTTGCTTCTCCCTACCTCCCCCCCTCCCTATCCCACCCCTCCAGGCGGTCACAAAGCACCGAGCTGATCTCCCTGTGCTATGCGACTGCTTCCCACTAGCTATCTACCTTACGTTTGGTAGTGTATATATGTCCATGCCTCTCTCTCGCTTTGTCACAGCTTACCCTTCCCCCTCCCCATACCCTCAAGTCCATTCTCTAGTACGTCTGTGTCTTTATTCCTGTTTAACCCCTAGGTTATTCAGGACATTTTTTTTTCTTAAATTCCATATATATGTATTAGCATATGGTATTTGTCTCTCTCTTTCTGACTTACTTCACTCTGTATGACAGACTCTAGGTCTATCCACCTCATCACAAATAGCTCAATTTCGTTTCTTTTTATGGCTGAGTAATATTCCATTGTATATATATGCCATATCTTCTTTATCCTTTCATCTGTCTTCATTTCTTTTCATTCTTTTTTCTTTATTCTGTTCCACAGCAGTGAATTCCACCATTCTGTCTCCCAGGTCACTTATCCATTCTTCTGCCTCAGTTATTCTGCTATTGATTCCTTCTAGTGTAGTTTTCTTTTCAGGTATTAGTCATCTCTGTTTGTCCTGTAATTCTTCTAGGTCCTTGTTAAACATTTCTTGCATCTTCTTGATCTTTGCCTCCAATCTTTTTCCGAGGTCCTGGATCATCATCACTATCATTATTCTGAATTCTTTTTCTGGAAGGTTGCTTATCTCCACTTCATTTAATTGTTTTTCTGGGGTTTTATCTTGTTCCTTCATCTGGTACATAGCCCTCTGCCTTTTCATCTTGTCTATCTTTCTGTGAATGTGGTTTTTGTTCCACAGGCTGCAGGATTGTAGATCTTCTTGCTTCTGCTGTCTGCCCTCTGGTGGATGAGGCTATCTAAGAGGCTTTTGTAAGTTTTCTGATGGGAGGGACTGGTGGTGGGTAAAGCTGACTGTTGCTCTGGTGGGCAGAGCTCAGTAAAACCTTAATGCACTTGACTGTTGATGGGTAGGACTGGGTTCCCTCCCTGTTGGTTGTTTGGCCTGAGGCAACCCAACACTGGGGCCTACCTGGGCTCTTTGGTGGGGCTAATGACAGACTCTGCGAGGGAGCCAAGGAGTACTTCCCAGAACTTCTGGTGCCAGTTTCCTTGTCCCCACAGTGAGCCATAGCCACCCCCCCTCCCCCCGCCTCTGCAGGAGACCCTCCAACACTAGCAGGTAGGTCTGGTTCAGTCTCCCCTTGGTCACTGCTCCTTCCCCTGTGTTCCAATGTGCATATTACTTTGTGTGTGCCCTCCAAGAGTGGAGTCTCTGTTTCCCCCAGTCCTGTCGAAGTCCTGCAATCAATTCCTACTAGCTTCAAAGTCTGATTCTCTAGGAATTCCTCCTCCCATTGCCGGACCCCCAGGTTGGGAAGCCTGACGTGGGGCTCAGAATCTTCACTCCATTGAGTGGACTTCTGTGGTATAAGTATTCTCCAGTCTGTGAGTCACCCATCCAGCAGTTATGGGATTTGTTTTTACTGTGATTGCGCCTCTCCTACCATCTCATTGTGGCTTCTCCTTTGTCTTTGGATGTGGGGTATCTTTTTTGGTGAGTTCTAGTGTCTTCCTGTCAATGATTGTCTAGCAGCTAGTTGTGATTCTGGTATTCTTGCAAGGGTGGGTGAGAGCATGTCCTTCTACTCTGCCATATTGGTTCGTCACCCCTCCCAACTCTACTTTTCAATGAAGACTTCTGTAGCTCTTACTGCTTACCCTGCAGCTGTCAGTTGGTAAAAAAAAAAAAAAGTGGCTATTACTCCATATAACCTTTTCATTCAAGTGCTCATTGTCATCTCTCCATGGTTTCTGAGTGGGGGTAACATGTTTTTAGGGAGAGAATCATTGGTTTCTGTTCAGTTGATGGACTAGCTCTCCTGGGCCAAATACATTATGAATCAGAGGGGAGTAGGAAACAGGACCAAATGTGGCCACATAGGCCCATACCCTTCAGCAGTGGCCATCAGAGCTGAGAAGGCAACCTAAAATATTTCCATGACAGTCCTACACAGATAATATAATAAGAAAATGAGCAGAAAGTTGTGGTTTAGAAAAATTCAGGACTCTTAGAAAACTATGCTATCTTCACATACTATTGAAATCTTGAAGAAGGATATAAACTATACTCTGAAGACCTTTATGTGAAGTCAAACAGGAAGCTGATAAAAGCATAGAAGAATGAGTTGGGGGCTTCCCTGGTGGTGCAGTGGTTGAGAGTCCGCCTGCCAATGCAGGGGACACCGGTTCCTGCCCCGGTCCGGGAAGATCCCACATGCCGCGGAGCGGATGGGCCCGTGAGCCATGGCCGCTGAGCCTGCGCGTCCGGAGCCTGTGCTCCGCAACGGGAGAGGCCACAACAGTGAGAGGCCCGCGTACTGCAGAAAAAAAAAAAAAAAAGAATGAGTTGGTTGCACAATAGTAGTCAGGCAAGCTGAGCTCCAGTCCCAATTGTTCGCTGACTGGCAATGTGACCTTGGGCAGGTCCTTCTCCCTCGGTGGACCTTGATTTCCCAACCTATAAAACAAAGAGGCTGAATGATAAGCTCTCTCCTTGTTCCAAGACTTAATGTGTTTATGAATGACCCTCACAGTGTGTTTATGAATGGCCCTCACTCTTGGTTATCTATAACTGATGGGCAATTTCATATAAACAGATTTCACAGTCCTAAGAATGACTGGAAACAAGCCATTCATAGGATGAACTGGGCCTGCCCAGGCAGGAGTTTGTTACATATCACCCTGAGACCACTCAGCCTTATTTACATGGATTCTACTGTGATGGCTCAGTATCTTTAGGACTTTGGCCTCTATCTTGTTCAACTTATTGTTTTTGCACAACTAAACCTGGGAAAACTCAGCAGTTGGCTGCTCCCAGGCAAAAGAGGCACAAATTAGACCCTCCAGACAAGTTTCCTGCAGGGAGCAACTACTTGGTATTTGTGAATTAAAAATAGCTATTAGTGGTTTGCTAGAGTGGATTCCAAACAGCCTAAGTATGTGGTGCACAAGAAGCCAACCTATTCCAGATTGGTCAGGGTTCTCTGGCCTCTCAATAAGAGTCCTCATTTATTTAACATTCACTTTTTAAAAACCTGCAGTAATTCTGGGTACCCCACTAAGCACTGTGCCTGCCACCTCTCTGCAAAACATCTCTGCATTCCCTGCTGGTTCTCTTTCAGTCTCATTTGTCATCGACTGCCTACCACTTATAATTCCTCTACATTGTAGTCTCACGCTAGTGTCCTATGAGACAGAATGAGCGATTGCATTTGGCCTGCATGGTACTGGCCAGCAGAGTTGCATTGCTGTTGTTGTTTTTAAGTTTTAAGTTAGCTGTGACATTTAAAATTTAGGAGACCCTACCAGGTTCTGGTTATCTATTGCTCCATAACAAGCCACCCAACTTAGTGGCATAAAACACAACCACTGGTCATTATCATGCAAGTCAGGAATTTGCGCAGGGCACGGCTCAAGACAGGGGGTGGGGGGTGGGGGCTGGGCTCTGAACCCTGATGTCTGAGACCTCAACAGGGAAAACTCAAACAGCTGGAGTGACTTGAAGAGCTGAGGGGTGCTGCTCAAAGTAATCCTATCGTCTGCATTCCTAGGATTAGTCTAGATGAGTCCCAGTTTATTTTAAATGTACCTATTGAAAGATCATATTCATTTAAGAAAAGATCCAAAATTGTGTGTCTTAAATGGGAAGGGGATACAATGGTGGCAACCATACAAGGTTGTAAATGATTTCATTCACCACCACCATCAAAAGGGAGCATAGGTGAAAACCCTTCTTTTCAGGGCTTTCTAGAGGCATATTGTAAAATTTACCTGAGAAATAGCCCAGACTGACTCCAAGCTCCTGGCCTACACATATGAAAAGGAAGACTTCTCGACATTCTGAAGGTATTTCACACTTCTGGGCCTGGTTCCCCAGCTCACCTCCTCCTGGTTGTTAATTATATTTTTATGCAAATTTTCTGCGTCCCATGACCTTTTGTGACAGATGTTAAAGAATATTGCAAAATAAAAATGCAAAAAGTAATGCTCGTGTTTGCTCAAAATCTTCATTCTCATTCTCAAGTATTAGGTCCCAAGCTATTTCATCAGTGCTTGTTGCTTTAATAAATATTTCACATTCCTCTTTTAATGTGTCATGATCTTACAAGTTTGTTGTTTACTTCACATTTCATCCAATGAAACTTAGGAACCATAAATTTGGGGTTGCATAATTATCAGTGGACTCATAAGACTTTTATTTTCTTAAATGCAAAATGCTTTACATAGCTTCAGTGAGCTGAAATTGCTCTTGTAATACAGTACCAGATCAAACAAATTCCTCATAATTTTTATGCTTCTGCTTGATTTAAATTTATTTTACTAAATGGACAGAAGTTGTCAGTGTTATTAAAAATGATTAAAAGTCTTCAGTAATCAGGGACCATAAATTTCCACTTGTGCATGCCTGTCCTGAGAGAACCTAAGACCGTCCTCTCCTTGTCTGTTGCAGAGAAGAAGCAAGGTACTGCTTTCACACAGGCTCTGACACGAGAGACCTGGGCTCAGGTTCCTGCTGGAAATCGTTGGGAAAGTCTGGGTCTTAGTCTCACAGGAGTAAAAATTGGGTGATGATGCCTACACCTCACAAGGCTATTGAGAGAAGGCTATTGAGAGAACTGACGACTCTTATGGCTTAGTGGTTTTGTGCTTAAGCTGTGAAATTAGAAAGACCTAGATTCAAATCCTGACACTAGGACTTCTGGGTTGGGGGACCTTGGGCAAGTCACACAAGCTCTCAGCCTTAAGTTCATCTCTAAAATGGGCTAGTAATAGCGCTTACTTCATAGGGTTATAAATGAGGTGCAAATACATGTAAAATGCTAAAGCACAGGCACATGGGGGGCCTTATATATGTTACCACACATAACTTGGGTCCACTCACCTGAGTGCAATAAAGACAATCTACTGACCCTGGGTTGGAGTGAAGGAAAGTACAGTGTTTATTGCAAGGCACCAAGCAAGGAGAATGTACAGCTCATGCTCAAAAGACTCGAACTTCCCAATGGCTTTCAGCAAAGGGGTTTTAAAGGCAGTGTGAGGGAGGGTGATCAGATCATGCACAATTACCAGATTGGTTGGATCCAGGTGAAGTTTCAAGCATCATCAATCTTCTGGTTTCAACCAGTCTAGGGTCTACATGCTTGCAGTCAGCAGTCTTCATCTGGTGGGGTCAGCTTCCTGTACAAACAGCTTAGGAACGTGTGTGAGGCCTTTATCTATATCTTTCAGGGAACTGGGAGTTCAGTGGTTCTGCTGTGTGGCGGATTTATAAATTGTTACCAGTTTCCCAGCGCAACAGCTAATCTTTGTTTCTGTGTCTTCAATTTCCTAATCATTAACTCTTGAGCCAGCCTTTTGAGACTCAGGGGAGGCCTGGGAGACTAAAGCAAAAGCCTTTACTTCAAAGGACAGGGATACTGGGGTTTGTATACAATTTCATATACAGGAGCCCTTTCCGTCTCTCGTAGTCCATGTTCTTCTGGACCCACTCCCTGCATCTCAACTTTATCTTACTGCTGGTTTCCCAGGGCCTGGATTTCCAAGCATTCTGTCCATGTGTCAGAACTAGGGTCGCAATATCTAACTTAGACACCAGGGTTACCACAGGCCCCAGGGCCCGATCCAAGTGGTAAAAGCTCCTTCCCAGCACACAGTGGGCGCCAGGCCCTCGGAGGATCTGCTGTTACCAGGGAAGTTGCTGCCACATGACCAGGAACTCAGGGGCTCTGAGGAAGCAAGAAGCCTGGGTTTGGCAGAAGCCTCGGGCTCAGAGAGGAGAAGGCTGTGGCAGCCACAGAGGCCCCTCTCCCAACATCCACGTGGTGCCATGGTCAAAGCAGGGCCTGGGGAAGAAGCCAAAGGGGAGTTAAGCTCAGAGCACGGGGCCCTCCCCACCCTCTCCCACAGCTCTTTCTGGTTGGCGCACAGGTCCAGCACCCCCGCTCCCCGCCTGCTATACACCTAGGCCTCACAGGGCACCCAGAGAACCCACTGCCATTGACTGAACATTTCTCAATTGCTCCATCCCAGTTAAATCATCAAAATAGCACCAAGAGTTTGTTGTTATTATTCCTATTTTACAATTGAAGGAACCAAAGTCCAGAGACATGACCTGCCCAAAGTCACACAGCTGGTCAGTAAGTGAGCAGAATTGCAATCCAGGCCTGGGTGTCCCCAAGACTGGCTCTTCACCACCGAGAAACTCAAATTCAGGAATAAGGTCTCTTTGAAAATGGCAGGCTGCCACAGGAGAGTTTTCTATTTCGATAGGAATTTGGTCATTGTAACCATTCCTAGAAGCTTCTTACAAAATGTGAGAAGGAAGCAGTCAGAGAAGAGGTGAGTGGAGACACCCACGTCTTTGGGAGGTGGGAGCAGCCTGGTGAGGGTCGGGTGAGAAGCACAGACGGCAGAGGTGCGGCCATCAGAATCTGGGTGAGGCTGAGCCAGAGCTCTGAGACAGGGCAGGAGCAGCACAGAGCTGAGCATCTCAGGGGCCTCACAGGAGGAAGCCCAGATGCCTGGAGAGCACGTGAGCAGCCGAGAGCCACAAGGCACCAAAGTGGCCCAGGGGCCTTCAGGGCTTGGTCTGGTGTGTGTCCTCTCCCCAGTTAGCTGGATGATGAGATCTTATAACTAGCAGGAAGTCAAGTCATCAACTTGCAAGATTATCATTAATATGGAATGCCAGGAACTGTACTAGGCATATTTTATAAGTAATTTTTTTAACCCAGTGGCAGCTATCTTGGTGGCCATCAGTGCCCCAATGGTATCTGAGGAAACAGGCTTAGAGAGCTGAGACACTTGTTAGTAAGTAGCTGAGAACTGGCCTGCTTTCCCCTATACCACACAATATGGACAAAATACTTCTCATCTTCGGGCCTGAACATAACACTAAGGGCTCTGTTAGTTGTTGACATGTCACCAATCTGAGTTCCACATCTCATAGGAAAAGAGTTTATTATCGCTGTAGGGAAACCGATTCCACCTTCCCCCTCTTTCTTTATGAAGCTCTCCCTGCTGCCTTTTCTCTGCGGCTCTGCGGTTCCACCCCCTTGGCTGCCAGGGGGCGGGGTCGGGCCAGGCCCCAGACCCAGGCCCCAGACCCAGGCCCCAGGCCCGTGCTTCATCTCCCTCCAAGCTCACCAGGCTTCAGTGGGCCAGCCTCTGTCAGGCCCAGCGGTTGATAGATTGGCCTTCTCGCTGGAGTTGTACCAAGAATTTCTCCATCCCTCCTTGCCAGAATGCATGTTTCCAATTATGTGAAACTCTCTGGGAGAAGTTCACTTCTTGAATTAGTTAAATAAAACTGCGGTGTTTGGGAAGCACCTCGGTCGCTGCACAAGCGGGTCCCAGCAGAGGGGAGCAAGGGAGGCCAGGCCAGTGGCCTGCACTGGATTTCCCCCAAGCCAGCAGCAGAGCGCATGCTGTAGGTTTCTATTTTTATGCCCAGTTTTCTCCCGTTAGCAAGATAGGTGTGTCTGCTGCGGAGAAATAGGTCTCTGTGGTCAGTGTCTTGTGCACGTGGCTGGAGGAGAGAGAGTGGGTGTGCCACCCCCACCCCCGACATACACACACACACACACACACACACACACACACACACACACACGCATGCACATCTTTGCTTCTGAGGCAACCTGGAGTAGATTTCTGGACTGGTGGGGCAAGGAGGGCAGACCTTAATGTCGAGTAGCCTGGTAAAGAGTTTTTAAATGGGGCGACCCTTTCCCTCCCCTTTCCCACCCAGAGACCTGGTCCTACGCTGCCCCCTGTATACACACACACACACACACACACACACACACACACACACACACACGCATGCACATCTTTGCTTCTGAGGCAACCTGGAGTAGATTTCTGGACTGGTGGGGCAAGGAGGGCAGACCTTAATGTCGAGTAGCCTGGTAAAGAGTTTTTAAATGGGGCGACCCTTTCCCTCCCCTTTCCCACCCAGAGACCTGGTCCTACGCTGCCCCCTGAGGACTGCCTGCTCCAGCCTCTGGTTGTATTTGCTCAAGAATCTGTCTCCTTCCTCCTTTTCTGTTGGCTGCCCCCTGCTTCTCCCACAAGCACACACATTCTCATTGAGATTTCCACGAACTCTAAAGCCAGAAGCATGGAAGTTCTCAGGAGCCAAAGAGGGTGTCTGCCAGCCTTTGCTGTCCCACAGACTGAGTTCTTCCAGCCAGCAGCCTCATCCCCTCCAAGCACACTCCAGTTTCATGTTGGCCGAGGGCCAAAGTGCTAGTGCCAAATCCAGAAGAGTTAATCCTGGATCACCCTCCCTCCCACTGAGCAAACTTTTCATACCATTGCCTAAGAGACTCAAACTCCATCCCCCATGTACCCTCCCCCAGTCGGCCAGTTGATGCTGAAATGGAGAACACCCACCATGTAAACACTCATCCAACAGGGAGAGGGCAGGGTGGTGGTCGGGAAAAGCTTCAGAAAGCCTCTGGTGCCTGTATTGCATCTTAAAAGATCTTCTAAAACTTTCTTTTAAGACTTTAAGGTGCTTTTGAGGGAGCGTTTGTGTGGTGGGTGGAACATTAAGGAAGAACTTTCTAGGCAGAGACGATGGTGGGCGCAAAGCCCTGGGTGGGGATGAAATCTCACAACCTGATCCAGGAACAATAGAATAGTGTGGTGTTCATCGTGGTCAAATTGTAGGATGTGAGTTGGGTGCAGGTCAAAGATGAGGCTACGGAGGAATGCTGGAGCCCCTCATCAAGTTCCCTGTGTGCAATGGCAAGGATCTGGGACTCAATCTTATAGACTAAAGGAGTCATTGAGGAATTTTAGTCAGGAGAGATTTTCATTTTCCAAAGACTTTTATGGGGAACATATGGAGAGAAACTCAGAACCAAGGCAGGAGGAGTGTGGGTAGAAATGGGAAGACCAACCTAGAAGAGATATTTAATGTATAGAATGTACAGGATGTTTTAAATGACTGAAGTTTAGAGGTTGGCTACAGGGTAACACCCAAGTTTCTGGCTCAGGGACTGGGTGGTTAATGACCCCATTAATTCACTGAGATAGGAAATGCTAGAGGAGGAGAAAGTTTGGAAGAGCCCATGATGAATTCGGATATGGACGTGTGGAGTTTAAGGTGTCTAGAGGACAGGCAAGTGGAAATGCCCAGTTGGCAGCTGGCTTTCCAGCCTGGAGTTCAGAAGGGTGTAGGCCACGTGGTGGTCTGTGTGCAGGCCCCTTGGTCCTAGAATTCTACCCTGGTCTTCTTTGTGTTCATGTCTAACTTCTCTCACCCAACAACTCCAATGTGCCATAGTTCTCAGTCAGTTGGACTGGTTTTGGGACTCATGTGGACAATATGGTCTTTAATGCCTAGAAACCAAACTGGTGTGTAACTCTCCAATCCCCACCCACTCACCCCACGTCAGTTATCTGTCATCTAACTGAAGGAAATTCCTATTAAACTTTGGAGGGTCTCCTCTAGTGAATGGTAGGATTTTATGCAGCCACAGCAAATCTGGGATGAGAGAGCTGTGGGGTTTTGATGGTGGTGGTGTTTTGGGAGGACATTTTGGAACTTTGTATGTTACACAATCTAAAGCAGAGAGAAAATTGTATGCAAAGCTCAGGAGACTAGAAAAAAATTATCATATTCAGAGCTACAAATAGATACATGTGGGGAGGTGAGACCAGAAGGATGGGTAGGAACCAGATCTTTCAGGGTCTTACAAATCATGTTAAAGAGCAGGGAGGGGAGGTGACATAATCAAATTTAAACTTTAAAAAGATTGTTCTAACTGCAATAGTAAGGCATGTTTGCAGGGAGATGGGAGCAATCCTGGAAGAGAGGAAGAAGGCATTGCGATAGTTCAGTTGAGAGATGATGATGGCCTGGTCTGTGGTGGGAGCTGTGAGGACACAGACACAGTGGAGAGATTTGAGAGTTTTTCAGGAAGTGGGAGCTATAGTAATTGAGTATTAAGCCCCCTAAAGCTCTAGGTCGTCACTGTCACCTGCAATCTCCACCTACTCTTACCTGACAAGATGGCATCTGTGACTCTGAAGCACGGCCATGTAAGGCGACCAGTGCCCACACGTGGCTGTAGGATGAATGTAGCGGGGCAGTGGCTATCATCAAGCTCCCCAAAGGAGACTCTTCCAGGACACAACAAAACAAGCCTTTAGAGAACCCACCTATTATCCTCTATACTATGAGTCTAGAAGATTGTTCTCTAGGTGTTGTCAGATGAAACAGAAGAAATGAAACACAAGGAGATTTCCATCTACTTGGAACAACAAATATAACCATAAATAGTGAAAATGATACAAGAAGTTTTAAAGGGATGGAAACTAAAAAGAATGTTCAGAATGGAAAAGAGTTGATAAAAACAGCTCCCAATTATTGATAATATGCTATAGGTCAATCATTTTCTCCTTTAAAAATTGGCACAATAACCTTATGAAAAAGATACTGTAGTGCCCAGTTTGCAGGTGAGAAAACTGAGACCCAAAGGTAAAATCTCCCAGTATACTGGATATATATATATTGCAGAATAGCAGACTATTTCAAAACATCATGGATTAGAACAACAATAAACATTTACTATCTCTCACAGTTTTTGTGAGTCAGCTTAGCTGGCACTTCTGGCTCAGAGTGTCTCATGAGGTTGCAGTCAAGATGTCAGTCAGGGCTACCAGTGTGCTGGAGGCTTGGCTGGGACTGGAAGATCCACTTCCAAAGTGGCTCACCCACAAGTTGGTGCTGCTGTTAATGGGAGGCCTCAGTTCCCTCCAGTGTAGACCTATTCACAGAGCTGCTTGAGTATCCTCACATCATAGTGGCTGGCTTCACCCAGAGTGAGCTACCCAAGAAGATAAGGCAGAAGTCACACACCATCGCTCATACAGTGTTACACTGGTCACACAGGTCAGCCCTGGGACTGGGAGGGGACTACACAAGGCATAAACACCAAGGGTGAGAATCACTGTGGGCCATCTTAGAGACTGAGTAACATACTAGTAAGCACTTCATTCAAGATGCAAGCTCGGGTCTGTGGAACACCTCACTTCTCTCCCATGAACACAAAACAGTGTTCTGTGGTCAAATAAGCTTAGGAACCACTAGATTTAATAAAGTTACACGCTATATTTATCTCCTCAGAGCCATAAGCTGTGATTCTCCAAGAGTAAAGTAATAGGACCTTGAGACCAGTTTGGGAGGTGATGTCCTCCCTGTGCAGCTGGGAGCTCTTAACAGAAGATTTGTTTTCAGGTAGAAAGAGAAGAAGGTAATGATCATTTTACAGAGCAGGGCGGGGAGGGAAATCCAGAGTCTTGAAAGTTGGGACAATCCACATTATGCCAAACTGCTAGGGGGTGGAATCTCACTGTGTGTTTTAGTTTTGACCTTGGCTCTAGGGTACGTAGTTAAATTCAAATAGATAGTAGATGGCTTTATTGAGATACATGAGGGGAAAAAACATTTTTGTTTTTCACGTTACTCTCTGATAGCAAAGTAAATCAATCTCTATAATGTGAGACCTACGCTACACAAGTTGTAATCACACACTTGTATCTCAGTGTGATTCAAGATAAATATTTTGGTCTCTAATGGCCCCAGCGTAGTGCTTTGACACCTGGCTACACAGTAGAATCACTGTGAGAATGAAGCTTTAAAAACACAGTCATACCTGGGCTCTACTCCAAATCAACTAAGTCAGAATTCTAGGATGTGATGCTTGGGGACTGATAGTTTTTCAAAGCTCCTCTGGCTGATCCTAGTGTGTGGCCAGAGTTGAAGACTGTCCTTCCTATTGCTCTTTCTCTCTTTCTTTTCCTGTCTTTTACTTTCTCTGTCTCCCTCACTCTCTCTATCTCCACACCTCACCCTCACAACACACCCACTTCCAGCCAAAACATCCAACTTTAGAACTACCTTGAAACCACTGTTATCTCCTTCACAAAACCCAGACAGCACCTGCTATGTGGTGGTGCTTGGGCCACTTTTATTGATCTCAACTGAAGGCATTTCCCAAGGAGCCCATTGCCCCTGACATCTCTCTGGTCACACACTTTGAGACCCTGAGTGGGCAAAGGGCATGACTGGCCAGAGATTCTTCTTAGGGCTTTTAACATTTGAGTGCCACTGTGGATAAATTTTCCATGGTATTGGTCATTGACTACATGTTCTTAAGATTCAACACTCAACAAATCTTTCTGAGATTTTGAGACACAAAACTTCCTATCAGGTCATCTGAAGTCAGTGGAGACCTCACTTGTAAAAACACCAGAGACAAGAATTTCAAAGATGGCAACACAAGTCTCGGTTATGTAACACGCACATTTTATTATTTTTAAAGCAATGATCATCTTAGAAGATAATGTGAGAAAACAGTTTCTTTTTTTAATCTGTCAGATAAAATTAAGTTAAAACTAAGCCTAAGGGAGAAAAAATATTGGTTTGAAAGACAGATTTTAGTCATTTAAAAACATTAAAATTCGTTATTTATGGGGCAGGGCAGATGAGGAACAAGTTTGGGAGGGAAACATCTCTGCATAAGTTTTTATACTTATAGGTTTGTAAACCACGTGGATATTCAAAAAGTAGATAAAAATAAATGAATATAATCAATTATACAGTGTATCAAGTGAAAAGAAATGGCATCATGAGATTAATGAATTGATTGCTTCAGCCTATTAGTATTTATTTTCCTTTTCAAGTTTAAAGTAATTGAGAACTAATCTCTTCCACATTGCTGCATGAGTTCGCTGAATCACAAATCCTATGCCTTTTTTTCTCTTGAAGTAAGTAGGGTTTTTTAAAAGTCCCATTTTCTATACTGGGCCTCTTTGCTGGCTTCCCAGGACACTGCATGCAGGACTCCAGGAAGCCTAATACCCAAGGGATGGGCCAGAGAACCATGTAACAAGCCAGGAAAAATAGGACAAAATTCAGAGTTAGATGGGATAAACTCAGGTTGGGCAAGAAAACACACCAGACTGGAAAATGATCAGGCTGGCATTTTCCTGACCCAATAGGCTTGCCTGTGAGCAGTTCCAGCCA
Organism: Neophocaena asiaeorientalis asiaeorientalis; assembly: GCF_003031525.2. Classification (NCBI taxonomy): domain Eukaryota; kingdom Metazoa; phylum Chordata; class Mammalia; order Artiodactyla; family Phocoenidae; genus Neophocaena; species Neophocaena asiaeorientalis. Next base: position 449,680 of record NW_020174053.1, on the reverse strand, counting down.
GTTGGGCAGAACAATATTTAGGGAATCAGAGAAGCCAACACAAGTGGAGAACAACTGCGTGGCGGCCGCCATCCTGGGAGAACCATGACCAGCCTCTCACGGACAAGTGTAAGTGCAGCAACAACCATGCGGGTCTCTCACCTGCTTCCTGAAACTTCACATTCCTTTACCTGGGAACTAAGCCTTCCGTCCAGGGCAAAGTGCAGAGAGGAAATTGCTGACCACAGAGGGCACCACCACAGCACACCTTAGGAGCTGGAGGGAGGGAGCAAAGAAGCTGTAGGGAAGACAAGTCAGAGTCGAGAGTTGGGGAGAAGGTGGACTGTGGCTGTGGCTTCTGGGGGCCAACCTAAGCGCCTAACTCCTGTCCTGAGCAGGGCCACGGTCATCAGGAGATGGGACCAAGGTCACCACCTCTGTGCTTCACTCAGAAGATGTAAACGGGATGGTGAGCACAAAACTTGGAAACCTAGAATCTTAGCTCTCAATGCACACTGATGGGCAGAGCAGCAGTGGCTCTTGGTCAACTCTCTGTGGGCCTCCTTGGCTTTTGCACAGTCCCTCCTTTCCATGTGAGGCTTGCACAGAGGCAGCTCTGTGCTGTGCTGTCCCTGGGCAGTCTGGAGCCATCGAGAGGGCAAGCTCTGGAGCCAGGCCACCTGGATCCAAATTCCCAGTGCTTCTGCTGACCAATCTGTGGTTACAGCCAGCACTCAACAGCTACAAATGACAGAATTGTTAACTTTAGCCCAAAGGAAATGAATTAGATGGGTGTTGGATAGTGGCTGGAGAACCAGGACAGGAGCCAGGATGGCCCCTGACATCTATGCCCTCTTGTCCCAGAGCTGCTGCTGGAGAGGATCCAGTCCCCCCATCCCCCATCGGTGTGTTTCTCGCGACACTGTGAGGAAGAGGAGACTGGGGCTTTGGGCTCCAAAATCCCAGAATGTACTTACTTTGGTGACATAGAATAGCTACTTACCTTATCTCAGCCTCAGTTTGCTCGTGTGTAAACTGGGAATGCCAGTAGTTTTACCACAAGAGGTAGTTCTGAGGAATCAGTAAAATCAGGGAGGACAGATGCTTTGGCCAGTGCCTAGCATGTAATTGGTACTCAATACGCCTCAGCCATCATAGCTGTCATTCGTGGATGACCCAAACCTTTGTTCCAAGGTGCCACCCCCTTTGTTTGGCCTGGGTGGCTGTTTCCCTGCAGGCTCTGAAAGGGCGGGGTTGTTGCCAGGTGACCTGGATCATTCTGACTACTCTTAGGACCTGTGGCCACCATACCACCAGGTGACTTCCCAGCAGGGGCAGGGACTCCTGCTCTCAGGAAGCCACTCTCACCATCCCTGTCCTTTCCCTCAGGACACCCCAAAGGACACCTCACAAATTCCTAGGAAAACTTTCTGTCTGCAAAAACATTTCACCGCAATAACTGAATTATAAGTGTATTGATCCCCTGTTGTCAGCTGGAATAAAAAACATGATTTACATCTGTCACCCGCAATCTGTCTCTTCTCACACATGAGATTGCAAGTGTCCCCCAAACTCACCTCTGCCCCACCACCTGTGGCTTCTGCTGATCCTAGTCAGAGTGAACAAATCTTCTTAGCTGTTCCTCAGAGGTGTTGTTTCTTAACTTCATAACTCAGCAGCTTGAAAATCATTCATCCGAGGAGTACAGATTGACTTGTGCTCTGTCCTGACACACACGCACATACATATACACAATGTGTGACACCCACGGTCCCCCTCACTCACCTCCCAGTGAAATATGCAGTGCCAGATTGCTTGCCTTTAGAGTATTGACATACATAATTTATTTAAGCAGTTTGTGGATTAGATCAGATTTGTGCAGCTGTTTGTTCAGTTAAAATTTTAAAAAGCCTGTTAGGATTCTGGTCACGGCAGCAAAGAAGGAGCTGGATTTTCAGGCTCTGCATATATGCAAACCCGGTCTACCAAAATCTGACCCACAAAATTTGTCTGTGTCCTCCAGACTTTCTCTATTCCGGTCCATTCCCCCATTTTGCAGTAAAAGTCAGCTGTCTACACTGCAAATCCAGTAGTGTCAACCTCCCAACTCTTTCCCATATATGTTACCCCCGCCCCACCCTTCCCCGCCACACACCCCAGCTTCCCCATTGTCCCAGAATGAAGTTCAGCTTCCCCGTCAGGCCTTACAAATGGCTTTGCTATCTGGTCCTGCTCACCTCCCCAGACCCTCTCTCCCCTCCTCCAGTGCACCCAGCAGCACTCAGCCATACCATCCTCTGCTCAGGGACTGTGTCCTTCTTAGCTGTTCCTCCAGCTGTTAACTCTGTGCCTGATCCAAATAGGCTCTCAATAATGATGGATTGAATTAGTGTGTGTGAATGAATACAAAGGGTCAGGGGGCATCACTCAACTGAAAGCTGTCTTGTTTAACAAAAGGACTTTGAGGCCAGTTTCTCTGGAATAGTGAGGCAAGCCCACCTAGGAATTAATTAGTTATTGACAGGCTATGGATATTATGGGGAAGGAAGCCAGTGAAGTGAAATGAATGAGTTATAAGGATGAAATAATGGGAATTGGAGTCAATTGAATCATCTGATTTGTTGGCTCAACAAAGATTTACAGAGCATCCACGGTGTGCCCTGGACCACACTAGGTCCCAGGGACAAAAGAAAATAGGAAACAGTCCCCACCTCCAAGGAGCTCAGAGTTTAGTAGGAGGAGAGAGATGTTTACAAAAATTAATAATAAAAATAAATAACACTAATGATAACAACAGCTACCTCTGTTGGGCATCCCCGACGTTCTGCTTCCTGTCCTGGGCATTTTACAGACATTGTCTCATTCTCATTTTTCTGGCACATCACTGAGAAAGGAGGGAGGAAGGGCCTTCAAGTGAGGGTTGCAGATAGAGCCGAGACGGGGCACTAGGTGGGGCCGGCCGCCTCTCAGCTTCAGTTGGGCCCCCTCGGGCAGCCCTGTGCTGGTCAGTGTGGCCTTCCTGCAGCTGGACCTGCGGCCTGAGCCAATCAATCTTGCACTCCAGGCTGTCTCACGGGGGCCTCGGCAGATCCCGTAATTAATCTGGCTGGAAACAGAACTTATTTTTACACCTCTTCACATCAGTCCCTATAGACCAGGCTTGAGCACAAAGTGAGAAAACATGAATTGATCACAGCTGTGAAACCATGCTAATTAGTGTGAAGTGCTGAAACCCTCGTTTCTGAGGCTGGAACCCCTCGCTTCCTGGCCACAAGTGATTAATACCACAAATACCTCTCTCTGCCCCAGCCTTCCAAACCTTAGTGGCCAAGCCCCACCAGCAGCCCCCTGCCCACCTTCTGCCCAGTAACAATTCAGCTCAAATTCTACAATGGGCTTTGTAGTCATTAAATGGAAGGACTCTGCCCAAAGTTGCTACAGCCACAACCAGAGTCCAAATGATTGTCGATGGGGTGAGGTGCAGCATCTTAGGGCTCACAGCACAGTCCCTGAGAGCTTAGACTTGAAGTCAGGTCACCTGAATTCAAATCCCAGCACCTACTTGCTAATTGTATAACCTGGGGCAAGTAATTCATCTCTCAAACTACCTGAAGTAAAGGACCAGTTTTTTGTTTCTGGGTTTTTTTTCAAACTTGGACTGATGCTTTTGTAAAATACAAGGACAATAAAATGCTAGAACAATGATCACAAGGTTAGAAGTTGCAGCAATGTCCAATTGTTGTAAAAATGTTTAAAAGCTAATTTTCCATTTCTATACTCATTGTCATAAACCATTAACAAAAGGATCATGGATGAACACTAATCCACAGATGATACTCTGAAAAGCAGAGTCTGGCACAGAGTAAGGGTGAGCAAGTGTTAGCTGCTATGATTATGAGTCCCCTCCTACATGCCCAAGGCTCAGGTCCACCATCGCACACACACAGCGTTGGTCAACTCTAGAGAGACTTCTGGAATTTGTACAGTCTCATCAAGCAAATGCATTGAGAGAGAGAAAAATTGTCTTCTAAGTAAGATTATTATTTGTTTATTTATTTACTTTTTACTGAGAGGGCTCTGACTAAAATTTGTTATTTAAATTTATTGGACTTTTTGTTTAGAATTGTTTATTTAATTTCTCCATTTTTAGTAGTCTTCTTAAGAGATTCATTTTCTTTCCTGAGGATCCCTGGATAACAGGGCTGATTCAGCTATGGGTGGGTTTCTAAGGGTCTATTATGTTGGCTTGATTCTCTCTTAGTGCTTAAAAGCTCTGTGAAGAATATATAAATGAGCCAAAGATGACCTCTGTATATTGGCCTTTAGGTTGTTTACTTCTGTAAAGAAGGCTGGGACCCATTAACTCAAAATCTTAATAACTCATAACTCAAATTTGTACACTTCCAATTGTCTTAAACATAGCTCAAATAAGCAGATTTTTAGCCATTTAGAACCTGTCTGCTTTGCATAGCCTGTGAAACTTGCCCAACATTAACCAGCCATGGATAAGATAGATCCTGTGGCTATAAAGCCCCCAAGCTATTGCTGTCCTTCCAAGTTCTCTGACAGAGAGACCCCTGAGTGACATCACCTCGATGTGTAAGCCTCTTCTCTGACCCCCTCTCCCCTGAGGGTTTCTCTGCCTGAGTGGAGGTCCCCACACTATAGCCCTGAACAGTCTCATATTGTGAGAAATTTCCCCCACAGGCAAACCTGTTAAAATATCACCCAAATAAAGACTGTGTGTGCTACTGCCACCTCATGGTCATATCTTTTTCTTGATCAGCCCCCAAATCCTTCGCATCTCCTACACTGGAAGGACAGTCAGGGTTCTATGCTTTGAACTTGAGCACATAGTGCCTAAGGCAGTAAAGCTGACCCTGAGCAGCTGTGGTAAAAGGAAAAATCTGTTGGTTGCATCTTCCTACTACAAGAGGCTGGAATATGAAGTTGGAAAATCTGCCTTAAAAGTCCTTACTCTGTGTCTTACTGGCTGTGTAATCATGGGCAATTACCTGCTCTTTCTGAGTTTCAGCTCCTCAGTGGGGAAATGAGAGGTACAACATCCACCTTACAGGTTGTCACAAGGATTAAATGAATTAATGCATGTGATGTGTATAACACATCACAAATAGTAAAGACTCAATAAACGGTCACCATCATCATTATCATTACTGTAGTTTCTCCTTATGTAGACAGTGTCTCAACCTCCAGGCCTGGCCCTTTAGCTTGCCTCCATCCCTAACATACTTCTTCATTTATTTATTCACTCTTTCAACAAATAACTAAACACATACATACCTGGTTGTGCTCTGTGATGAATCATGAAGAAATAGAAAAATCTAATAGACCTGTAACTAGTAAGGAGATTTAATTAATATAAAAATATCCCAACACAGAAAAACCCTGGACCAAATTGCTTCACTAGTAAACTCTACCAAACATTTGAAGAAGAATTAACACCAATCCTTTTCAAACTTTTACAAAAAATTGAAGAGGTGGGAATACTTTCTAACTCATTCTACCAGGCGAGGCCCAGCATTGCCTGATACCAAAGCCAGACATGATATTACATTAAAAGAAAACTGTGGGCCAATATCTCTATGAATATTGATAGAGAAATCCTCAAAAAATACTAGTAAACTGAATTTAACAGCATATTAAAAGGATTATACATCATGACCAAATGGGATTTATTCCTGGGATGCAAATATAGTTACAACATACAAAAATTAATTGATATAATACACCACATTAACAGTATTAAGGGGGAAAAATCACATGATCATCTCAATTGTGCAGCAAAAGCATTTGACAAAATTCAACAGGTTTATGATTAAAAGAATACTCAACAATAGAAGGAGATGCCTTCAATATAATAAAGGTCATATGGGAATAACCCACAGCTAACATAGTACTCAATAGTGAAAGTTTTCCTCTAAGATGAGTAATGGGACAAGGATGGCTGTTTTCACCAGGTCTATTTAACAGAGTATTGGAAGTTCTAGATAGAGAAATTACACAAGAAAGAGAAATAAAAAATATCCATGATGAAAAGGAAAAATAAAACTGTCTCTTTTCACAGATGATATGATCTTATACGTAGAAAACCCTAAAGATTTAACCAAAACAAAAAAAAAAGAAGCCCTGTTATTGAAATGTAGCAGGACCCTATTGTCCTTCCTCCCCATGTCCTCCGCCTGCCTTCTGTCTGTGAAAAAACCTTAGCCAAAGAATAAGTTTAATTAGAGAAGTGAGAAAATGCAGAAACAAAGGAAAACAGTCCAAAAAGACTAAATAATAATACTTTAGTCACTAAGCATAGTCAAGGACCTTTAGTTCCTTCTCAAGGGCTATAGATAATATTCTGAGCCATATCCTGTGAGCTGTCTTGTATATACTGAAACCCCCACCAGGTGGAAGAAGTTAACTACATGATGACCAGACTGTAGCCATGACATAAGCTGCCACAATTCTGAGAATTGGCCTCATGGAAAGGAGAACAAGCTGACCCTGAAACTGAAGATTAACTGTACTTAAAACAAACAAGATGACGCTGGTCAGACCACTGCGTGACCTGTTTCAAGATGACTGTCAGAGTTGATTGTGCTGTTTCTACATATAACCCCCTCCTACCGTCTATAAAAGCTCTTGCCCACTGATTGTCAGTGGTGGGGAGTTGGCCTTTGGACAAGAGTCTGCCCATATCCCACTCCCCACCCCCATTGCCAGTATCCAAAACAAAGCAAATTTTCCTTTCTACCAACCTTGCCTCTTTATTGGCTTTTGAGCACAAGCAGCCAGACCCCCACTTTTGGTTACATTATTACTAATAAACAAATTCAGCAAAGTTGCAGGATAAAAAATTCAACACACAAAGGGCGGTTTCATTTCTACACACTAATAATGAACAATCTGGAAAACAAATTATGAAACTAATTCCACTTACAGTAACATTAAAAAGAAGAAAATATGTAGGAATTCACATAACCAAGGAGGTGAAAAACTTGAACACTGAAAACTACAAAATACTGCTGAAAGAAATTAAAGAAGACATAAATAAATGAAAAGCTATCCATGTTCATGACTTAATATTGTTGAGTCAACACAATCCAAAGTGACCTACAATTCAGTGCAATCCCTACCAAAATTAGGTCTTCTTTTTCTTTTTTTCTTTCTTTCTTTCTTTTTTTTTTTTTTTGCAGAAATAGAAAAGAAAACTCCATCCTAAAACCTATATGGAATCTCGAGGGACCTGAAAGAGTCAAAACAGTCTTGAAAAAGAAGAACAAAGTTGAAGGACTCACACTTCCTGATTTCAAATTTTACTACAAATGGACAGTAATCAAAACAGTGTGGTACTGGACTCAGTGTGGATCAGGGCAAACATATAGACCAATGGAATAGAACTAAATGCACAGAAATAAATCTTCACATATATGGTCAAATTAGTTTTGACAGGAGCACCAAGATCATTAAATGAAGAAAGGATGGTCTTTTCAACAAATGGTAATAGAAAAACTGGACATCCACATTCAAAATAATAAAAATGGACCTGAAGGTGTTCAGAACAAGCCTCCCCAAAATGTGTCACTTGGCATATAGATTATTTTGAGCTGAGGGCAATCAAGACCCAGAAGCTCAAGAAAAACTTTTACTCCTCCCTTAATTACCTAAAAGAATTTAGATAGGGAGTCTGGTCCAGAAACAGAGATAACTTTTTATCTGAATGACCTATCTGTATGGCAAAACACCTGACTACTAAACATCTGCTCTTCTTATCATCCTGTGAATTACCCTCCTTCCCACTGAAGCCCTAGGCCCCTATCTCATTCCTTAACTCAAAATAGCATGTAAATCTCAACTTCCTGACTTGTCCTTAGGTCTCACTGTCCTTGTGTGACCCCCATACATGTCTAATTAAGCTTGTCTTTTTCTCCTATTAATCTCTTATGTCAATCTGATTATTAGACCAGCTGAAGAACCCAAGAAGGGTAGAGGAAAAAATTTTCCTGTCCAATAGACCCTTACCTAGTACCATATACAAAAATTAATTCAAAACAGATCAAAGACCTAAAAGTAAGAGCTAAAATTATAAAACTCCTAGAAGAAAACATAGAGGAAATCTTCATGACACTGGATTTGGCAAAGGTTTCTTGAATATGACATCAAAGGCATTATATAACAAAAGAAAAAATTGACAATTTGGATTTCAACAAAATTAAAAACTTTTGTGCATCGAAGGACACTATCAACAGAGCAAACAGGTAACCTACAGAATGTAAGAAAATATTTGTAAATCACATATCTGATAAGGGATTACTATCCAGAATATATAAAGAACTCCCACAATTCAACAACAAAAAAACCAACTCATTCAAAAATAGGCTAAGGACTTGAATAGACATTTCTCCAAAGAAGATATGTAAATGACCACTAAGCACATGAAAATATGCTCAACATCAATAAGCATTAGGAAAATACAAATCAAAATTACATGAGTAATTTTGAGATACCACTTCATACCCATTAGGATGGCTATATATCAAAAAATCAGAAAATAATAAGTGTTGGTTAGGATGTGGAGAAATTGGAACACAGGTGTATTGCTGGTGGAAATTTAAAATGGTACAGCAGTTGTGGAAAACAGTATGATGGCTCCTCGAAAAAATAAGCATAAAATTGCCACACTATCCAGCAATTCCACTCATAGATATATACCCCAAAGAATTGAAAGCAAGTACTCAAACAGATACTAGTACAACAACATTCATAGAAACATTATACATAATAGGCAAAAGGTGGGTGCAATCCAAATACCCATCAACAGGTGAATGGATAAACAAAATGTGGTATATTTATGTAATGAAATATTATTCAGCTTTAAAAAGGAAGGAAGTTCTGATATATGCTGCAACATGGATGAACCTTGAAGACACTATGCTAAATTAAATAAGCCAAACATGAAAGGACAAATATTGTATGATTCCAATTATACAAAGTACCTAGAATAGTTAAATATACTAAATGGGCACAGAGTTTCAGCATGGGATGATGAACATGTTCTGGAAAAGAATAGTGGTGATGGTTTACAAAATAATGTGAACGTACCTAATGCCACTGAACTATACACTTAAAATGGTTAAGATTGTAAACTGTATGTTATGTATATTTTACCACAGTTTTTAAAAAATAGGCAAGGTAAAACAATATCAATGAGAAAACTTAGTCCCTATCATACTTAGTTGATAAAACTATGAATTAAAGAAATTATTATTATTTAAAAAAGAAATGAAGTTCTGATTCATGCTACCACATGAATGAAACTTGAAACAAAACTAAATGAAAAAAGCTGTAAAACAAAAGGTCATAATTGTATGATTCCTTTTATATGAAATGTTCAGAATAGGCAAATCTATAGAGACAGAAAATAGATGAGTGGTTGCCTGGTGCTCGGGCAAGGGAGAATGAGGAGTGATTGTTAACGGGCATGAGTTTCTTTGTGGGATATCAAAAGTATTCTAAAATTAGAATCCTGAGTATTCTTGATGCATGTGTTATAATGGTGAAGGAACCTAACTAAATTGAACCAAAAAACAAAACAAAACAAAACTATAATCCTCTGATATCCCCCCCCCTTAAACTTAATTCCTGTGTCTTGAGGACCTAATTAATTCTATCTTTGATGTGACTGGGAATTTATTTCCTCTTCAAAGCCTTGACCATAAAAAAGAATGACCTTTTAAAGATAGTTTGTAGGTTCTGAATTTTCCAGAAAGAATGTTATCTGGTTCAGATGTGCAGTTTCTATAGCTTAATTTAAAAAAAAAAATCCTATCTGATATACCCTCATAAACGTCCCATGGGGATTTCTGCTAAATCTGAAATGGAGGATTTCACGTCATGCCTCAAATATTTATTGAGTGACTGCTCTGTGCGGCTGGTGCTAGGAATATAGTGACATACCTGATAATGTCTCGTTCCCCACCTTCATCAAGCTTGCTGCCTAATTGGAGACTCCCAGTGGAGGTTTTCGGGTTTTGAGGATAAAGACTGCTGTCTTCTCTTCTCTATTCAGTTCCCAGAACAGGAGCTTGGTGTTGCCTCAATGCTCATCTTGGTCCTTACTGGCAATTCCCCATGCTCTTGCCTTTTTTGTCCCTTCTCATGACATAAAAATTAAACATGACAAGAACCTAGTACCTTCAGTTCCCTGTTAGGTGGCTGGCTCAATTGGTCAACTCAAAATTTTACTACATTTTGCTTGTCATTCTTCTTAGAAAAAATCATTTAGCCCAAAGCAATCAGTATTATAAAGTCCAAGGCAGGGACATGGGGTTTGCTATTTAGAGACAGAGAGAATATTTTAGTGTTCTCCTAATCACATCATTGTTGAAAAGGTAAAATAATAACAATTATAACCACTCATGTTCTTGCTCTACAGTGTAAAAGTGCTTTCAAATATATGACATCACCTTGTGAGGTAGGTAGTTATACTTCCCATCAGAATGTCAGCTCCAGGAGAAAAGGAATTTTACATTTTGCTCACTGTTGTATTTCCAGCATCTCGACAGTGTTTGACACATACTGATACTCATTGAATATTTGCCAGTTGCAGGAATGAATGAATGAATGAATGATCATAAATTTTATAAAAATAAAATTGAGGTTCAGACTCATCACAAAGTGATGAGTTCAAAGTCAAAAGGCTAATGCAATTAGAACCCAGGAAAAATCTTGGAAAAGTACACAAAAATACAATTTTCCAGAGAATACAGTCAGCAGTATTAGTCATGAGAAAATGCATATTAAAAACAGAGACATTTTATGACTCAGGTCTATTTTGGTAAACGTTTCATGTGCAGTTGAAAATAATTTGTGTTTTTCAGTTGTTGAAATAGTGTTCTGTAAATAACAGTTGGGACAAGTTGATTGATACTGTTGTCCAAATCTTCCATTTCATTACTAATTTTTAAAATCTACCTCTATTATTTACTAAGAAGTCTCCAACTATAATTATGGATGTTTTTGTTTTCTCCAGTTCCATATATTTTTATATTACATATTTTGGTAGATGCATACACGTTTAGTATTTTTATGTCTTCTTGATGAATTGACCCTTTTATCATTATGGAATGTCCCTTTTTATCTCTAGTTATATTCCTTATCTTGAAGTCTACTTTTTTATAGTCACACCAATTTCATAGTAGACATTTTTTCCACCCTTTCACTTTCAATCTATCTGTGTCTTTTTGTTAAAAGTATATATCTAAAGGGAACCTTTGTGCACAGTTGGTGAGATTGTAAATTGGTGCAGCCACTATGGAAAACAGTATAAGGTTTCTCAAAAAATTAAAAATAGAACTACATATGATCCAGCAATTCTACTTTTGGGACAATATCTGAAGGAAATCAAAACACTATGTTGATCAACATCAAAAAATACCAAACCACCCAATCAAAAAATGGGCAGAAGACGTGAATGGACATTTTTCCAAAGAAGACATACAGATGTCCAACAGGCACATGAAAAGATGCTCAATATCATTAATTATCAGAGAAAGGCAAATTAAAACCACAATGAGATGTCATCTTACACCTGTCAGAATGGTTCTCAAAAAAGATCACAAATAACAAATGTTGGAGAGGTTGTAGAGAAAAGGGAACCCTTGTACACTGTTGGTAGGAATGTAAATTGGTGCAGCCACTATGGAAAACAGTATAGAGGTTCCTCAAAAAATTAAAAAAGTACTACCATATAACCCAGCAATTCCACTCCTGCATATTTACCCAAAAAGTCTGAAAACACTAATTTGAAAAGATATAGGTACCTTAATGTTCATAGTAGCATTATTAACAATTGCCAAGATATGAAAGCAAACCAAGTGCCCATCAACAGATGAATGGATAAAGAAGATGCAGCGTATATATACAATAAGATACTACTCAGCCATAAAAAAAAGAATGCAATTTTGCCATTTGCAACAACATGGATGGACTTGGAGGTAAACACTGTATGATATCACGTATATGTGGAATCTAAAAAAATACAACAAACTAGTGAATATAACAAAAAAGAAACAGATTCACAGATACAGAGAACAAACTAGTGGTTACCAGTGGAGAGAGGGAAGGGGGAGGGGCAAGATAGTGGTAGGGGATTAAGAGATACAAACTATTATGTATAAAATAGATAAGCTACAGGATATGTAGTATAACAGGGAATATAGCCAATTTTTAATAACTATAAATAGAATATAACTTTTTAAACAAATATTTATTTATTTGGTTGCTCTGAGCCTTAGTTGTGGTCTGAGGGCTCCTTAGTTGTGGCATGCAAACTCTTAGTTGCAGTATGCGTGTGGGATCTAGTTCCCTGACCAGGGATCAAACTCGGGCCCTCTGCATTGGGAGTGCAGAGTCTTATCTACTGTGCCACCAGGGAAGACCCTAGAATATAACTTTTAAAAATTGTGAATCACTGTTGTCATACACCTGAAACACATAATATTGTACATCAACTATACCTCAATTTTTTAAAAAAATCACTAAAAAAATGCCCACTATGTTGAAGAGATCTGCACCCACATGTTCATAGAAGGATTATCTACAATAGCTAAGATATAGAAGCATCCTACGTGTCTATTAATGGATGAATGGATAAAGAAGTTGTGGTTTTATATACAATGGAATATTATTCAGCCATAAAAAAGAAGAAAATCCTGCCATTTGTGACAACATGGTTGCCAGGCCCTTGAGGGCCTTATGCTAAGTGGAATAAGTCAGAAAGAGAAAGGCAAATATTGTATGATTTCATTTGTATGTAGAATCAGAAAGAAAGAGAGAGAGAGGGAGGAAGGAGGGAAAGAAGGAAGGAAGGGAGGAAGGAAGGAAGAAAGGACGGAAGGAAGGAAGGAAGGAAGGAAGGGAACCAAATGCATAGAAAAGAGATCAGATTTGTTGTTATCAGAGGTGTGAGTGTGGGGAATTGGATGAAGGTGTTCAAAAGGCACAAACTTCCAGTTATAAGAGAAGTAAGTAGTGGGAATGTAATGTACAACACAATGACTACAGTTAACACTGCTGTATGGTATATTTGAAAGTTAAGAAAATCCTAAGAGTTCTCATCACAAGGAAAAAAAGCTTTTCTCTCTTTTTTTTTGTATCTATATGAGATGATGAATGTTAACTAAACTTATTGTTGTAATCATTTCACAATATATGTAGATTAAGTCATTATGCTGTACATCGTAAAATCATACAGTGTTATGTGTAATTATATTTCAATAAAACTGGGACAAAAAGTGGCTCTCTCATAAACAGATTGTTGATTTTTAAAAAATCCTGATAATCTCTGCCTTTTAATCAGTTTCATCTATTAATATTTTATTATTTAATATTTTAATATTATAGTATACCCACAAAATTCATGTCTACCCAAAACCTCAGAATGTGATATTATCTGGAAATAGGGTCTTTACAGATGGTAATTTTCAGAGGTTATTCTGAATTAGGACAGAGCCTAAATCTGATGCAGTTACAAGCCAAGGAAGAAAGAATTGCTAGCAATCACTAGAAGCTAGGAGAGAGGTATGGAACAGATTCTCCCTCCGGGCCCCTAGAAGAAACCAGTGCTGCATGGCACTTTGATTTTGTATTTCTGGTCACCTGAACTGTGAGAGAATAACTTTCTGTTGTTTTAAACCACCTAATTTGTGGTAATTTGTTAACGGCAGTCCTAGGAAACTAATACAACATTTATGGTAGTTATTGACATGGTTGAGTTTGTACCTACTATCTTCTTTTTGGTTTTTATATTTCCCATCTTTTCTTTCTTTTTCCTTCTTTCCTATCTTTTTTATTTTTAATTAAAATAGTAATTTGGTAATATTCAGTATTCCATTTTATTTCCCCTGTTGGTTTTTTATCTATATTTCTTGGTTGTGTATGTATATTTAAGTGGTTGCTCTATGGCTTCTTATCACATAATTAATATTATACCTTTTCACATATAATGAATGAAGCTTACAGTACTGCTGCTTCAGGAACTCCCCTCTCATCTTTTGTGTAACCAGTTCCTGCAGTTTTCTTTCCACCAAGCCTCCCATTTTCTCTCCCCATTCTCTTTTCCCACCTTTCCCAGAACCCAATGATCTAACAGTAAGGACAGACTTTAGACCCATCTTACAGACTTGAGGATATCTATTAATGTTGGGTTTTTTTCATGAAGTAATTGAGAATTTGCTCAAGAATTTATCTCTTTAGAGAAAAGTATGAGCTTGTGGCAGCATCACCAGAACTCAGATTGATGGGCTGGGAAGGAATGGGTGAAATTGTCAAACCCAGAGCACAAAGGAATAGAGAAGAACGCAGGGGTGGGCTGGTGAGGGGATGCTGCGAGCTGGGGCTGGGGGCCAGCAAGGCCTGATGTCAACAGGGGCCCTGGGCCTCCCTTAGAAGGAGCCTGGATTTTATTCTGATCAAGATTTTTAAACCCACTAATGGAAATTAAGCAGGGGAGTGACATGACATGATTATTGTCTAAAAGGTCAGTCTGGCTGAGCTGTGAAGAGCCTGGCTTGTAGGAGAGTAAAAATGGAAGCAGGTTAAGAGGCTACTGCCTTAATCCAGGAAGAGCTGATGGGAAAGACTGATTTCTCTGAACTTCCCTGAAAGCCTGTTTTAAAACTCCATTTCTCTGAATCAGTACGTGTATTTAATAAGGGAGCCGTCTCAGAACATGAGATGAAAGAAGAAATGGCCTGTGTGCACCACAGCTGCAGAGCCTGCTGTCAGATGGAATACATTGCATTTACCTGAAGAGCACAAAGGAAGTAGCTGGATGGAAGCAGAGATTAGCTACTTAAGGGCTTATTCCCTGCGACCCCTCCAGTGGATGTGGGCACAGTAGATGTGGGTGAGGCCAAATATTAGGGGTTCTATCGGTTGCCTTGGCTCGTTCCATTTTTCTCGAAGTGTAGGAAATCTTCTTCCAAGTTGGAAAAGCAATCCTTGAAGTGTTTGGCTAAACTGCCGGCTATTACCAAGGCCCTGGGAAAGCTTTTAATGTGTGTTTGAAGGAAAAACCTGCCCCTTTGAAGATTTGCTGTTTTTTTTTTTAACTCTCTTCTGAGGCCTCTCTAACGGACAGACACTCGGGGGCTGAGGGGAGTGAGAAGCGAAGGAAGCAGTCTGGCCACCCCAAGGATTAGGGGCAGCAGGAACCTGGCCGAAATAGTCCTGCCATCTCCCACTTCCAGACCCTACTCCCTCCGATGTACATATATATGGATCAACAGGCCCTACCTGTCAGCCTGGCCCTACCCACTGTATCCCAAAGCAGATAAGATGGCCCTTACCATCAACAGGGGGCAGGAGCCTCATGGCTTGTAGACTTAGGATGTGCTAAAACAGACCAGCACCACAGAACCTATTTTAAAAAAAAAATATTTATTTGGTTGTGTGGGGTCTTAGTTGCGGCTCACCGGCTCCTTAGCTGGGGCACGTGAACTCTTAGTTGTGGTATGCATGTGGGATCTAGTTCCTTAACCAGGGATCGAACCCGGGTCCCCTGCATTGAAAGTGCGGAGTCTTATCCACTGCGCCACCAGAGAAGTCTCAGAAAACCTATTTTTATGCAACAGATTTTGTGCTATATGCTGAGATACAGCGGCTAACAAAATTATGTGTGTCTGCTCTCATGGAGCTTGCATTCCAGAAGAGAGACGGGAGAAGAAAAAGTTCCCCAGGAATGAATGATCTTACACCCACCCCTCTCCTCAACCCCGCTCCTCCCACACACGGCGCCAGCCACCACATAATACTCTTCTCTGACTGACTTTGTGGGTGTGGTAACCTGATCCTCAAGTGCCTGGACACTGCCTGTATCACTGCCTCGCCTCCAGCCTCTCCATCCACCGTGCCTCCCTGAGTGCCAATACTAGCCGGATTCTCTTCGAAGATTCCAAGCCCCTTGGCGCCCTGCTTGCTGTGTGAGCTAAGCCAGTGTCTCCCACCTCCATCCCACCATTTTCTCTGGAGCTATGATGAAGTTCACGCCCCAGGATGCTGCCTGCTTGAGCTTACATTAAAATAGTTCTGGCGCTTGAATATGCTTTATCAAGACTGGACCATCTATTTCATTTTCCTTTTCCTTTGGTCATCCAAAAAAAATAAAAATAAAAAAAAAACTTGACTAGGATTTTCATTCCCAAGAATATTTCTCTCTCTAAATGCGACTTGAATCCAATCACCATCTCCCACGAGCTGATCACGCCCTCTTTGAAACATTACTATAAAACTTCTCACTATCCTCTCCAAGGGGGAACACAGTTTTTCAAGGCAGGAGCCCGTTGACACACAGTTTTGAGTGCATTAGCCCACTGTGGCCCCCTTTGCCTGGAAAAGCAATAAAGATATTTTTTTCTACTTCATCCAAAACTCTGTCTCCATGATTTGATTCAGCACCAGTGTACAGAGAAGCTGAACTTTCAGCATCATTTTTGTAGAGATCCAGGTCTGATGAGGGATGATTGATTTCTACACCTTGAAGTCCTCACAGGGAGCAGAGCTGGACCAGTGTTCCCGCGAGCCAGGAAGCTCCAGAAGGTGTCCATAGGAGCAGGGAAGAGGGAAGGGGAATCTCTCCATCCCTCCCCCAGAGTCCTCAAACTCTACCAGCTGGATGGGTTTTTTTGTTTTGTTTTGTTTTGTTTTGTTGGCTGTGTTGGGTCTTTGTCGCTGCACGCAGGCTTTTTCTAGTTGTGGCGAGTGGGGGCTACTCTTTGTTGTGGCCGCAGGCTTCTCATTGCAGTGACTTCTCTTGTTGCAGAGCATGGGCTCTAGGCACGAGGACTTCAGTAGTTGCAGCACATGGGCTCAGTAGTTGTGGCGCACGGTCTTAGTTGCTCCACGGCATGTGGGATCTTCCTGGACCAGGGCTCAAACCCGTGTCCCCTGCATTGGCAGGTGGATTCTTAACCACTGCGCCCCCAGGGAATTCCTGGATGGGAGTTTTAACCTGGAAAGCTGCAGGCTCACAGATGTCATAGGTGGTTTTTCTTCAGATCTGGAGCTTAGAGGTAGAATGCCCTCAGGTCAGACAGCTCAGTCATTCTCAAACCTGGTGGCACAGTAAAATGTAAAAGAACAGAAGAAAGGGGAAAAAGTTCCCAGTTCCCACTCCAGACCAACTGAAACAAACACTCTGGAATGAAGCCCAAACAATTATGTTTTTTAAAAGTGCCCCAGGTGATTCTTATGTGCAGTAAGGGTTGAGAACCACTTCTAATCCAACACACTCATTTTGTAAATGAGAAAATCACGGGCCCAGTGGATTAGACAATAAAAGGCATTAGGCCAGTATAGGAGCCATTCTGGAAGAAATCAAATGAAATCCTCATCATGCACAACACAGCAAAATTAATTCCAGAAAGTTAAATGTAAAAAACTCAATCCTTAAAAAAGAAAAGTAGAAAAAATATATGTGCATATTTATCTGCTAGAAAAATTATAAAGAAATGCTCAACTTCTTTAGTTAGTAAAAGAAATGTAAATTCAAGCAACACTGAAATGTCCTTTTCCATATAGTATATAAATAGGATTTTTACAAGACGAATGCTGAATGGTGTGGGTGAGGCAGACACACACTGTATTTCTCTTCTTTTCTGAATGTCAGCTTGTGTCCTCTCACACATTCCTGGGAGGAATATTCATTGTTAAGTCTTCTGAGAAGCAATTTGAAAATAGCTATCAAAAACTTTGAAAATATCCTAGTGAGAGTTAGGGTTTTCCAGAGAAACACAATTGATAGAATGTGCAAATCTATCTATATATAGAAAGAGATATATTTTAAGGACTTGGCTCATGCAATTATGGAGGCTGAAAAGTCCAAAATCTATAGGGTGAGCTGGCAGGCTGGAGACACAGAAAAGAGCCAATGCTGTAGTGCAAGTTCAAAGGTCATTAAGCTGGAGACTCAGGAAAAAGCCAGGGGTTGCAGTTCAAGTCTGAAGACATCTGTTGCAAAATTACCTCTTGCTTGGGGGAGGATCAGTCTTTTTCCGCCCCCCCCACGCCCTGCCCCCAGGCCTTCAACTGATTGGATAAGTCCTACCCACATTATGAAGGACAATCTGCTTTACTCAAAGTCTACCAATTTAAATGTAAATCTCATGCAAAAACACCCTCACAGAAACATCCAGAATAATGTTTGACCAAATATCTAGGCACTGTGGCCCAGCCAAGTTAAGTCATTAAATTAGCCATCACAGATGTATTTTAGAATTAGACCAACCAGCATTTGAATTCCAATTTTGCCACTTAATAGCTGTGTGACTCTCTGAGCCTTCCTTTATATGTAAAATATAAATAATAATACAAATCCTGCAGGATTATGAGAATTAAATTATGTAATGAATACAGAGTGCCTAGCATATAGTAAGTACTTAATAAATGGTAGACATTTTTATTACCTTTACCCATAGATTCCTCTTTTGGTACTCTATACTAAAAGAAATAACCTGATATGTGAAAACGTTTTATCATCAAAGATGTTTATTGCTGTACTAGTTATAATACTGAAAAAATAGGAAATAGGAAATAACCTAAATGTCCACCCACTGAAGAATGGTTAAAGAAACTACAGTAGGAAAGAATATTAAGCAGCCATTAAAACTGATGAATGCAAAGTATCTTCAACACTACAGGAAAATACTCATGTCATATAAAGTAATAAAAGCAGGAAACCAAATTCATATACATTTTATGTGCTTAACTATGTAAAAAAGGACAGTGAAATATTAGTTATTAATTATTCAAATATTAGTGATTTCTTCTTTATTTTCTAATTCAACAATGAGCTTTCATGTTTTAATAATTAAGCAAAATTAAAATAATATAGCTTTAGATTGCCTTCTGTGATGAACTCTCTTTGGTGTGGTGGCAGAGTGGTGACCAAGAACACCTTCTCCCTAGCCTGGACCTTCTCCTTTGAGCTGGGCTTGAGCTGTCCATGGGCAGGTAGGAACATCCCAGGCTGGCTGCCAGGTTCCTTGGATGGTTTACAGCCAAGCTGCCCCATGGAAATTCTCCAAATATTTTTTCATTAGCTGGCTTTCTTGAAGAGTAAAGCCACATTTCTGACTCTGCAGGCGATATAGTAGTAGTTCCATTTTCTTAATTTCTTGAGAAAAAGTGCAAAGGTGCCCGTAGGCATTAGGGCTGACTCCAGTCTCCTAACACTGGAGGTGCAGTTAGCAGATAAAGTTCCATACCCAGAGTCCCGGGCAGAACTCATGTGCTTATGGCTTATGTCCAGCTGAAATTACCAACTCCTGCAGGCAACAAAGAGTTGGCTGACCAGAAACCCAGAACCCAAGAACTGAGAAAATGCCTTGCATTGCTTCACCTCATGAGCTCATGTGACCAGGAAAACAAATTACTCACTGCAGAAATCACAAGGTAAGAGAAGAGCAGTAAAGGAGAAAAGAGGAAGTTGTCTTCTCTCTGCAGCTAAATACATATAACTAAAGCATAAACTAGGATCAACATTCTGTCAGTGTGACCAAAACTGAATTTCTGCCGGGGATGGAAAGTCAGGAAATGATTTGTGTGTCATATTAATAATTTAATCATGGTCTCTGCAATTATCATCATGAATGAGCAATGCCCTTTCCCACAGGCAAGGCCTCAAGCCAAAGAGAAAAGTGTGAGTGGACACCACGGCATAACCCATGTCAACTACAAGTTGGCATTTTCCATGGGCACTTGCCATCCACCTCTACAAAGATTAAATCAGGTGCTGCTGCAGCAGCCGACTTTCAACACCCCCTGAAAGGAGTTCAGGGTGGAGAGCAGAAATGAGGCACTCTGTGCTCTGGAAAAAAACTGGCAGAACAGGTCTTCAGATATAGATAGTTAGATACTTTCAGGAGCCAATTTTGTGAGCCCAATTCTTATATCTCCTCATACCTAGAAAAGCACTAAAATCCTTCATGGTGACATCTGCTCCTTGTGACTAGCAGTAACCCTCATGAGACTAGAAAAAACCTTCAGCAAAAGAATATGTGCTTGATTGCATGTACTCCCCTTTCACCAAAATCACATACATCCTGACCTTCCCCTCTGCCACTTTGGAGCAGTTTCTCAGAGCTATCTGAAACGCTGTCTCCTGGGCTACAGTCCTTATTTTGCCCCAAATAAAACACAACTCACAACTCTCACATTGTTCATTTTTTTTAAGTCGGCACCCCTAACTCTACCTTACGGGTTTCGGCATAAGATGGCACCAGAGTGATTTTCAGGAATAGGCTGGCTGGACATGACCACATGAGGGTAGGCAGGAGAGTGAATGCTTCTGGCTCCAGGTGCAACAGGAAAGCATTTCCCACCTTCCTCACAGTATCCTCTTCCTCTTTCACACATCTCTTCTTTTATCCTCCCCCCTCCCGTTCTAACATATTCCTCCACTTTGGGTTGCACCGTGCTATTTCCTGCTAAGGGCTTGTCTAGATAAGAGGTTAACTAGTAAAAGTGTATAGTGGCCACAGAGCTCCTACAGAGATTCACCAGTAATTAGACGATTCTTTGTGAAATAAACTTTTTTTTCCATTATGAATGATAACACTCAACATTTTGTTATAATTCCCTTCCTTTTTTACCCTGTGCATAATTTTCATTTGGACTTTTGAGTATAACTGAGATGGTTATGAAGCCTACTTTATTTTCATTTAACAAGCGTTTTCCCCCCATTTATTATAGACTCATAGGAAGAATCATTTTTTTCAGGTGCTTATAAATATTCCACTGAGTGGATAGACCAGAAATCACTTAATTCCTTTTCTATTGTCATAATTCCTTTTTTTACATTAAAAAAATTATTGAGGTAAATTGACATATAACCTATTAGTTTCAGGTGTTCAACATAATTTTTTGATATTTGTATATATTGTGGAATGATTACCACAATAAGTCTATTTAACATCCATCACTGTACATAGTTATCAAAAAAATTTTAAGAGAAAGTTTGTTTCACTCTTTTAGCAAATTTCAAGTATTCATTATAGTATATTAACTATAGTAACCATGCTGTACATTACATTCCCATGAATTATTTATTTTATAACTAGAAGTTTGTAACTTTGACCCCCTTTACACACTTCCCCCACTCCCCACCAACTGCCTCTAGCAACTACCAATCTGTCCTCTATCTATAAGCTTGGTTTCTTTGTTTATTGTTATATTCAACATGTAAGTGAGATCATATGTTATTTGTCTTTCTCTGTCTGAATTGTTTCACCTAGCAGGTCCATCCATGTTGTTACAAACAGCAAGATTTCTTCTTTTTTATGGCTGAATAGTATTCCATTGTGTATATATACCACAATCTCTAACCATTCACCCATCAATGGACATTTAGGTTTGGGGTGGGGGTATATATCTTTTTGAGTTACTATTTTCATTTTCCTCAGATAAATACCCAAAAGTGGAATTGCTGGATCATCTGGTAGTTTTATTTTTAATTTTTTGAATTAAAATAAAACTACTACTTTCCAGAAGAGATGCTCCAATTTACATTCCCACCAACAGGGTATGAGGCATCTCTCTTCTCCACATCCTTGCCAACACTTGTTATTTCTTGTCTTTTTGATAATAGCTACTCTAAGAGGTGTGAGTTGAAAGCTCATGTGCATTTCCTGATTTGATCAATGATATTGAGCATCTTTTCAGCTACCTATTGGCCATCTGTATGGCTGCTTTGGAAGAATATCTATTCATATCCTCTCACGGGACCAGCCGCTCCGCGGCATGTGGGATCTTCCCGGACCGGGGCACGAAGCCGTGCCCCCTGCATCGGCAGGCAGACTCTCAACCACTGCGCCACCAGGGAAGCCCTCTCCCTGTTTTTTAATTGAATTCCTTAAGGAAGAACTGTCTGATCTTACAAAAATGCTTTTAAGTCCTAGAAGAAATAGTAACAGCTAACATGTATTGAATAGTGACATGCCCAGTATTCTACATTCATTAACTCATTTGACCCTCACCGCAAATCATGTAAGAATACTATTGATTTCACTGCCATTTGGTAGATAAGCAAACTTGAGCAGAGAGATGGTGAATAACTTGCTGAAGCTCCCAGCTAGAAAGTGGAGAGCAGAGCTTCCAAACCCACGAACTTTGGCTCTGGAACTTGGGGACTGAACCACCATGAGATGGATGGTAAAGGTCCAGGTTTGAACTGGAGTCAGAAGTTCAGAGTTAAAGGACAAGGGCATAACTGCTCAGCATGACATTTGTTGTTGAAGCAAGAGAAGGTGGTGGGGAGAAAGAATGGAGGCGAGGAGAGAAGAGCCAAAGGGTGATGTGGGAAATGGCCGAGCTCCTCATGGTGGGGAAGCCTAAAACAGGTCTTTGGAGAACAGGAATGTTTACAATTTTTTTTAACAACAGCTTTATTGAGGTATAATTGACATACCTGTACATATTTAAAGTATACTATTTGATAACTTGAAACCATCACCACAATCTAGATAGTGAACACATCCATCACCCCCAAAGTTCCCTCATATCCCCTTGTAATCCCCAACCCCCTGCCCTGCCAGGTAACCAATTATCTTCTCTCAGTCATTATAGGTTAGTTTGCATTTTGTAGAATTTTATATAAATGAAATCATACAGTATGTACTCTTTTTCTGTCTGCTATCTTTCACTCAGTGTAATTATTTTGAGATTCATTGTTGTTTTAATGTGTATCAATAGTTTATTTGTTTTTAATGGACATATGCTTTCATCCTACTAGGAGTGAAATACCTGGGTCATATTTTAGATTTATGTTTAATTTTTTAAGAAATTGTTTTCCAAAGTAGTTATACCAGCAGTGTATGAGAATTCCAATTCCTCCACATTCTTGAGGAAACTTGGTATCATTAGTCTTTTTAATTTTAAACATTCTAAAGATGTGTATCTCATCTAGTAGGATCTCATTGTGATTTTAATTTGCATTTCTCTAATGACAAATGATGTTGAGCATCATTTCATGTGTTTACTTACCATCCATGTATCTTCCTTTATTAAATGTCCATGAAAATATTTCCCCATTTTTCTTATTGAGTTGTTTTATTGAGTTTTATTTATTTATTTATTTATTTATTTTTGCGGTAAGCGGGCCTCTCACCGTTGTGGCCTCTCCCGTTGCAGAGCACAGGCTCCAGACGCGCAGGCTTAGCAGCCATGGCTCACGGGCCCAGCCGCTCCACGGCGTGTGGGATCTTCCCAGACCAGGGCACGAACCCGTGTCCCCTGCATTGACAGGCAGACTCTCAACCACTGCGCCACCAGGGAAGCCCTGTTTTATTGAGTTTTGAGAGTTATTTATATTTTTGGATACAAGTTCTTTATCAGATATGTAGTTTGCAAATATTTTTTTCCAGTCTGTGTCTTGACTTTTCATTCTATTAACAGTGTCTTTTGAAGCAGAAGTTCCCAATTTTAATGAAGTCCAATTAATTCATTTTTTTTCTTTCCTGGATCATGCTTTTGGTGTGATAGCTAAAAAATCTTTGCCTAACTCAAGGTCACAAAGATATCCTCTTATCTTTTCTTCTACAAGTTTTATACTTCTAGGTTTTACATTTAGATCCATGATCCATTTTGAGTTCATTTTTTGACATGGAGCAATTATGGATCACAGGTCATATTTTGCATATGGACATTAATTATTCCAGCACCATTTATTGAAGAACTATACTTCTTCCACTGAATTGCCTTTGTTCCTTTGTCAAAATCAATTGACCATTTATGTATGAATCTATCTCTGAACTCTCTATTCTGTTCCATTGATCCATATATATCTATCTTTACACTAATATCATATTATCTTAATTACTGTAGGTTTATAATACATCTTAAACTAAGGTAATGTAAGTCCTCAAACTTTATCCTTCTTCAAATTATTTTGGCTATTCTAGGTCCTCTGTATTTCCATATGCATGTTAGAATCAGCTTGTCAATTTCTATATAAAAGCCTCTTGGAATTTTGACTGGGAGTGTGTTGAATCTATAGATCAACTTAGGGAGAATTGGCATTTTAATAGTATTGAGTCTTCCAATTCACAAAAGTGGAATATCTCTCCATAAAATGTATTTTTTAAATGTGATCTGTTGACTTCAGTAAAGTCATAAAGTTATAAATATATGCTCATAAATATTTTGTGGGGTGCACGTGTGTGCTTGAAAACTGTTGAAAGAGCTAAGTTTCATGTGTTGTTAACACAGTAGGGGCCAAAGCAGCATGTGTGGAGCCAAGAGCATAGCACTATAGGAGGGTGAGTCCCTAAGAACTGATAAAAATTTGGCAGTGGACCTCCACAGGCAGTAAAACTGATGTGATTATGTTATGTTAACATGTTATGGAAAGATATTACCTAGATCTTAGGAGCCAGAGTGCTTCTGGTGACATCTGGGTCATAGACTGAAAACCCCTTGCAAGAGAAAGAAACGCCCCTCATCATGCCACCTCAGATCCAACCCCTCTTTCCAGGGTAACAAAAGAAAAAGTCCAACCATAACACTTCAGAAAATCTATTCACCTCTACTTCATATGACATGAGGCTCTATAGCACTGTAATTATATACGTGCACTCAACCACCTTATAATCCTACTCAGGTTTGGAAAGTTGCTAACTAGAAGTTAAAGAAGTCTCTCTTTCTTTCTCTCTCTTCCTTCTTTCCTTTCTTTCTCCCCTCATTTTTCTTTCCTTCTTCTTAAATTTAAGTTCTCTTTTGATAAATTAATAAATAAAAAGTCTTACATGTCCCTAACCATTCTCCCCCCAGGATTTTAATATGCCCTTGGAGGGTGCATTCCTCTCGCTTAACTTCTCATTTATCATTCACAAGAAGTTGATGCACCAAGTGGAAAGTTCACCTATCTCTACTTGCTTCCCCAACTGTAGAAGACTTTTGACTTCTAACCGGTGCTAAATTTTTCCCTGTCTGTACTTTTTTATGTGGCCAGTGTCAATCTCACAGTCTCTGGATCTGCCAGGGTACAGTTTGGAATTGCTGATAGGACAGGGATTCTATTTTATTTTTCAGTAGTGTCTTTGCTACCGGAAACACTTTCTGTAGCTACTACTTTCTTTGTGTTCATTAGGAACTGAGCAACAAGATGATAAAATGCATCCTCCAGCTGGTACGAGTTGGAATCCTACCTCAACAGAGGAGCTAAATGAGCATATAAACTTCAGCCACCAAACAAAGAACTGTGTTATTTTCATAGCTCCTTTTTTCTAGGAATGACTTTTGTTTCTTACAAAAGAACAACATTCTTCTTGCCTTGAGCCTTGTGCAGAAGAACATTCCTTCAGGACTAGGGCCCTGGTATTCCCTGAAAGTCCTCCTGCCAGGACCCAGGACCTATCCTGAACCCCACAATGGAGCTGGATATTTGGAGTGCGAAGAGTGGCTCTCTCTGAACCAAAACACATGAGGGAGAGCACTTCATGGTGCGTTCAGGGCTCTTGTCCTGACTTTAATTTATTTGACATTTTTGTCAGTGACTTGCTGGAAAACACAGAAAATTATGGAATCATGATAGTGAACGTAATACAGAAAACCAGTGCTCACCAGATATTTCATGTTTCCCAGCCTCCCTTGAAGGTAGGATGGGGTCATGTGACTAATTCTGGCCAATGGGCTATGAGTCAGGCACCTCCTCCATCTTTTCCTTCCCCTGCAGCAGAGACCCTGGGGTACCTGTGCTCCAGATGGCCCTGCCTCAAGATAGAGGGAGGCAGCCAGACTCACACTGGACCTTGTGTAAATGAGAAATAAACCTTTCTGTATAAATCACTGAGGTTTGCCGTTTTGTCTGTTAGGGCAGCTACTGTTATTATGTCAGTGAATATAGCCAAACTTATTAATGTGGTTGAGAAACAGTCTCTTGGCCTAATACTGAATCAGGATGAGTAGAGCTTTCAGGTATCAGGTGCTATTAGCTAAAATGGAGAGAGTCACTAGAGCCACCTTTTTGCCTTAGAGATTTCTGAACTAGCAGGGTAAGTTAACTCAGAGACACCGTTCAGAGAACTATGACCAAAGGTGGTGGAAGCAGCCTTTTGGTGGATATATTTAATGATGTCTTGAAACAGGAATTTCAGTAATCCCTAGATGAGAACTTCATCACCTACTGTTTACTGTGCTTTGAATTGCAGGCATGGAGGTGCAGAAACCTCTGCTAGTCCTTAGGCAGAACCCAGATAAGCAGGCCTTCCTTCCAGAGACCCTCTGGTTTCTCATTCATGCCAAGGGCTGACGTCAAAACTTTCTTGCAACAAAAAGAAAAGAAATTGAGTTATTTGTAGTGAGGTGGATGGACCTAGAGTCTGTCATACAGAGTGAAGTAAGTCAGAAAGAGAAAAACAAATACCGTATGCTAACACATATATATGGAATCTAAGAAGAAAAAGAAAAAGGGTCATGAAGAACCTAGGGGTAAGATGGAAATAAAGACACAGACCTACTAGAGAATGGACTTGAGGATATGGGGAGGGGGAAAGGTAAGATGGGACAAA
Organism: Neophocaena asiaeorientalis asiaeorientalis; assembly: GCF_003031525.2. Taxonomy (NCBI): domain Eukaryota; kingdom Metazoa; phylum Chordata; class Mammalia; order Artiodactyla; family Phocoenidae; genus Neophocaena; species Neophocaena asiaeorientalis. Next base: position 423,128 of record NW_020174053.1, on the reverse strand, counting down.
GTGAGAGAGAGTCATGGACATATATACACTACCAAACGTAACATAGATAGCTAGTGGGAAGCAGCTGCATAGCACAGGGAGATCAGCCTGGTGGTGTGTGACAACCTAGAGGGGTGGGATAGGGAGGGTGGGAGGGAGGGAGACACAAGAGGGAAGAGATATGGCGATATATGTATATGTATAACTGATTCACTTTGTTATAAAGCAGAAACTAACACACCATTGTAAAGCAGTTATACTC
>NW_020174053.1:409618-422676 GCF_003031525.2 Neophocaena asiaeorientalis asiaeorientalis | reverse complement strand
ATATTGTGGTACTTGACTCCTCACCACTGACAATCTCCAGCTCATTATTAAGAGGAAAGAGAAGTCCTCCCTCACTGGAAGGACTGGGGGTGGTTTTTATCTGATGCAGTGGTTACATAATGCTGTCTCCCTCAGAAATTAAATTGTAATAGGAATATTGGCAGCACTACCAAAAATAAGTAAATAAAGTTCTCTCTCTGGCTCCAAGCTTACCTTAGATTTACCTTATAGTGATCACAAAGAATACATTAAGAGATTCCATCGGGGTTAGAGTCTCATTCAAGGGGAACTGGTATTAATCTACAGAGGGAATTAGGAAGTGGCAGCTTGATCGTAGTGTCCTTTATATAATGATTGCTTTTTTTTTTTTGTAGCGGTGGTGAACCAGTCTATTTAGAGCTAATTGCTTAAGTAGCAAAGTGCTCTGGGAGAAAAGAAGAAAGGGAACTTTTAAACAGCACATTAGTCTCAAAATGGCAAAGACATCCACGTCTAAAAGAAGAAAAAATACTCAAGACAGTTTTCTGCTCACCATAGAGCTCAGGTACTTTAGAATTCTTTCAGATTTGGGGACGAAGGCCTTTGAAAAATTAGCCAAAATGATAGGCTGATGTGACAGGACCAAGGGACAATTTAGTCAAAATGAGATTTTCTTTTTGCTGTCGGCCTATAGAGCTGCTACAGCTCATTGCTGCTACCTAAAGGAGACCAGTTCTCATGAGGTCTCAGTGGCCTCCAAACCATCCCCAGGTGAGCACCCTGGTTTCTTCGAGACAATCATGGCAGTGTGCCATGTGGACAGAGTTTTAGGTCTGGAGGCAGGTTTATAGAGGGAGAGTCTGGCTTAGCTGTGGCCTGGACCAGTCATCTCAGCCATCCTATCCAACTAATCTGCACAAGGCCAAGGCAAAAGAGATGGTTTTCCATTATGCTCTCCATCAGCTGGCCTTCTCACTTGGTGAGCAGCGGTGCTAAGCCTTATTCTTTCTCTAACTCCAGGGCCACCTGCAGCCTGACTGGTATCAGCTCATCAGCAGGCTGAGAAGGGTGGTTCAGAAGTTGAAAGACAAGAATGGCGACAACAACAGGAAAGGTGTTTGACTGTGTTTCTTATCCAGAACCCAGTTTGTTTACTTAGATTAGAATAACTTCAGATGTGGTGAAGCTATCAAAACATTATAAAACATATCAATATTCTATATCTGGGGTCTGCTTGAAACTAACTAGGGGGTGGGACTGGGGGTAGGGGTGTCAAGGAATGTCACTCACCACCCAGTTCTACAAGAATCGAGTCATTAGCCACTGCACCCACTGACCTACAACACACCCTGGAAAGAATTCAGAGTGAAGATCAGCGATGAGGCCCTCTGTGCTCTGGGAAAACTGGCAGAACAGGCCCTCAGATAGATATTTTCAGGAGAAAATTCCAGGAACGCAGATTCTTGCATCTTCCCATACTTAGAAAAACACTAAAATCATTAACTGAGAGACCTGTTCCTCATGACTAACAGTAACCTTCTACCAAGATGCGTGCTTGATTGCACATCCCCCTTCTCCAAAACCCCGTATCTATCTGCTGCCCTCCCCGCCCCCAGCCTCTCTGGAGCAGTTCAGCAGAGCTATCTGAGAGGCGTCTCCTGGGCTATAGTCCTCAGTAAGCCCCAAATAAAACTGAAACTCACGGCTCTCACATTATGCATTTTTATTTCAGTTGACAGGGACGTGGAGGGTGGGGGTTTGAGGGGGTGAGGTTATAGATGGAACAGTCATCACTGAGAGCTGATACTTGTTGAAACTGGGTGATGGGTATATGGGGGTAGTATTCTTATAGTATGGTTGTTTGGCTCGTACAAGTTAATGGATGCAAAGTGCTCAGCATATAGTAAATGCTCAATAAATAGTAACTATTATCCCCACTTTATACATGAAGATGTGAGGCTCAGAGAAATTAAGTAATTTGCCTGAGGTCACAAATCTGGGAGGCAGTGGAGCGAGTTCTCTAAACCACACCTATTGCATCCGAAAGCCTGGGCTCTTAGGCGCTCTCCTCTGTGTCTCTTTCCTCTACCCTTCTCCAGGTTTCTGTGGTTTCCCATTGTTTGGCTCCTTTCTTCCCTTTCAAAGTTACAGTTGCTTAAACCCCCCTCCACTCAGAGTCCTGAGTGGACAAAGCCTGGTTGTAAAGTCAAATTTCTCAATGATTCATTCAACTCACATTTGAGCGACTGGCACTGCACGAGGTGCTGGTGTAACAGAGATAAAGGCCCAGCTCTCAGGGAGCTCACAGTCTAGAGCTGCAGACAGAAGTTAATGGACAGAGTTATCGAGCGTCTACCATATGCCAGGCCCTCTTGCAGATGCGTGGGATGGAGCACACGGGAACATAAAACATGCTGAGTCCCTTGTGTTCAAAATGAGGAGCCTGAGGTAGAGGTGAACTAAAGCAAGCAGGACATGGGGTAGTGGCAGGAAAACCACCAACTGTAATAAACGTTGGCAGGTGCTGTTCCTGTGTTAGAAGCGAGAGCTGGATGCTCCAGAAACACAAGGAAGTGATACCTGCAAGGAGTCCTAATGCTGGGAGGCTTGGTGAAGAAGGTGTGCGGTCCCCAGGGCAGCGTTCAGAGCCACAAGAAAAGGTGTGGAGTCGTGCCACAGGGTGGCACACGTGGATGGTATGGCTGGAGTCAAAAGGGTGTGCGAGAAACGGTGGAATCTGCAGCCAGGCCACAGAAAGCCTTGTCTGCAGGTCAAGGGTGCCTGGACTCTACCTTGTTGGACCCTGTGTTTTCTAAATGTGCCGATAAGAATCACCCAGGTGCTTGTTAAAAGCTGCCTTTCAAGTTCTACAACAGGTCTGCTGCATCAGAGTCTTAGGAGAGGCTCTGACTGAGGCCTTCTAACAAGCCCTCAGGTGGTTCTTATGACCAAACAAATTTGGAAACAGCCTGGAGGTGATATTGGTCAATGAGAGCTAATTCTAGACCAGTTCTTAAGGAAATGAATCCTCATCTCCCTACCTCCGCCCCTCCCCCTTGCAGAAGTGCACACCCTTGAATCTTCCTAAGTATCTGCAGGGCAAGCAGGGGTTGGTACACTGACCCTGTCTGCAGACTTCTAGACCTCATGACCTGATGAGGCTGTGTGTGACCTTTGCCACCAGCAGCATCACTGCAGAGCAGTATATTCCCACAGGCAGAAATCAAACAGCAGACATAGAAGCAATAGAATATATTGTTCCTTGTTTTCACTGTTGTTTTTTTCTTTTCTTTTTATTAGGGTTTGTGTTTGCAATGTGCACTAGCTATAGCCTGACTGAATATTGCAATCATAAAAGGAGTAGAAGGGAGAGAGGATGAATCCTGGAAGAAGGGTTGGAGGGGTGAATAGAAATTTCTATGGGTCAGAAAACTATGTTTGTAGCCATCTGGCAAACTGTAATAGAACATGCCTTGATGAAGAGACAAATACCTCCTCCTTCTAGCATTCTCAAGGAGTGCTGGCAAAAGCTTCCTCAGAGAGAGAGTGGTGAGAGATTTGACAATACAGATTTTATACATGCTGTGCGTAAGTGGGTTCGGGATTAGGTTTCCTAATACCAAGTTAGTGTTGCTAAAGCTTCCCATGATGGAAAAATGCTCTCGATGTTAAATATCTTGGCTTCAGACAGTTCAGAAAGGATTAGTGAGAAATTCTACTGCAATTCATGGTTGATACCAAATAAGGGTGGGGGGAGGAGAGAACAGAGAAAAGAGAGACAATGCCAAAAATGAAAACTCATTTTAGCTCTTCTATTAAAGCCAGATGTATTTTAGGCCCTGTTTCTAAGCAACTGCATAACGGTAATATTCTTGAATCTTTTTTAAAGACTCACAACTGTCAGAGTCAGTAAAGGGCAGAAGGTAATTATAAAGTAATAAGGATGACATACGAGAGGTAGAATCACCCCAGCATCGTTTGGGAAGCAGTGACATTTTGTATTTTGCATTCATTTTCAGAAACTCTAAGATCTTCCTTGGAGCACTCAGACATGCCCCGCTGGGAAGACCACTGACCCAATCAAACTTGAGGGCAACATTGGCATTTAGCCTGCCCATCCCATCATCGCCCATCTCCAATCACCCATGGAGACGGATGGAGCTCCCACAGTGTACACACGCCTCCACTGGTTGCTGAGGGGGTGTAATAATCCTCTCAGACAATGTAGAACCAGTAAAGAACTTTCTAACTGGAAATGCCTTAGAGAGCAGTCCAACAGGCGTCATAGATAGATATGCAAACTGAACCCATAGACAGGAGGGGAAAAGGAGAGAGAAGGAAACTAAGATCTATGAAGTGCATGCATGTGCCCGCTTCAGGCTCTCTGAATGTGGAGGCCTTTTATCTAGCATGACGCTGTTCTTAATTTTGAGTGCGACCTTGGGACAAAGAAGGAAATTAGCATTCATTGTGTTCCTCAAGAACTTTGCTAGGCCCTTTATATACATTAGCATTTGATTTTCACAATAACTGCATAGGGTTTACAGAAATCATTCCTAATTTGCAGAGGATGAATCCAGGGCTTACACAGAGGTCAGGTCTCCCTGACTCGCCCACTTACTGCATGTTTGACTTTGAAAAAGGTCCTACTAGCTCTCGCCTACAAAACGATGACACTACCATGTACCTTGCAGGGTGCTTTACAAGATTAAATGGGGTCGTTTATGTGAACACCTAGCACAGAAGGCTGGGCATATGATGAGTCAGAACATCACACTTCTTTTCTCAAAACACTCCTGCGGCTTCCATCCCACAGCAATAAAGCCGAGTCCACGCCAGCCTCCAGGGCCTGCTCCCTCTGGAAAGGCACCTTCACTCACTGACATTTTAACCCGTCCTGGTCCTCCCCGGCCCCTGCCGCTCTCGGGCCCGTCCACCTCGCTGGCATGCTCTCCACCTCAAGGACCACTTCACTTAAAATTCAGCTCTTCACTCTCCCCACCTCAATGCCTTTATCTCTCCTCTGCTTTGCTGTTCCCCAAAGCACTTACTGCCATCTAAAATATCCTATATTTTCACTTATTTTCTATCCTACCTCTGCCCTAGAAAGTAAGCTGTGAGGACAGGAATTTGGTTTTTTTTCGTTTGCTTGGTTTTTGTCCTTGATGAATCCCCAGCACCTAGTAGATGCTCAATAAATATTTGCTAAATGGATATTATCTTCCTTTCTCCTTCCCTTCCTTTCTCTTTCAAGGTCACACACCTTGTTAGATCAAAAGTCTCTGCCCTTCCAAAACATGAAAAAGACAAACAAAACTTAACCATAAGTAACTACAAAACACGTTTAAAGGGCTGCAAGACAAAGAACATGTCCAAACCAGGAACAAGCCATGTTACCAGGGCTTCTTTATTCATACTATAACTCCTTGCTGAGTTTGGGATGTTTAGGACTTTATGGCTTTTTGGTTTTGTCTTTAGTGTTCACATGGCTTACCCCCCTAGCATGAAGGCACCCACTCCCTGCCTTCCAACACTTCAGAAAAAGTATCTATTGACTGATGAGTGTGTGTCAGGCACCATGTTCTGGGCACTATGATACACAGGATGGGGCTTAGTGGCAGACAAACACCAACAGCCAGCCTCAGCACATTCTAATATGGCAAATACCCTGGGGGGGCCCAGAAAGGGGGAATTTAACCCCAGCTGGGAATCCAGAGAAGACTTCCCAGAGACATCTACAAGAGGATCAAGAGTTAGCCAGGACAGGAAGGGGCAGGAGGGTGCTCCAGGGATCAGTCTAAATGTAGTTATGATACTGCATGATGTATTCAGGGAACTACCAGGGAGTTTGTGCTACTAGAGCATAATCTATGAGGCTCAGAGTCTCTTACATGCTATATGCAGGGGCACGGACTTCACCCGTGGAACATGAAACGATCCGATTTGCTTGCAGACTGATCATCCTAATGGAGGATAGTTTTAATCCAGGCTTGTGGAAGGTTTCTTAGGTCTATGAAAGCAAGACTTGGTGAGATCTTGGATGACACACCTAGCCCTTTCCATATGATGACAGGAGAGGATACAGACCCTTCAGAAGCCCCCGTAGCCTGGAGGCCTTCTTAGAATCAGGCAGAATACCTAGAGAGGTTGAGTGATCCACTCCAGCCCATGGTCAGTCTGCAGGCTCACCCCAGGTCTGGCAAGTCTCCTAACACTGGAGATCCCTTAGCAAGTGAATCAACTTTGAGGCTCCTCGAAAATCAGATTTACTAAAAGAGACCCACGTTGACATTTCAGACCTTTTTGAGTATAATGTAAGTACTAATAGTTAGGACCCAACTGACTCACTTCCCAGGGATTCTTAGACCAGAGGTTGCAAGGTGGCAGCCCACTTTATCTGCTCATTGCTGTTTTATTTATCCCATATAATATTAAAAACAAAGGCTAAAACAACTTAAAATCCTTGCAAACATGTCACAGTCAGGAGAATTCACGTGAAAATATGGGTCCCAGCTTCTCTTGGAGAAAAGAAATCTGAAAATACTGGCCTGCCTTCCGACGGGGCAACAACTGGCTGGAGTGAAATAGCAGCTGCCACCGCCCTCCTGTCCTCATCCTCCCTAGACAGGCCATGACCTCATGTGCCCTCATGTGTAGGGGAGCCTACAGGTAACTTCTGAGACTTCAGAAACTGACCCTAAACATTCTTAAATGTCTCCACCTTAGTCAAAATCATAGCCCCTCATCTGCAGTCTGGGTTTATCAGGTGATCAAATTGAAAAATTCTTTCAAGACTAATGAGTCCTACCAATAAGCTCTCTCCAGCCAAGTACTCGGTGCTAATATTGGGTTAGACATGGAAGTTACCTTAGTAAAGGAGAACATAATGGGCACTAACAAACAGGAGGAAAGAGACAAGGTAGGGTCAGGTAGGAGTCGGGGTAGGCAGAGCACCCCCAAAGAATCAGATCAGAGGGCTTTAAGGAGCTGATTTAAAAAAAAAAAAAAAAGACATGACGTGGGGAGGGGCAGGATGGGCTGGAGAGAAGGAGCTAGTGTGGAATTAATATCTTGGCAGGAGGTGGGAGTGGGATGGGGAGGGATTCCCCTCCTTCTCAAACCTCATGGTCAAATGTTTAAAAGAAAAGCATTAATAGCCATGTACTTCTAAGTTTTATTATGAATTAGAATTTAACATGCTTGGGAGTTTGGGATGAGGTGATAAGTACAAAGTATGTTAACTTGGGCAGGGGTGAGATTTTTCCAATTCAAAATTAATGCCCCTACAAAAAATGAGAGCAATGGAATGTTTCACCCAGATGGTTTGGCTCTTTAATATCTACAAACATTTTGAAAACATGTAAAATATTTTTCAACTTTTCTGTGCAGTTGCATTAGTTGATGACTGCTGACTTTCTTATTTCCTGTTCAGTTTTTCCTTTGCTCTCTTCCCAAACAACTTTTAGTTTGGAAGGCTGTAGTCAGTCCACAAAATTGGACTTGTGGCATAAAAACTTGTGTGGGGACTTCCCTGGTGGCGCAGTGGTTAAGAATCCGCCTGCCAATGCAGGGGACACGGGTTCGAGCCCTGGTCCTGGAAGATCCCACATGCTGCAGAGCAACTAAGCCCATGCGCCACAACTACTGAGCCCACACCCCACAACTACGGAAGCCCACGTGCCTAGAGCCCGTGCTCCACAACAAGAGAAGCCACCCCAATGAGAAGCCCGCGCACCGCAAAGAAGAGTAGCCCCTTCTCGCCGCAACTAGAGAAAGTCCACGTGCAGAAACGAAGACCCAAGGCAGTATATATATATATATATATATACCTGTGTGGCACTTCCCTGGCGGTCCAGTGATTAAGACTCTGTGCTCCCAAAGCACGGGGCACAGGTTCAATCCCTAGTTGGGGAACTAAGATCCCACGTGCTGCAAGGTGCAGCCAAAAAAAAAAAAAAAAAAATGTTGTGTAATAATGGAGACACATGAGTGCCAAAAGGTGGTTTCACAATCTAATGCGTTGTGATAAATTCTGTTATCCTGCTGCTTGGCATGAATTCTGAGCTTGTGGATGGATGTTTTGAGGTGTGCACATTAACCACATCAAGATGAGGCTCTCACCTGCAGGGGATGGGGTTTCACTGGGGCTATGGAAGAGCTCCAAGACTGCGCATGATGACTACACAAAGGTAACCAGCCGGCTGGCTGAGAGCTGCTGCAATTGTTAGACAAACGTTTTAGTCCCTGGTGGCGAAAGGAAAAGCCGGGGAAGTCAGCTTCCTACTGCCCTCTCTTCGTCCTCTACTATAAAAGAAGCCTCCATACCCTAAAGGTGTGATCGCCAGGCAGGGCACCCCAGGACACACAGTAGAAGCTAGTAGAGCTGGTTGCCAGGTCAAAGTATGTCCACTCCCCTGCTGGGTATATGAACACTTTATTTTCAGTTTTTTAATTCTGGCAGCATCCTGAAAACAAATAATCATTTTGTCCTCCTGAAGAGTTCAACTGTCTGGCAAAAGTAATAAAGACTAAAAAAAAACACTTGAGAGTTTGTCTCCTCATCATCCTGGTAAGAGCTATAACCCAAGACTTTAACCTCAAAAGCTGTTGATGGTATATAACCTTTTTGCTTTTCTGTTTGGTTTAGTGAACTCATTTAACATAATCCCATTTATTTAGTCCAAAACTCTAACCCGAGATTTTTTCCTCTCAAGCCCCTCCTATTTTTACCCCAGAAAGCTTTCAGGGCACAGGGGTGGGCAAAGGAAGTAGGTCCTTTCAGAGGAGCTTCATTCAATAAACTCAACCAATATTGATTGACCACCTGTTATGCATCAGATACTCCCCTCAAGCCATTTGGAATGTAACAATGAATAAAAGAGCCTGAATTTTTTTAAAAAACACCACAGGAGCTATGGAGCCATGGTCTTGAAATCTGATCTTAAGTAGATCTCATCACCTGAAATTACTATATACGTGAGAATCTGACTGGCAGGTTCACTTGGTTGCCAGGACCCAGCTCAAAACTGAGCAGCCAGAGCATGGTACTCCCTATAACAAACAGAATTACAAAAATTTCCCCAAAGTGTTTTAGCTTTTGTTTGAAGAATGGTTTACCTATCATGCAAGATATATCCAATGATCATACTTTTAAAAATTAGATTGGGCTGTCAAGAAATATGTAAAAAAATTTTTTTGAGCTTGATTTAGAAACTATATTAAAACTCTTACGTATATCCCAATTTAGTGGGTGGGGAGTAAGCTGAACACAGTAGTGCTGTTACCCCTTTTAAACAGGTTTCCATACAGCAATTTGTATTTCAGTATTATGAGGAACTATGTGGTTTGAAAGAATTGATGTTGCTCTAAAAACCAAACAAATTTTTTAACAACTTTATTGGAGTATAATTGCTTTACAATGGTGTGTTAGTTGCTGCTGTATAACAAAGCGAATCAGCTATACATATACATATATCCCCACATCCCCTCCCTCTTGCGTCTCTCTCCCACCCTCCCTATCCCACCCCTCTAGGTGGTCACAGAGCACCGAGCTGATCTCCCTGTGCTATGCGGCTGCTTCCCACTAGCTATCTATTTTACATTTGGTAGTGTATATATGTCAATGCCACTCTCTCACTTGGTCCCAGCTTACCCTTCCCCCTCCCCGTGTCAAGTCCATTCTCTACAGCTGCGTCTTTATTCCAGTCCTTCCCCTAGGTTCTTCAGAACGATTTAAAAAACCAAACAATTTATACTTCCACTTTCAACAACACGTCCTTCCCTTCTTTCACTTTTATTGGAAGTTGCTCCTTGCTTTTTCTATCAAGAAAAAGGCAGAGTTATTTCCAGACCACGTACACAGCTGTATTCTTATTTGCTTCCTTTTGTAGTTATTACAGCCTAGAAATTTTCAACTCATAACTACTTCTTGAGAATTTAATATATGTGGTTATCAATGGAATATGTCTCTAACATAAAATATAATAAAGCACTTCCATATTTAGTGCATTTATGAGATGGGTAGTTAAGTTTAAAATTAATCCCTTTATACATCTGCTTTTTAAAAATAACTATTCTGAATATAAAAGTCAAATAATCAAGTCTCAGTTTGCAATTCATACATAATAGGAATTCTATGTTTTAATACCTAAGGGTTAAATTTTATCAAGAAGCAACAACCAAAAACCACACAGTGCTTTCCAGTTGACAAAGGTGTTTACACGCATCATTTTTGAATTTAAATAATTACTAAACTTCGTCCAGTGGATATTACTATCCGGATGAGAGAGTAGTTTGGCTGAAGTATGGGTAGCATCATCTCTACTTAACAGATATGTAACCAGAGACTCAGTAGGGTTAAGTGACTATCTCAAGATGGAACATTCATGAGGAGGCATAGCCAGGCCTCAAGCGGTCACTGTACAATTTTCTATAAATTATAAAGAACTCTCATACAAATATATAGTGATCACATGTCAAAGATTTAACTCATTAGCAAGAGGATCAGCAGAATGACAAGGCTGGTTCAAAGACATAAGAAACTGATACACACACACACACACACACACGCATGCACAGAGGAGAAAAAGAATGCTGTAGTAAGACTGCAGAGATAGATACAAAACTGGATAATGCCTTACAAGGCAAGAAAACCATAACTCTTGGAGTTACCGTTTTTAGCAAACAAATCCTTTGCAACTTATCAAGCTTCTCTAAGTTACTTAACATCTAACTTCAGAGGGACCGGGTCCTAGTCAATAGTAAGTACCAAGTTAAAGTTACCTCCTCTGGAGCAGAAGTCAGCAAACTTTTACTGTATATGGCCAGAGAACAAATACTTAAGGCGTTATAGGCCATTTAGTCCCTGTCGCAACTACTCAACTCTGTTGTTGTAGCATCAAAGCAGCAATAGGCAATAAATAATGCATGAGAATGGCTATGTCGCCATAAGCCATTATTTACATAAAACAGGTGATGGGCTTGATTTGACCCACAGGATAGTTTGTCAACTCCCCTGCCCCAGAACATCAGATGATCCTTAGGTGGCTCAGTTAGGCAATCTTCTAAGTACAACTTTGAAGAGACCTGCAGTAAGTTTTTTGCTTTATTTCCAAGTTTTAGATAATTTTTTTAAAACCAGGTTTTCAAATGATAACTTTTGTAGTGCTTTTCCCGCACTACATAAGAGAGCTTACTTTGCCCTCTAAGGCTCATTCAGACTTCGGACTTCTGTTACAAAACAAAGTAAGGCTCTATTAAAGAACATTCAAACAAAATTACTGAGTGTTTTTCAACATGTCTTCAACTTGCTTGGTTTGGTAAGGTTCTGTGACTCCCTACCCCTTTGCCCCAGCCCTAAAGAATGCCCATCAGGACCAACAGGAAACATAATGCCAATGAGAACTTGCTGAGCGCTATCAGAAATACAGGATGCCAGACACTTCCAAGATGAAGAAGCACTGATTTGCAGGCGTGGTCGTAACAGTGTCACATGATTCAAAGGGATGGAGTCCATGTACCACCTGTAGGACCTCAGCACTCAGACTTCAGGAACCAGCAACCTACAAGATGTAAGACCCGGCAGATGGACCTGCATTCAGCCCATTCAAAAACTGTTTCAGCCAAGATGTTAAAAGAAAAAGACAAAATTTCATTCTTTCTATGGCTGAGTAGCATTCCATTGTATATATACCCTACATCTTCCTTATCCATTCATCTATTGATGGGCATTTTGGTTGCTTCCATACCTTGGCTATTATAAATAATGCTGCTAGGAACACAGGGGTACACGTATCTTTTTGAATTTAGAGTTTTCATCTTTTCTGGTTATATGCCCAGGAGTGGGATTGCTGGATCATATGGTAGTTCTATTTTTACTTTTTTGAGAAACCTCCACACTGTTTTCCACAGTGGCTGCACCACCAACACTGTATAAGGGTTCCCTTTTCTCCACATCCTTGCTGACATTTGTTGGTGTTCTTTTTGCTGATAGCCATTCTGACAGGTGTGAGGTGATATCTCATTGTGGTTTTGATTTGAATTTCCCTGATTAGCAATGTTGAGCATCTTTTCGTGTGCGTGTTGGCCATGCGCAAGTCCTCTTTGGAAAAATGGCTATTCATGTCTTCTGCCCATTTTTTAATTGAATTGTTTTTTTGATGTTGATGTGTAGAGGGTGTTCATATGTTTTGGATATTAACCCCTTAGCAGTCATATCATTTGCAAATATTTTCTCCCATTCAGTAGGGTGTCTTTTCATTTTGTCGATGGTTTCCTTTGCTGTGCAAAAGCTTTTAAGTTTAATTAGGTCCCATTTGTTTTTGTTTTTGCGGTACGCGGGCCTCTCACTGTTGTGGCCTCTCCCGTTGCGGAGCACAGGCTCCGGATGCGCAGGCTCAGAGGCCATGGCTCATGGGCCCAGCCGCTCCGCGGCATGTGGCATCTTCCCGGACCAGGGCACGAACCCACGGCCCCTGCATCGGCAGGTGGACTCTCAACCACTGCGTCACCAGGGAAGCCCCCATTTATTTTTCCTTTTATTTCTTTTGCTTTAGGAGATGGATCCAAAAAGTTTTGCAATGACTTAAGTCAAATTTTGCCATTTACAACAACAACATGGACGGACTTGGAGGATCCCATGCTAAGTGAAGTCAGTCAGACAGACAAATACTGTACGGTATCACTTACATGTGAAATCCAAAAAATACAACAAACTAGTGAATATAACAAAAAAAGAAACAAACTCACAGATACAGAAAACAAACTAGTAGTTACCAGTGGAGAGAGGGAAGTGGGGAGAGGCAAGATAAGGGTAGTGGATTAAGTGGTACAAACTATTATGTAAAAGCTACAAGGATATATTATACAACACAGGGAATATAGCCAGTATTTTATTATAACTATAAATGGACTATAAGCTTTAAAATTGTGAATCACTACATCGTACACCTGTAACTTACATTATATTGTACATGGACTATACTTCAGTAAAAAAAAAATTAAAAAGATGGCAAGTTGAACACTGTCCTTTTAAATACAGTGGAGACAGGGCTTCCCTGGTGGAGCAGTGGTTGAGAGTC
>NW_020174053.1:365020-409597 GCF_003031525.2 Neophocaena asiaeorientalis asiaeorientalis | reverse complement strand
CAGACTTCCTGACCTCTCAAGAAAACACTCGTATGTATCCGGACTCCTGTTAAGAGTTAAGATTCAGGCACAGGCTGAATGTAATCTCATCAATATCAGGTGACTGCCAAAGAGCAAAATGCTAGAAGCATAAGACCAGGTTTTGATTAATTCAACTATGTATTATATACCTACTGTGGGCTAAATACCACAAAAGAAACTGCAGTTACAAAGTTGAACAAAACCTAATCTTTACTCTTAAAAAGCTTAACCTATCAGGAGAAAAATGTAGGAAGTGCCACATGTAACAAATACTAAAAAGGACAGTCTGAGACAGAGGACTGGGAAAGATGAGGGAGCAGTGAAACTCACTGGGGTAAATCAAAATGAGTGTTAATGGCTTCAGAAATGATTAGCAGACAAAGGAAGCCAGAAAGGCACAATGGCTCTGCTTAATTTTATAAATTATTACCAAATCAAGTCTAAAAATTAAATGACAAATAATACATCCAGATAATAAGATAAGCAAATGGGAGTCAAAAGGAAAGAGGAATAAGACATTGATTAGGTTATTACTAACAGTTTTTGGAGAGGTAATGCCTCTCACTGTAAAGATCTTTCCCACCAACTTCTCTCTTAAGTTGCTTCTGGTAGACTTAAATTATCTTTTAACTTCCTATTTCTGTTGTTATAGCCACATTTATTTCTGTCTGCAAGTGATCATGCCTTCCTCCTGCCAGCTGGTTTTCTAATTTTTCAGCTTCTAGAAACTTAAACAGAAGAAAATCTGATAAAAATAACTTGATACCATGTGATGTGTTGACATATTAAAGGAATCCTGTTGTTGCTTAACCAAGATCATACTTCTATTCTTAAATGTTTCTCCAATAGGAAACAAAGTTTATGTGTAATGTTTGAACATCTCTGAATGGTTTACACTTAGAATAAAGTTTCACAGGCTATTTTTAGAAATGTAATACAATTATTTGTCTTTTCATTTAGAGTGATATTATCCTATAAATAAGAAAGCCATTTAAGAAATTCTGATCCCAAAATGTGGTTTACCACAAAATTTCAAGTAGTTTAAAAAAAGGAAAGCAATTAAAAGAGTTGTAAAAAGGAAGAAAAAGAAAAGATGGGAAAACATATACTGAATCTAAATTTCCCTTAGAAAACATTTTTCCAAGTGAAACGTAATTATTCTATTGCTGAATGACCATTATAAAAAATCACATGGATCACCATATGATACTTAAATTTAAAAACAGGAAAGCAGTCCTTTAAGACAAAAATTAGACAGTATTTTCACACTGAAAGTTAAGCAAAAGGTTTCGGAAATTTTTAGAATGGTTCACTTAAAAAGAAAAACAAATTCAGCAATTCTGAATTACTTATATAATTACAGGCTGGTTTTATCTGTGAAAACCAAATACAGCATTAAGTATTAGCATGTAACCAACAATTATATGGAGTACTATACCAAAGGAAGATGCCTTTCTTGATGACAAAAATGACAGAGAGATGTAAACTAAAATTATACAGCATTGAAAGGGAAACCCACCACTGTTCCCTCTGATTTAAATCTACTGTCAAGAAAACTGCAAGGAGTCAGAGAATAAAACAAATGAACCATCATAACAAAGAAGACACAAGAATCTTCTGAAACACAATACAAGAATAAAATCCTACCCCTCTTCAAAAGTTTAGAACACTGTTAGTAAAAGGCCCGTTTTCACAGGCAATGATGTGCCAGTAAATTAATCTGAAAATAATGGTTACTGTGATGGCTTTAAAACATGTCTGCAAATTCTTTGACACCCCTCAATTCAAATGATGGGTCAGACTTGATGCCTCACTTCTAATGAAAAACACGGGCAGAAGTGATACTGTGTGACAGTCAGCTTCTGCCTAGCAATGCTTGTACGCTCTCTTAGGGCACTGGCACTCAGAAGCCAGCCACCATGTTGTGAGGAAGCCCAGGCCACGTGCAGGGGCCATACACGGGTGTTTCAGTCAACAGCCCCTGCTAGACCCCCAGCTGATACCAGCATCAACTTGCTAGTCACACGAGGAAATCATAAGCCTTCATATGATTCCAGCACCTGGCCCTGAAGTCCTCTAGCTTAGGCCACAGACATCGTGAAGCAGAGATGAGCCACCCCTGCTCTGCACTCTCTGAATTCCTGACCCATAAAAACAGAGACAATAAAATTGCAGCAATAGATAACTGAATAACATTACCTAGAACGCACACACATCAAACATGGATTTTTTTTTGAAACTGAAAAAATAACTTTTATACAAAACAATTATAGGATATATGCTCCACTTAGTAAGTTTAGTAGGTTTTATTTAAGTAACACAATTAAGCTTCATTAATAAGAAGCTCTCTTAATTTGAAATCTGAGACAATTAGACTAAAGTTTAGAGTCTTAAGCTGGATGTCATCATTAAAGTGCACTGGAAAGGAGAATTTAGGGAATCCATGCAAGAATACGAGGAGAATATGGAAGCTAACTAAGAGGTCAGATTGTTTTGAAGTACTCTAACAGTGGAACACTCTCCACAAAGAAGGCACTCGATGGTTATCAAGTGTCAAATGAACATTAGAAGCCCTGAGTTCTTCCTTAATCACTTTATACATGTTAATTAGTTTAAAAGTATTCTTATTTGGCAAATTGGTCAGTTTAGTTGAAGCAAATGATTTGTGCATACATATATTTTATCTTTTCCTAATAAAAGGTGAGCTCCCGGGGCTTCCCTGGTGGCGCAGTGGTAGAGAGTCCGCCTGCCGATGCAGGGGACACGGGGTCGTGCCCCGGTCCGGGAAGATCCCACATGCCGTGGAGCGGCTAGGCCCTTGAGCCATGGCCGCTGAGCCTGGGGTCCAGAGCCTGTGCTCCGCAACGGGAGAGGCCATAACAGTGAGAGGCCCGTGTACCACAAAAAAAAAAAAAAAAAAAAATGGTGAGCTCCCTGAGGGCATTCTTGATCGTGTTCATCTCTGTACCCAATGGACATAACACAACATTGTAGGTCCAACACCATACTTGACAAATATTTGTGCAAATGCTCAAAGTGCACAGATGTACCTGAAGCTAAGTCAACTTTATAATTCACTTTTAACTCGTTTTTTCTGCCCTTTCCCACCATTAGTCCAAACTAATGTTTTATTATACTTCCAAGAGCACACTTTGTACCCCTTTATTATCATTTACCGTGTATTCACAGTAAAGATAAAGTACAAAGGTCTGCCATGCACAGACAATGATCTGAGGTGTTCGAGCCCACCCCCCTCCAGGACCGTGCCCATCGTGCTCAGTGCACACTGTGAGGCTCTGTCCTCGCCGAGGGGATGGCAGCCCACTCGCTTCCTTCTGCAGCTCAGGACAGAGAAAACCTAATCCATAAGATGTCCATTCTGTCACAGGCATTATTTTTAAAAGATTACAAAGACAGGCCATTCTAATTAGGATAAAAAAATAAAGACATGTAATTTTTAGTTTATTTCTCCAGTCCAGTCAGAACTGACACCAAACATCTTTGACAGCACTCCATTACCTGTGCTCAGTCATTGCTCAGCATACATTACCTGTGCTTTCACTGAATCAAAATTTTGGAATAATGATTTATAAGGTCATACCTATCTTTGAAATTAATCAGCTTACTGAGCAATTAAATACACATCCATACACATTCACATTTAACTACAGCTATGATATTCCTAATTTCTCCACTTTCGATCTCAACACATAACTTGTAATAACAAGATACAGTTCTAGTACTGACCTTCTAATTTGTTGTATGGCCCTAGACAAGCCATTTTACATCTCTGCCTCCACCACGTCTAACAGAGATAATGATACCTTTTTTTAACCTATTTTATAGGTAAGTAGGCATAAGATTTATGTGAAAACATTTTGCTAATGTGGCTAATCAAACACAGGTAAAATATATAAGGTTTTATCATATTAACTACTTTCTAATATTTGATTTGTTTTTATAATTTAATCAAAATAAAGATGACATTCTTTCAGAACTACAAAATTCAGCAGTTACACAAGGTGAATTAAAGTAATAAATCTAGTCATAATAATAAATGCATTCATCCATGTTCTCATTTAATTACATTAAGAAATAATAATTATAAAAATAGGTAAAATGTTGTGAAAATATTCCTATTTATTCTCGCTTAGAGGAGTTCATGCCCATATCAATGGACTCTCTGGCATCAGACACAGCATCAGGTACTCGAACAGTCATATTGTCCATAGCCTTTGTCAAACAGATTTGGCAGCCCAACCGCGATCTGTATAAAAAAGGGGGGAGGTATGATTTAGTATTAAGTATATATTATTCACAAAGCAATGCAGTTACCAGGACCTTTTCTTACCCAAAGCATAGGGATTTATTTACCTTTTAAATTTCCATTAAGTAGAAAAAGATACATCCAACCCTTTCAACTAGAGGATAACAGAATGTAAATATGAAAAACAAAAAGTGTGATACGCCAAAGCTTCATTTTAATCTTTCTACTAATTGTTTCACTGGAACTACTGCTTTTTTGGTGACAGGACTGACAAGCAATGAAATGATGAGAAGGCACAACAGTGGAGGAGAGAACTGAGGTTTTAGCAATGCCAAGAGAATGACTAATCAATTCCCAGATAATTAAAACCATACAGTCTATGAAAGAAAGCTACACTTTTTAAAGCCTTTAAAACAAGAAATTTGGAATAAACACATAGATGTAAGTCATCAATTATCAGATGCATATTTTTCCCACAATTTTAACATCTCTGAAACCAAATGCATCTTAAAATCAATGCCATCTTACAATCACAGCTACACTGTGAGGTGGCAGTCACATCAGAGGTGTCTCTTCAATTGAGTTATGGGAAGTATGTTAATATTATGTGTTGAATTTCATTACCATTCAAAATAAGCCCAAAAAGATTACAAAACAAAAATTAACAATACAGAGACCCAGCATAAATTGATATTAAGAAAGTAAATATTTGTCATTGGAAGAATAACTGTAATTCCATTTTTCTTTTATTTTTTTCAGTATTGTGACCAATTTTATTTATATTTTCCTTTTAAAACAGTGATGTACAAATCTGTCTAAATAGCTCTAAATCTAAGTATCAATAGCTCTTTCAATATGCATAAAACGTTAAGTGATAAGATCATTTTACACCATATTTTAATCAGCAGAGCTTTTTCCTTCTTAATGGCACATAAAAATAAATACTATATTAGCCTTATAATCAAACTGCCTTCAATTTGATGGAATGTGGTATGTAGGTCTTGGTTTTGTCAACATATTTGTCAAGCACCTGCTGAGCATCAAAAGGCACAGAACTAAATGTCAGTGGGTTTGTAAAAGAATAGCAACTCACTTCAATCCTTACTGAACACCTCTTACATGCTGGGTGCCAGGGATGCAGGGGTTAGAGCCAAACAGACCAGTGGTACAGAATCCAGCACTGAACATGATGTGTTCACAAGCAACTTTCTTAACCATGCCAAATATTAGTTTCCCAACCTCATCCTAAACATGGATAATAAGTGGGCTCCTCACAGGACTGCCATGAGGATTAGTTGCTAATATCAGTATTAAGTATTCAATCAAATAGAAGAGCTGAGACACATTTGCAGATAATTAACATGTGAGACTGTGACAAATGCCACAGAGAGAGAAAGCTGAAAGGGCTGAGGAGAAAGCACTGACTTCTGATGGGGGAGATGGTGTTTCTAATGGGCTTTGAAGGCTGGCTAGAACTTAAGAGGAGAAAGGCATTTGAGGCAAAGCTAATAGGGATTCAAGGCATGTTTGAGGCAATATGGGATTTTGGCCTGGCTGCTGTGCAGGCCAGACAAGGACAGGGGAGTGATGGGCTAGAAAGGTGGCCAAGCCATGGACAGCTCTGAACACCAGTGAAGGGGTTCAGGTTTTTACTGGTGAGCAATGAGGGACCACTGGGAGGTTTCTGAGCAAGGAGTAAGTACTACTGCCATGGGAAATATTGATTGCTGATAGAAAAAAATCCCCTTTTACCAATAATTCCTATTTGTTGAATAGAAACAGCCCTGACAATACTCAATTATGCATTAAGCTCTGTCTGCAAGAGAAAAAATAAGGCAAGCCAATTTAGACAAATTCATTAGGACTGTGGTGAGCCCTAGAGAGACTGTTGGTTACTCTTGGTGTCCATACAAAGATGAGTAGGGTAATGCTAGCCTTCAAGGAACTTTTAGTAAGGGGAACAGGACAGAAAGAGCTACCAGTGATACAGAGCAGAATAAAGTAAGTGTAGTAACAGAAGAACAAGAACTGTGTGGGGGAACACAGGGAGGGGTAGCACCGAAAGCCCTTGCTGGTTCTATAACCCTAGAAGATAAGGCAGTGGCACCGTGGCTGTTCTCACTCCCCTACTTCCTCCTGGAAGGTCTCTCGCTCCAGGGTCTACCAGTGTAGAAAGTGTCTTACACTTCTACAGAAGGAGACAGACAGCAAGTCTTCCTTGATTTCACTATTAATCCTACAAAATCTCACACCTGTGCAAACCTTGAAGACATTTTCTCCATATACACCTGACAGTGGAAATATACTAGGTGTTACGTTAACTTTACTTCTAAAGTTTGGTTTTCAATGCAGAGAAGAAGCTTCAAATAGTAAAAAACCAAGGGTTTTGGGGTCTAACGTAACTGATTCAAACCAGGACTCTGTCATTCTCTAGCTGTGTGGCCTTGAGCAAATCCACAAGAACTAAGCTTCGTTCTATAAAATGGTGATAATACTGCCTAACTCTGAAGATTAGAAATAATCTTTGTTAAGTTTGTAGGCATTATAGTAAGTTTCCGGCATTTGAATTAATATTATTATAGTCAGAATGCCAACAACAACCATTTAATGAATGCTTTCTTCACCAGACACTGTTCAAGGAGCTTCACGTACATTTATTAGTTGACACGACACAACAACCCTATGAGGTAGGTACTATTATTATCCTCATTTTACAAATATGGAAACTGAGGCCTCTGTGTAGATTATCCATGGAAACTGGTAGCAGGGAACAATGACAACCATCAAAAATAGATTCACAGATAATTCCTGAATCTCTCTACCAACCACTAATTCCAAAAACAGTTGGTGACGCCTTTTGTGAATCAGGCACTGGAGACACAATGATGAAATAAGACATGGCCCCTGCTCTAATGGGGAAAAGGAGACATGTAACCAGTAAAATAAGTGCCATATGCACCCGTGTATCAACAAGCCATCATTAATCAAGGTTAAGTACACCCTAAAGTAAACATCAAAATGATGCTGTTTTATCTTAAAAATTATAGACATTTACATAGCACTTAATTTTAAAAATAAACCTATGGGACTGCCCTGGTGGTCAAGTGGTTAAGACTCCACGCTCCCAATGCAGAGGGCCCGGGTTTGATCCCTGGTCAGGGAACTAGATCCCACATGGATGCCACAACTAAGAATTTGCAAGCCACAACTAAAGATCCCACATGCTGCAATGAAGATCCCGTATGTGGCAATGAAGATCCCACGTGCCTCAACTAAGACCTGGTGCAGCCAAATAAGTAAGTAAGTAAATAAATAAATAAAATAAACCTAAGAACTAAAGACTGAGTTTCCGTGTTTCTTTGTTTGGAAGTATATGGAACCCTAGAAATAGAAGTTTACACGCAGTTACTATCTTTGAACAAAATTATTTTCATTCCAAATATGTCAGTGTTTTCTAAATCCTACCTGTGAAAAGCATTATACTCTTTCCCCACAAAGCATTTCTACTAAAATTCTGTGTACTTAAGAATATCAGCTATAAAATGCCATAAAAGCTATTTCCTGCTTTCCATTATCTTGTTCTAAAACTTCTGAATATTATCAAAGTTCTTGGCTAGTCTACATTTACAATAGGTCTCTTGTATCTTCTCACACTCATGTACCTCTCCTAAATGTAGCTCTCCATTTCCTCTCATTTTTTAAAATTTTCATTCAGAATATTATCTGTTACATGCACCTAGAAATTTCACCTGAATAAAAGGGCAAGCAGTTAGCTATGATTTACCCCTCACATTGAAAGAAACAATTTTCAGAACCAAATTAACACAACATTGAGTGTATTCTGTGTGTTATCCTTCAGGGAAAAAAAAGGAGGTGTTGATAGAGAATGTGGCACCTGAAGATGTGAGGGGAGACAGGCAGATGGCAGCCACAATAAATACCAATGACCTAAAAACTTTTTGAGGATCATTAGATAAGAGGGTTTATCTTAAGGATCTAATAAAATTGTGGTTACATGATACACATGAAATAAAGCTATTATTATTACTATTATTTCTTATTTTTTTAAACTATTTTTCATTAGGGCCACCAAATTACAGTTAAACACCAAAGCCAACCTTAATTAAATAAACTCTTGTTATCTCGTCCCTTGAAACAGTAAATTAACTACCTATCTTCCCTAACTCAAACCAAAAGACTAGATAATTAAAAAAAAATAAGGTATCACTTGATATCTCTTGCTACTATAAATCTTACCACTTTTAAGAGTAATTCTACTTATTAATAACAAGAATAAGCTCTGATTTACTTTAATGTACAGTTAGAAACAGAAGTATTCATTTTAACATAATTACTATTATATATTAAGTTCTTTTAAAAATTGTATTCTCTCAAGTAGGTAAAATTTTCCATTATAATTTCTTTCAATTATCAAATCTGTCCTTCAAGAATACCATAAAAAGCATTAAATTTAATCCCAACTCATTAAACTGTGATAAATATTAATTCCTGGAATAAAAATAGATGAAAGAAGATTTATTAGGATCTAGAACTTATGCTTCTAATACTTCCAATTATTTTTTTTTTTTACTTTTGTTAAAAGTTTCATAAGGGTTAAACTGTAGAATACATAAGAGAAATGTCACATATTTGATATTCAAAGTCTGTGACTGTTATCTATCTACACTGGGAGACCCTATTACATGCATGCATATTACATGTCTCTGGTCAGAGACAGACATGAACTAATAAAACTTTTATCCTCCTATATTATTATCACAACAGAAGTGGTCCAAAAATCTTACCTATCTGTTAGTCCATATGCCAGATCAAGCATGTCATTCTCCTCATCACTGATTGCTTCTAATTTCTCAAATATGTGCTGTTCAAAGATGAGGTGACAGGTGGAGCAAGCCAAGGTTCCCTCACATGCACCTACAAAAGCAACAAACATTGAATATGCTCCCCTCTACATTCAACACAATTCAAAATTGACTTGAATTAATTAAATTAAATAATTTCTAAATTTAAAAATCAGCATTAGCATACATCAATGATAGGACTTTATTTCTGAGTAAGAATTAGGGACAACCCCCCCATACCCAACACACACACACACACGCACACACACACACACAGAGTTTGAAATCACTTTCAAATATTATTTTTAAAAGGTATGAACTAGATGCTGTGAGGGGAAACATAAAAATACAAATCCTAATACCAAAGAGCTTACAAGTTAATAAACTCAGATATGCATACATACAAAAATGTATGCATTTTAAACTTATATAGTAATGATTTATATAACAGCTATGCAAGTTACTTACCGTTTCCTGGAGAGCACAACACAATTTATAATGCCTCACAGTATATAAGAGGAACCAGAAAGTAACCAAACTGACATCTAAAGTTAAATATTTTTCCCTCTCAATCTCTCCTTATAATCAGGACAGAATCAAATAAGTCACTTTAAGAGTCACATTGGTTTGGGACTTCCCTGGTGGCACAGTGGTAAAGAATCCACCTGCCAATGCAGGGGACACGGGTTCGACCCCTGGTGCGGGAAGATCCCACATGCTGTGGAGCAACTAAGTCTGTGTGCCACAACTACTGAAGCCCGCGCACCTAGAGTCAGTGCTCTGCAACAAGAGAAGCCACCGCAATAAGAAGCCCGCACACCGCAATGAAGAGTAGCCCCAGCTCGATGCAACTAGAGAAAGCCCACGTGCAGCAACTAAGACCCAACGCACCCAAAAATTAATTTTAAAAGAGTTCTTTGTACATTAAAAAAAGAGAGTCACACTGGTTTAAAATAGAGAAGAATATTTCTCCCATTCCATGTTTTCAAAAGTCACTAATTTAACAGTTATTTATTGAGTGCATATTAACATGCCAAGGACTGTGAAAAGGGAACTGAAAAGT
This sequence comes from Neophocaena asiaeorientalis asiaeorientalis, assembly GCF_003031525.2. Classification (NCBI taxonomy): domain Eukaryota; kingdom Metazoa; phylum Chordata; class Mammalia; order Artiodactyla; family Phocoenidae; genus Neophocaena; species Neophocaena asiaeorientalis. The sequence goes on along the minus strand of NW_020174053.1, from coordinate 399,384 downwards.
CATCTAGTCCAACTAAACTATGAATCTGCTCTGCAAAATCCTTTTCCCAGGGGTTACCCAGCTTTTGCTTGAAAACTTCCTGACAAAGAAATCCTCACTGCTTAAGCCAGCCAATTTCACATTCGGCTTCTACTGAGCTAAAAGTCTGTCACTCTGTAACTTTCCACCTACTGCTCCAATTCTATCCCATGAAGTCAAATCTGTTTTTTCTCTCTGGCTCTACCGAGGTATAACTGACAAATAAAATTGTAAGATATTTAAAGCATACATCGTGATGATTTGATATACGTATACACTGTGAAAGGACTCCTCTCACTTAGTTAACACATCTGTAACCTCATATATTTACTTATTTATTTTTAGTGAGAACATGTAAGTTCTACTCTCTCAGCAATACAGTGTTATCACTGCAGTCACCATGATTTACATTAGATCCTCAGTCCTTAATCATCTCAGAGCTGAAATTTTGTACCCTTTTACCTATTCAACTCCCTATTTCCCAACCTCCCCCAAGCCTCTGGAAACCATTTTTCTATTCTCTGTTTCTATGAGTTTAGTTAGTGAATCCTTCTAAACAACAACTGTTCAACTGTTCATATATTTGAGAATGTTCTTTCTTCTCCACGCTGAGCGTAACCAGGCCCTCCAAATTTTTCTTACGTAATGACATAGTTCTCAATCCCTTCCCTCAGTCTGGTTGGGCTTTTCTTAAAATACAGCATCCAGAAGAGGACCTGACAAAACAGAATCATCCAGAATCATGTTCTCATTAAATTCTACCTAAAAAAGTTATTCTGGTTTGTTTCTGAATAATATTTTTTAAAGCCGCTATACAACTGTAAAGATTATATAGAGTCCTAGGAGTAACTTCAGTTTGATTTAGATTCTTTTGGCCAATAAACACTATATAAAATATTAATAGAACTGCTATCAATAATTAGTGAACTTCTTAATTTTCCTCAGAATGAATTTATCATTTTAAAAAGAGTTGTTCTTTTATAAGTTAAACATTTGTTACTCATATTTTATTTTTTAAAACATCAAGAAAGAAGAGACAGGCTTCCTTAAACATTCATTTTTATTAAATCTCATTCAAAGCAGTAACAAGATAAAGCACAGAGACACCATACAGTGATGTACAGGAGCCATAAGCATGGACTGTAGAGCCAGATTCCCTGGCTTCAATCCCAGCTCATTTTACTAATGGCATCACCTTGGGCCACTACACCCTCCTGCCTTAATTTCCTCAACAGTAACTGTACCAACCTCACATAATAGTTGCAAGAATTACATATAAGTGTGTACTTAACATATGTACTTGCAACCACAACTGACTGGTAGAGAATAAGAACTATTCAAGTGTTGGTAATTATTATGATTTGGAAGTTATAAGAAAACTTAAGAGTCATTCAACTTTTTTAAACGTAAGAGTAAGAATTAAACCCAAGAAGTTAAATGAATCAACTATGAATTCCTGCCACTCAATAATCTAATTCACCTTATGTGAATATTAAATATATAAACATATATATACATATATTCAGTACATTTATGCAATACACAAATATATACCCACACCAATTGGTTATTTGAACAAGCACTTTCCTTTTCTACTTTTGTATAAATATGAGGCATTTCACAGAAAAAGGTAAATGGATATATTTTACTTAAAAAGAAGTAAGCTTCCTCTGCTTAAAAAAATACAGATAGGTAGGTAGGTAGGAAGAAAGAAAGAGAGGGAAGGAGGGAGGGAGGGAGAGAGAGGAAGGAAGGGAGGGAGAGGGAGGGAGGAAACCCCTGCAGTAAAAGGAGAACTGGTGTAGTACAACCCTGAGGCCATCTGGGCTCTAGATGAATCTGCCATACTGTCTGCTATGTCCTGGGCAAGCCTCTCAAGAGCCTCGGTTTTCTTTTCATCTGTACCATGAGAGACTGAAGCAGATGATATCTAAGGGCCTGTTCCCTCTAACATTTTATGACTCCACAAAGAAGAATTATAGTTCTTAACGGATTTGTTCCCTAGTATTCAATAAATATATACTAACTTTGTTTTCTGTTTTTATCTCATCAATACCCAATCCGGACAAACTCAAAACTAAAATGGCAAATCGCTCTGAAGATACTATGGGACAAAATTCAGGAAATCCAGCATCTTTTGTCTTAAAAAGTACGTAAAACCTCCTTATAAAATATACCAAGCAACTCTCCTAATTTAAAAAGCTTATAACTCCCTTCATATTTTTATTATTAAAAAAAGACAAATCCTGAGAACTGCAAGCCATGTGTAACAGAATATGCAAGAAAAACAAAACTCACAGTCCAGGGTGGGATGCGGTGCTAGGGGCTATAGAGGCAGACAGGGGACCAAGCATGGAGGTCTCTCATGCTCTCCTAAGGAGCTTGAGCTGTCCTATAAGTGCACTCCCTGTTTCCTGACATGGTGGGTAAACTAGCATGCTCGTAGTGGGTGGGTTGACAGAGATGTTTCTGGCCAGGGGTTATGAGCACCTGTCACTTCACTGCCCCTCTCCTGGATCCAGACCCTGGAGGACAGTGGTTGCTGTTGAAGTTACGGGAAGATTCTAAAGGATTCTGAGTAGGAAAGTGACATGGTATGTTTATTTTGGATAGATCTTGCTGGTGCCTGTGTGTAAAGGATGGATTTGACATGAACAAGACAGAAGCAAAAGTCATGAGATTTCACCAAGGAGGAGGGGGAAAAAGAGGAAAAGAAAGATAAGAAACTGAGTCAAGGAGAGACCCACCCCCTCCAAGAAAAGGAGTCAAAATACAAATGTGTCAAATGCTAGGGAGAGAACCAGAAAGTGTGACATGAGAAAAGCCCAGGGAAGAAGCGAGTGCATACAATATGGTCTCAATCATCTCGGAATGCAGAGTAAAGTTCATATGCTAATAAATCCCTCCAGAAAATTTAGGACATTCCTTTTTTTTGCCACCTGGTCAGTCAAAATGAAGAGTTACCATCCGTGTTCCAGCTCTTCACTTCTTCCCTAGGAAACGTCAATTCTTTTAACCTTCTCTTAAAGGCTTTATTTTCATTCTCTAATAGTTTTCATTGTTCCTCTCAGGAACCTTGCCAATTATTTCCACATCTTGCTTAAGTTGCCAAGTTCAGAGCTGAAGAGAGTATTCTAGTAAGAATCTGACAAATGTTGAATATATACAGAAGATTAACTTTTGGTTCCTACACTCAAGTCCCTATTATACATTCTAGTCCCATATTTATTCTTTAGATAAACGCACCATGCTCAGGATTCCTTATTTTACAGTTCCTTTCAAACTTTTTCTATCACAAGTTGTCAACAGGTATGCTTTTCTTATTCTTTGTACTAGGAAGAAACTCAAATATAATAGAAACTTTAAAACTCAGAATGAATCAACTCAGCATGCATAAGATGGCTACCACTGAACCAGAGACACATATGGTCATATAGTGGTACAAGTATCACTACAGAAAAAAATACGGAACAAAGATTTACAAACCCTGTGGATAGTACTTATAAGAAGAAATAGTCAATCCTGCAAAACTCCAAAATAATAAGACAATCTGAGCAGTTTTTTGGAGGGTTGTTTTTTCTTAGATTTAAACTATATGTTCTATAAAAAAGAAAAAAAAATTAGAGAACAGTGAAGACATGTCTCTGAAAAGGTATTAGGAGGAAGAAAAGATTTTAAAAGTGAGCCTAAAACTGTGAGAAGAAAACTTTAAGAAAAAGTTACTCCGTTTTTGTTTTTTTTTCATCTCATGATTTCATGATGGGTATTTCTGCTAATTTATTTGTTTCCTGGTCTGGTAATTAGAGGGAGCTCCCCAATTAATAAGCATCTGACTTTTGCCTTTTTGGTATACAGGTCTATGAATCTTAACACATGTATAAGTCTGTGTACCCACTACCATAACCAGGATACAAAATAGGTTCGTCATCCAAAAGAAACTCCCCTGTGTTGCAGGAGTCACAGCCTGCATTTCTATACAGTAACAACGAACCACAAAGACAAATTAAGAAAAACAATTTCATTTACAATTGCATCAAAAAGAATAAAATACCTAGGGGTACCTAAGGAGGTAAAAGATCTGTACTCAGAAAACTGTAAGACACTGATCAAATAAAGTAAAGACAACACAAACAGATAGAAACATACACTGTGTTCATGAGTTCGAAGAATTAATATTGTTAAAATGACCATACTACCCAAGGGCAATCTACAGATTCAATGCAATCCCTATCAAATTACCAGTGGCATTTTTCACAAAACTAGAACAAAATTTTTTTTAAATTTGTATGGAAACACAAAAGATCCCAAAGAGCCAAAATAACCTGAGAAAGAAGAACAGAACTGGACGTATCAATCTCCCTGACTCAGACTACACTACAAAGCTATAGTAACCAAAACAGTATGGTACTGGCATAAAAACAGACACATAGATTAATGGAACAGAATAGAGAGCCCAGAAACAAACCCACACACCTATGGTCAATTAATCTATGACAAAGAAGAATATACAACGGAGAAAAGACAGTTTCTTCAGTAAATGGTGCTGAGAAAACTGGATACTACATGTAAAAGAATGAAATTAGAACATTCTCTAACACCATATACAAAAATAAACTCAAAATGGATTAAAGACCTAACTGTAAGACCTGAAACCATAAAACTCCCAGAAGAAAACAGAACACTCTTTGACACCACAGCAATACTTTTTAAATCTGTCTCATAAAGCAAAGGAAATAAAAGCAAAAATAAACAAATGGAACCTAATTAAACTTAAAAGCTTTTGCATATAGCAAAGAAAACCACTGACAAAATGAAAAGACAATCTACTGAATGGGAGAAAATATCTGCAAATGATACGACCAATAAGGGATTAATCTCCAAAATATATAAGCAGCTTATACAAATCAACATCAAAAAAACCAAACATCCCAATTTAAAAATGGGCAGAAGATCTGAAGAGTATAGCCACAATGTAATACAGTATGGAGGTTCCTCAAAAAATTAAAAATAGAACTACCATATGACCTAGCAATCCAATTTCTAGGCATAAATTTAAAGGAAATGAAATAACTACATCAAAGAAATATCTGCACTCCCATGTTCACTGCAGCATTATTCACAATAGCAAAGATATGGAGACAACCCAAGTGTATGTCCACGGATGAATGAATAAGATGTGGGGTGTGTGTGTGTGTGTGTGCGTGTACAGAAACACACACAATGGAATGCTATTCAGCAATAAAATAGAAGAAAATCCTGCCATTTGTGAAACATAAACAGACCTTGAGGGGATTATGCTAAGTGAAATAAATAAGACAGAGATAGACAAACAGTGTATGACATCACTTATATGTGGAATCTAAAAAAGTCAAACTCGTAGAAACAGAGAGTAGTGGTGGGGGCTAAAGGAGATGGGGAGGATGGTCAAAGGGTGTAAACTTTCAGCTATAAGATGAATACGGTCTGAGGATCTACTGTAAAACATGGTGACTACAGATATAATACTGTATTATACACTTGAAATTTGCTGAGAGTAATCTTAAATGTTTTAACCACACACACACAAAAAAGGAATGATGTGAGGTTAACCCTATTGTAATCATTTTGCAACTGAGATGTGTATCAAACCATCACGTTGTACACCTTAAACTTACACAACGTTAGTTGTCAATTATATCTCAACAAAGCTAGAAAATAAATAAAACAAAACCGTGGTGATGGCTGCACAACTCACTGAATATACTAAAAAACAACGTATACTTTCAATGAGTTAACTGTATGGTATGTGAATTACATCTCGGTAAAGCTCTTCCAAAAAAAAGAACTAGATATATTTTTAATGGGTCTACCACTGAACTCTTAATTCTATTTCACTCATCTACATGTCTATGTTTTTGCTAAAATTACACTGTCTTGATTACTGTAGCATCAAGTTTTAAGATCTGTACTATACATGTCTTCCAGCTTTATCTTTCTCTTCTAAAATTGTTTGGCTATTCTAGTTCATTTGTTTTTCTGTAAAAAGTTTAGAATCAGCTTGTCTGTATCCAGAAAAAATCCTGCTGAGATTTTAATGGGAAATGTATTAAATCTATATATCAATAAAAACTGACATCTTTACTATGTTGTCTTCCAATCCATGAATACAGTATGTCTCTCTACCACTTAGGTCTTTGCTCTCTTTCATCAGAGTTATATAACTTTCAGGATACTGATGCTATACATATTTTATTAGATTTAAACCTAAAAATTTCATTTTGAGGAGCTATTGTAAATGTCCTTTTTTTTGTAAATGTTCTTTTAAAAATTTTTTTGGTTTCCAACTGTTCATCGCTGGTACACAGAAATACACTTGACTTTTGTGTGTTGACCTTGTATCCTAGGACCTTGCTAAACTCGCTTAGTTCTAAGACTTTTTTAATAGATTCCTTGTGATTTTCTATGTAAATAATCATCGAAAAACAAGACAGTTTTCTTTTCAACCTGTATGCCTTTTAATTTTTTTTATTTTTTCATTATTTTATTTTATTTTACTTATTTTTTAAAAGTTTATTTATTTTTGGCTGCATTGGGTTTTCATTGCTGCGCGCGGGCTTTCTCTAGTTGCAGTGAGCAGGAGCTACTCTTCACTGAGGCACACAGGCTTCTCATTGTGGTGGCTTCTCTTGTTGTGGAGCACGGGCTCTAGGTGTGCGGGCTTCAGAAGTTGTAGCACACGGGCTCAGCAGCTGTGGCACACAGGCCCTAAAGCGCACGGGCTTCAGCAGTTGCGGTGGGCTCAGTAGTTGTGGCACGCAGGCTCTAGGGCACGCGGGCTTCAGCAGTTGCGGCGCACGGGCTCACTAGTTGTGGCTCGCGGACTCTAGAGTGCAGTCTCAGTAGTTGTGGCGCATGGGCTTAGCTGCTCCACAGCATGTGGGATCTTCCTGGACCAGGGATCGAACCTGTGTCCCCTGCATTGGCAGGCGGATACTTAACCACTGTGCCACCAGGGAAGTCCCCTGTTTTCTTTTTTTGCTTCATTACACAAAGACTTCCAGCATGATGTTAGTAGGGTGGTGAGAACAGACATCCTTGCCTTGTTCCTAATCTTAGGAGAAAGACATTTCATTCTTCAGCATTAAGCATGACGTTAGCTGTAGGCTTTTCATAGATATCCTTTATCAGCATCTGATTTTGCACCACAGCTGCCCACTTGTTTTCAGTTAAAACACGGGAGCTGCCACCAATTCTATATCCCATTTGAACAGAATTCACATCGTTATTGAACGTCCCTGCTGCTCCCAACTCCACTAGAGCCACAACCCAAAGGCTATAGGCAAGAACAAAGTGGATGAGATTCCTGTTGGGCCTAATCTTCTAACTCCTTTTCAGCATCACAGAATTCCCAGGCTCCTATCTAACATGAAATTATCTGCATTGAAAATCAGCAGTATATATATTCCCAATGCCAGACTGCAAAGTGGAGTCCCCATAGTGTATGTGGGGTGTGTGCATTGTGTGTGTGCAGTAGGTGGGCCCAAGGAGTTAAGGAGTTCTTGATCTGGTATTAAAAGTTAGAAGTTGCAATGCATTTTCTCATAGAAGCCAGGCTATAAATGGTGATTAAGTTAGTTGTGAAGAAACAGGTTCTGTGGGTTGGCCCGAAAAATTTAGCCACCACGTATAACAGTATTTCCATCGGAAAACAAATTCCAAATGCCAACTAGTTGACCTGAAAATGGATTTGGTAAACAAAACCTATCCCTAAAATGGGAAGTGTTTGTTGTTTTTTATGCTTATCACATACACAGGGAACAACTATACAAAACACACAGTGGGAGGCAACCTATCAAAGGAAAAAGGATACAAAAGCAACAACTATAGAACCTTCAATCTAAAACTGATAGCTGGTCAAAATATGGGTACACCGATATAATAATACATGTGGAGAGTTGGGGATTGAAAGTGCAAAAGTTATGTGACTTATGCTTATATACAGCCCCAAAGCAGCACTGACAGCTGTCAGCTTTTAGTGTCTTTATAAGTGGTTGGTTACATAAGAGTAAATTAATAGGGGAAATGTGTACATATGTGTGTATATACATATGTAAATATAGAGATACATACACATATATTAAACATAAAGTGATCACATTTTATGAGGAATACATTCTCAAAGATTTTGAAATTGTTGAAGTCTCATAATTCGAATTATATTCTCAATGAAACAAAATGTAAAGTAAGGAGTGGGTTCTTATAGTTCGTAAATCTATAATCCTCATATCATATTTTTGCTGCAAAATATACTTAGAACAAACATTTGAAGTGAAACTTTTTCCATTACTATGTCCACATTTCAAATAATCAAAGATACTCCATGGCTTACAATAGACGATAATCTGAACTGACTTAGGGACACATTACAGCCGTATTAGCCCCTGATGCCAGCATTTTATCCATCATCCTTGCTTAGTTACACAACAACTGTCATGAACTTAAAGGTATGTACAGTTTAGTGCTGTTTTAATATTGCTGGCATTCTGGCTAATGATTCAGTTCTGTCTCCTAAATTAACAGTAATACAAATCATGATAGGTTTTTGGCTTTCTTCATTGCATTCTGTCACATTTAACTTCTGTCCCAAAATAACTCGCTTTCGGATACATTTTTCGGCATTAACACTTAATGAATGCTTGGCTGAAACTGTCATAGGCTTTAAAATGATATTAAATTATAACCACAGTTTAAAATATCAGCACTACAGTCAACAAAAATCACACAGACATCAGATGTCTGGAAACAGAACAGTTCACATGACACTGACAAAGGCTGACACGTATTTGTTTACAATTGTAAAAGGCATGGAAGCAAATATAAAATTTATAATTCGCACAGCCTGCCAGCTTGAAATTATGGGATTCTTGACAAAAGGTTTGGTTTTCACAGTATTTCTGATTTTACTAGAGTAAGAACCTTAATATTGTTAACCTGTACAATTTCAAATTTGCATAATTTAAAAATTACATTAAGAATAAGTAAGGCATGGGGCTTCCCTGGTGGCGTAGTGGTTGAGAGTCCGCCTGCCGATGGTCCAGGAAGATCCCACATGCCGCGGAGCGGCTGGGCCCATGAGCCATGACTGCTGAGCCTGTGCATCCGGAGCCTGGGCTCCGAAACGGGAGAGACCAAAACAGTGAGAGGCCCATGTACCGAAAAAAAAAAAAAAAAAAAAGAATAAGTAAGACATGGTTACTGGCTAATTTCAAGGTTGATGATGAATAAAACTCTGAACTGAGGTGTTTTTTTTTTAAAAAGACCGATACTAAGGTTTTGCACAAAAGCTTAGAAATTCCTGCCATAAAACTATTCCCAGAGAAAATTAGCTATCAGCAGACTATTGCTCCTTTCATGTAATTTGAGAGTTTTCCACCAGGTGTGTGTGTAACCATACTAAGATAATTTGGAGATCCGTAATGATGCTGACAAGACAGACTGCCTAACCCCTTTCCCAAACAAAACTCCAAGGGATAGCTATGTGGAAATATTATATATTAAAAATATGAAACTACATAAAAATATAAAACCTAATTTTCTAGAGTAAACCATGATCCACCAGAGCTGGAAATACAGTATGTTAATAAGGAGTCAATAAACATAATACAAATAGAGATTTATATGGTCATTATCAGGGTTACCCAATTTGAATAATTTCCCTCCAAACAGACACATGAAGGAAATACATAATATTTAAGAAAAAAACAAAGTCTGAGATAATAAACTAGGTAAATTTGATCAGAGAGGTGTAACTGCCCCCTAGTGACAGAATACTATAATACACTCTGAAAACTTAAAGATCATCTAAAAAATCTACATTAACTTAAAAGTTGGAAAGGAATGTTCATAAATTTATTGCTTCCAAAATTTACAATTGTCCCTTTTTACTCACTTATCCATTCACTACTTCACTTCATATATAAATAAAACAAGATGATTTTATACTTCATCACAGTCTCTTAGGAGAAAAATGCACAAGTAAACAAATATACAATTAACAGGTTGTGATAAATGCCATGAAAAAAATGAACAGGATGCTGCGATGGAGAATAACAGGTTCAGGGTAATGAAAGAACATTTTGGACTGGGTGGTTGGGCAAAGACCCACTAAGGAAGTATTACAATATAAGATAAACTGAGACCAGATGGATAAAAAGCAAACACATACAGGATATTCAGGGTGGAGTGAGAGGGAAGTGTCCCAGGCAGAAGAAAATGCAAAGCGTGTACAAAGTCTCCAAGCTAGAAATTCTGGGTGAGTTCAGCTCTTGATAAAAGGCCAGTGTGGCCAAACTGAGAGAAAGAACAATGAGAAATGGGGAAGAGGAAGAAAGGCAGATGGGGCCATTAATGCAAAACCTTTTAGGCTAGGGTAAGGAATGTGGATTTTAACCTAAATGAAAAGTTATTCATGGATTTAAATCAAGGAACCTGTCTGATGTGCATTATGATGAATCACCCTAGCTGCTGGGCTCAACAGCAGAAGCAGAGTAGTGCAGTTCCTGGAACATAGTAACTAGCCAGCCCCAAGTAGTGACTGCAGGGATGGTGAACACAGGACACATTGGAGACATACATGGAGCACATCTGACAGGAGCTGCTGATGGACTGTAGGTAGAGGATAGGGAAGAAGGAAGAATAAAAGACGTTCTCCAGTTTCAGGCTGGAGCACCTGAGTGATGCTCGCTACTGGCAGAAAAGATTCTCAGAAAGATAAGTTTCAGTGGGGCGGAAAGAATCAAAATCTGTTTAAATATGTTGACTTGTTTAAATGTCTGTGCAATTTCCAAGAAAAGACATAAAGTAGGAAGTTGAATCTATAAGTCCAGGGCTCAGAGGAATGCTGTGAGCTAACAATGTAAACGTAAGAGTCTATGAGCATCTGCACACCAGTCAGAATGGTCATCATCAAAAATACTACAAACAATAAATGCTGGAGAGGGTGTGGAGAAAAGGGAATCCTCTTGCACTGTTGGTGGGAATGTAAATTGATAAAAAGCCACTACAGAGAACAGTATGGACGTTCCTTAAAAAACTAAAAAGAGAACTACCATACGACCAAGCAATCCCACTACTGGGCATATACCCTGAGAAAACCATAATTCAATTCAAAAAGAGTCATGTACCAAAATGTTCGTTGCAGCTCTATTTACAATAGCCAGGATATGGAAGCTACCTAAGTGTCCATCAACAGATGAATGAATAAAGATGTGGCACATATATAGAATGCAATATTACTCAGTCATAAAAAGAAACGAAACTGAAGTATTCGTAGTGAGGTGGATGGACCTAGAGACTGTCGTACAGAGTGAAGTAAGTCAGAAAGAGAAAAACAAATACCATATGCTAACATATATATGGAATCTAAAAAAAAAAAAAAAGGGTCATGAAGAACCTAGGGGTAAGATGGAAATAAAGACACAGACCTACTAGAGAATGGACTTGAGGATATGGGGAGGGGGAAGAGTAAGATGGGGCAAAGTGAGAGAGAGGCATGGACGTATATACACTACCAAACATAACATAGATAGCTAGTGGGAAGCAGCTGCATAGCACAGGGAGATCAGCCCGGTGGTTTGTGACCACCTAGAGGGGTGGGATAGGGAGGGTGGGAGGGAGGGAGATGCAAGAGGGAAGAGATATGGGGACATATATATATGTATAACTGATTCACTTTGTTATAAAGCAGAAACTAACACACCATTGTAAGGCAATTATATGCCAAAACAGATGTTAAATAAAGTAAATTTTATACAAAAAAAAAAAAAGAGTCTATGAGCATCTGGATGGGATTTAAGGTCACAGAAGGGATAAGATCATCCAGGGAGAAACTGTACAGACACTCTGTACTTGGCCACCCTCGTCTGCATATGGTGTTCACCTATGAGCATGACTATAACAAAGGCAATATGTAAAGGGTATCCAGTATTCAACTTTGGAAATGAATTAAATAGTTGCCCCTATAATGTTGTTATCACAACCTCTTCTTTATAAACATAATATTTCAGACTTCTTGACTGCATTTCTGTCATCTTTGCTCTAGAAAGTGGCTATCTTTTGCGAACCTAGTTTATCTTATCTCAAATGTGTATGTACATGCCAAAATTTCTGGACACATTAGGATCCTTGATCTTTAAAGTTTCTCTTCTGAGTCTGTATAAATGAATGCAGAAATCTTATCAAATTACTGAAGACTGTATTGGCATTAAATTTTCTGTATTTCTGGGGCATCAGGGAAAAAAGATTCTGTAAGTGGTTATCTCTGTGTGATAAGACTATAGGGACAAGCAAGAAGAACTACAATCCTGCAACCTGTGGAACAAAAACCACATTCACAGAAAGATAGACAACATGAAAAGGCAGACAGCTATGTACCAGATGAAGGAAGAAGATAAAACCCCAGAAAAACAACTAACTGAAGTGGATAGGCAACCTTCCAGAAAAAGAATTCAGAATAATGAGAGTGAAGATGATCCAGGAACTCGGAAAAAGAATGGAGGCAAAGATCAAGAAGATGCAAGAAGTGTTAAACAAAGACCTAGAAGAATAAAAGAACAAACAAACATAGATGAACAATACAATAAATGAAATGAAAACTACACTAGAAGGAATCAATAGCAGAATAACTGAGGCAGAAGAACAGATAAGTGACCTGGAAGACAGAATCGTGGAATTCACTGCTGCGGAACAGAATAAAGAGAAAAGAATGAAAAGCAATGAAGACAGCCTAAGAGACCACTGGGACAACATGAAATGCAACAATGTTCGCATTATAGGGGTCCCAGAAGGAGAAGAAAGAAAGAAAGGACATGAGAATATATTTGAAGAGATTATAATTGAAAACTCCCCTAACATGTGAAAGGAAATAGCCACCCAACTCCAGGAAAGGCAGAGAGTCCCATACAGGATAAATGCAAGGAGAAACATGCCGAGACACACAATAATCCAACTGGCAAAAATTAAAGACAAAGAAAAATTATTGAAAGCAGCAAGGGAAAAATGACAAACAACATACAAGGGAACTCCCATAAGGTTAACAGCTGATGTCTCAGCAGAAATTCTACAAGCCAGAAGGGAGTGGCATGATATACTTAAAGTGATGAAAGGGAAGAACCTACTACCGAGATTAAACTACCTGTCAAGGATCTCATTCAGATTTGATGGAGAAATCAAAAGCTTTACAGACAGGCAAAAGCTAAGAGAATTCAGCACCACCAAACCAGCTCTACAACATATGCTAAAGGAACTTCTCTAAGTGGGAAACACAAGAGAAGGACCTACAAAAATAAACCCAAAACAATTACGAAAATGATAATAGGAACATACATATCAATAACTACCTTAAACGTGCATTGATTAAATGCTCCAACCAAAAGACACAGGCTCGTTGAATGGATACAAAAACAAGACCCATATATATGCTGTCTACAAGAGACCCACTTCAGACCTAGGGACACATACAGACTGAAAGTGAGGGGATGGAAAATATATTCCATGCAAATGGAAATCAAAAGAAAGCTGGAGCAGTAATACTCATATCAGATAAAACAGACTTTAAAATAAAGAATGCTACAAGAGACAAGGAAGGACACTACATAATGATCAAGGGATCAATCCAAGAAGAAGATGTAACAATTATAAATATATATGCACCCAACATAGGAGCACCTCAATACATAAGGCAACTGCTAACAGCTATAAAAAAGGAAATCGACAGTAACACAGTAATAGTGGGGGACTTTAACACCTCACTTATACCAATGGACAGATCATCCAAACAGAAAATTAATAAGGGAACACAAACTTTAAATGATAAAATAGATCAGATAGATTTAATTGATATTTATGGGACGTTCCATCCAAAAACAGCAGATTACACTTTCTTCTCAAGTGCGCATGAAACATTCTCCAGGATAGATCACATCTTGGGTCACAAATCTAGCCTCAGTAAATTTAAGGAAACTGAAATAATATCAAGCATCTTTTCTGACCACAACTCTATATAAGATTAGAAATGAATTCTTGGATTGGAAGAATCAGTACTGTGAAAATGACTACACTACCCAAAGCAATCTACAGATTCAATGCAACCCCTATCAAATTACCAATGGTATTTTTTACAGAACTAGAACAAAAAACCTTAAAATCTGTATGGAGACACAAAAGACCCAAGTAGCCAAAGCAGTCTTGAGGGAAAAAATCGGAGCTGGAGGAATCAGACTCCCTGACTTCAGACTATACTACAAAGCTACAGTAATCAAGACAATATGGTACTGGCAGGAAAACAGAAATACAGATCAATGGAACAGGACGGAAAGCCCAGAGACAAACCCACGCACATATGGTCACCTTATCTTTGATAAAGGAGGCACGAATGTACAGTGGAGAAAGGACAGCCTCTTCAATAAGTGGTGCTGGGAAAACGGGACAGGTACATGTAAAAGTATGAGATTAGATCACTCCCTAACACCATACACAAAAATAAGCTCAAAATGGATTAAAGACCTAAATGTAAGGCCAGAAACTATCAAACTCTTAGAGGAAAACATAGGAAGAACACTCTTTGACATAAATCACAGCAAGATCTTTTTTCCTAGAGCAATGGAAATAAAAACAAAAATAAACAAAAATGGACCTAATGAAACTTAAAAGTTTTGCAAAGCAAAGGAAACTACGAACAAGAGGAAAAGACAACCCTCAGAATGAGCGAAAGTATTTGCAAATGTTTCAACAGACAAAGGATTCATATCCAAAATATATAAACAGCTCATGCAGCTCAATATTAAAAAAACAAACAACCCAATCAAAAAATGGGCAGAAGACCTAAACAGACATTTCTCCAAAGAAGACATACAGATCACCAAGAAGCACATGAATAGCTGCTCAACATCACAAATTATTAGAGAAATGCAAGTCAAAACTACAAAGAGGTATCACCTCACACCAGTTAGAATGGGCATCATCAGAAAATCTACAAACAACAAATGCTGGAGAGGGTGTGGAGAAAAGGGAACCCTCTTGCACTGTTGGTGGGAATGTAAATTGATACAGCCACTATGGAGAACAGTATGGAGGTTCCTTAAAAAACTAAAAATAGAATTACCATATGACCCAGCAATCCCACTACTGGGCATATACACAGAGAAAACCATAATTCAAAAAGACACATGCACCCCAATGTTCACTGCAGCACTATTTACAATAGCCAGGTCATGGAAGCAACCTAAATGCCCATCGAGAGACGAATGGATAAAGAAGATGTGTTACATATATACAATGGAATATTACTCAGCCATAAAAAGGAAGGAAATTGGGTCATTTGTAGAGACGTGGATGAATCTAGACACTGTCATACAGAGTGAAGTCAGAAAGAGAAAAATATTGTATATTAACGCCTATATTTGTAACCTAGAAAAATGGTACAGATGAACCGGTTTGCAGGGCAGAAATTGAGACACAGATGTAGAGAACAAACGTATGAACACCAAAGGGGGAAAGCGGCGGGGGAAGGGTGTGGTGGTGTGATGAATTGGGAGACTGGGATTGGCATATATACACTATTATGTATAAAATGGATAACTAATAAGAACCTGCTGTATAAAAAGATAAATAAAATAAAATTCTAAAATTCAAGAAAAAAAAATCTCCCCCCCCAAAAGAAAAGTAAAAATTATAGGAAGTTCTGATTTTTTTAATGTTCTTCTTAAATTTGTTATAATGAACAATGAGCCTGTAGTAATAACTATATTAACAAAATTAGCTAACATCTATTTAGCCTTGCTTAGATAAACTCACTGGACCTTTACAGGAACCTTACGAGGTAGATACTAACATTATTCCCATTTTACCCTAAAGGAGACGAGGTATGAAGGGGTTAGAGACCTAACCCAAGGTCACAAAGCTGGCAAAGTGACAGAGCTGGGGAACAAATCAAGGCCGAAGACTCCATTCTTAATCATTCTAACCAATGGCTTCCAAAAAGAATGTTTTAATTTTGAGTTCTATTTTACATCACAACCTAGTATACATATACTTTGTAAAATAGCTAAACAAGCATTTCATGGAATAATACAAAAGACGGTGTGTTTTTACATGTTCTTTTTAATTACTTTAAATTCTAGTTGAAAGCTATTAAGTTGATTATATGACCCACAAATGGTTGCAACCTGCAGTTTGAAAAACAGTGTACTACAATATATACCTTTTAAAAATTAAAGAAAAATACTTTTAAAAAATTTTAAAGATACTTTCAAGTATTAACGTCAAAATACTTATACTTTTATTTCAAAGTAATGGAAAGCAACTTATGAAAACTATCTACTATAAATAAAGTAATGTAAAATACTTTATGTAGCTACTGAATGTAGCTTCATGTAAAAAAGAAGTTAAAAGCCTTTCAAATAAATGTTTAAAATTAATTTTCCTTTTTTTTTGCACATTTAAAGAGGCTTTCCTAACGGCTGAAAATAATACCTCATCTGAAAAACAGGCAAACAGTGTGAGCAAACCATTTATAAAACAAGCTTTACTAAGTAATTCCATCCCCAGGAATTTAATGCAAGAAAATTATAGAACATAAACACAGAAAGGTATTTCTGGGGATGTTCACCTTAAGGTTATTTACAATAGTTGAAAATTGGAAGCCACCTAAATGTCCAAAGAAAGAGATGGATTAAATACACCATGGCACTTAAAGTCTCCCCTCTGCCTCCCTCCTATCAACAGGTAATCACTGATATTTGTTTTTAAGACTCCTTTCAGAGATTTTTTTTCTTTTTTAAACACAGCCATATAGTATCCCCTTGTAGGACTATATAGATCAGTCCTCTATTGATGGGCATTTGCTTCTTTCAAATCTTTTGCTGTTACAAACATCTTTGCAGTAAACAGCCTAGTATACATGTCCTTTCCTAAAGCTGAGATGGAATCTGTGGAGAAATTTACAGAAAGAGATTTACCGGTTCACAGCCTCCACATTAGCCTTCCCAGAGCACAAGAGATCAGCTTTCTCAAGGGCAGGAACAAAGTTCACTATTTATTTTACATACCCTTATACAGAGTGGTAACAGGGTCCACATACACAGATGTGCAAAGGCCCAAGAATATCTCCACATACTTTCCTTAAGCTCTCTGAACTTTTATAACAGCTGATTTAACATCTTTGTCTAGTAAGTCTAATACCTGGGCCTCCTTGGGGACAGTCTCTATTGACTGCTTTTTTTTTTCCTGAGTATGGACCATACTTTCCTGTTTCTTTGGGTGTCTTGAATTTTTTTATTGCCAAGTGGACATTCTAAGTAATATAATATGGTAACTCTGGAAGTCAGATCACCACTGTCTCCCCTGGGTTTGTTGCTGTGACTGGCTTTTTGGTTTTTGTTGTTGCTGCTATTTGTTTCTCTAGTGACTTTCCCAGACTAACTCTGAGGTCTGTATTCCCTGTAGCACGTGACCACCAATGTCTCCACTCAGTGAGCTTAGTGGTCAGCTAGATGACTGGATGGAGGTTTCCTTCAGTGCTCTGAACCAATATGGCTTCTACCCTTTGCTGAGGAGCTCAGTGCGTGATTAGGCGCACCTTCAGCGTTCAAGCAGTCTACATGTCCGTCTTGGCCTTCACCTGCATGGGACCTCAAAGTCAGCCAGAGATGAGAGACTGGGGCCCTGTCGGGTCTTTCCTGGGCACAAACACAGTCCTGCATTTGTGTGTGGCCTTCTAGATCCCTGAAGCATTTCAAAGCCCACTACAGAGATCTCGTTCCCCAGATCTTCCTTTTAGATTTTTGGCCAAGCTCTTGTTTGCTCCAAGTGGCATCACAGCCTCAGGCAGCACAGTGTTCAACGACTGCAGGTAATTATTTTAGATGGAAGTCCTAGGGACAGAGACTTCCCACAGAGCAATCTCTGAGGCAGGTCAAATAACAACTCCCTGGAACGGAGCTTTTCTGAGAAGCTGCAAGACACGTGACAACGTTCTGGAGATGGGACCTTCTGAGGAACTCAAACCAGTTTGCCCCTCCAGTGGCCACAAGGCTGCTGGTTTTTAAGGCTACTGTTGAACTGGAGAGAGGAGAAGGTGAATAGGGCAAGTTAAAATGCCACAAATCCTACTGTTCTTACCAACGTAGCCACTATGCTAAGCACTTCACTTCCAATACCCTATTTAATCTTTAGCAACCCTATGAGGTTAGAACTATTACAATCCTATTTTACAGAAGAGGAAACTGAGGCATACAGACGTAAAGTAGCTTGCTCCAGGTCTCATGGCTAGTAAGTGACAATGTTGGTTAGTGAACCACAATTTGTCTAATTCCAGAGTCTATTCTCAATGACTGTGCAAGGTACTACTTTTCATTTGTGAGAGAGTAATTCAGAGAAACCCAGCTTAGTCGAAAGTGTTGCTGAATATGAACTCATGAGGGAGATCAATCATTTATAAATTTTATAGAATATATAAATTATAAATGGGTTCTTTTCCATAAATTAGTTGTTCTTAACCATGGTATGGATCTGAACCACGTGGAGCTTTTTAAAAGGATACCTGCACAACTTCCCTTTCTCCCTTACCGTCAAGGATGTAACATTTTTTAAAGTTCTGCAGAATTCTGAAACTCAGTCCTAGCCAAGAACCACTGCATTAGAGTAAAAAATTCCTTAAAACTGGAACTATATCAACTATTTCATCACCTAATTTCTGTAACAAGTGTTCACAAAGGAAAGATGTTTCTTAGAGCAAAAGGCATAAAGGAAAAAGCAGAGGTTTAGGAGTTAGAGAGACTTAGGTTTGAATCTTAGCCTTCTCACTTGCTACCTGTATGACCCAGGGAACATTAATTTCTCTGAACTTTAGTTTCTTCATCTATAAAGTTAAAAAAAAAATCTACCTCTTAGAGTTATTACAATAATAGATAACATATGCTGGGATGTAGTATGCACTCATATGGTAGTTGTTACAGTTATCCCTGAAACTGACATTAGATTGAGAAATTCAGCAAATATTACTGACTGCCAACTCTGGTTACCTGAGTGATAACAGTCTTCCAAAAGCACAAAGTCTAATAAAGGAAAGAGATATTCCCTCTAAAAAGGAAAACTGAGATGAATATTAACATAGAGAAGTATATTTAATATATCATGGGAAAATGGAGGAAGAAAAATAATTCTGATCTGAAAAGTGTTCTTAAAAGTGCAATGTGGGGCTTCCACCTGCCGATGCAGGGGACGCGGGTTCGTGCCCCGGTCCGGGAAGATCCCACATGCCACAGAGCGGCTGGGCCCGTGAGCCATGGCCGCTGAGTCATCCAGAGCCTGTGCTCCGCAACAGGAGAGGCCACAGCAGTGAGAGGCCCGCGTACCGCAAAAAAAAAAAAAAAAAAAAAAAAAGTGAACAGTGCCTTGAAAGAAGAATAGTCAGATATGCTCCCTGGACCTGACTGCAGACCAATGGTTCTCAAACTTAAACATGCAACCAAATCACATGGAGGGCTTGTTAAAACACACATTTCTGGGCCACACCCCAGACTTTCTGAATCAGTAGATCTGGAGTGGGGCCTGAGAATGTGCATTTCCCAAGTGACACTGATGGAACCCTCTTAAAGAACCACCGTTCTAGATAGAGAGAATGCTCGAGCAAAACTGCAAGTGATATACAGGGTATCCCTGAGCTCTAAGATGTCAGCTTCCAGGACATGGGCTTTGTGTGAGTGGTTAAGGAACACGGTCAAAAGCCTAGAAATGAAAACTTTCTAAACAAAACACTTCCTTCTCTAGTAAGAGGTAGATTAAGTACCCTTTCTAGGAAGGTGAGATGACGTTCAAGACTACGTATGGTGATGAATGCTAACTAGACTTACTGTTCAGGTGATCACTTCACAGTGTATACAAATATCAAACCATTATGTTGTATACCTGGAACTAACATATCAATTATATCTCAATAAAAATAAAATAAAATAAGAAAGTAGTAAGTAAAATAAAACTCACTTAAAATAAAAAGAATGCATAAGCTCAATGTAATTAAGAAAACACCAGTCTGGGAATTCCCTGGCAGTCCAGTGGTTAGGACTCGATGCTTTCACTGCCAAGAGCCCAGGTTCAATCTCCGGTTGGGAACTAAGATCCCATAAGCCACGTGGCGCAGACATATATAAATAAATAAATAAAATAATTTAAAAAAAAATTAAATTAAAAAGAAAAAGAAAGCACCAGTCAAACCCAAATTAAGGAACATTTTACAAAATACTTACCAGTACTTTTCAAAAGTATCAAGGTCATGAAAAACAAGACTGAGGAAATGTCAGACTGAAGGAGACTAAGGAGATATGATAACTAAATGCAATGTGGGATCCTGGATTGAATCCCAAAACAGAGACATTAGTGGAAAAGCTAGCAAAATTCTATAAATCTGTAGTTTTTTAGTTATTGAACCAATGTTAATTTCTGTGTTTTGATTATTGTATTATGGTTATATAAATTGTTAACAGTAGGGGAAGCTGAGTGAAGATTATACAGAAACTCTGTACTATTTTTGCAACTTTTCTATAAGTCAAAGATTATTTCAAACTAAAAAGTTTAAAAAAAGACTAAGTTAAAATGATTTAACTACCCACTGATATGACATTTATTATCTCAACCTGGTATCTTTCAATTCCACTTCCTACTCCCAGCTTTGCATTGCACACATAATCAATAAGGTAATGAAGCAACAGACTTTGGGGCATATAGCTAATTAATGTTCAAAGAAGAGAAACACAGTGTCACTTATTCTTTATAGGTGAGAATATAACACTAACACATCCTGAATTTTAATATTTCACTTAGCATACTCCAGTTAAAATTCTTCAAAAAAACAAAGCTGAAACCTATTCAATAGTTTCACTTATAAATTTTAAAGAATGTTCCATACTCACCAAAACCATCAATATCAAGATTATTTTCAACCACAATATCTAGTAGAGTGTCACCAACTTTTCCTTTGCTTGTTAATGTTTCACCGTCACGGTTTATAAAGTGGACTGTTATTTTATCTTCTGAGCTGGAAAAGGAAGCAGTCCTTTATTATTTTTAATAATTTCAAAAGATACTTTAAAATAATTGTTCTAAGAACCTGTAACGTCAAAAAATAGGCTGTGTGTGTGCCTATGTGCATGCAAATATCCTCCTTTACGGTATTTTCTTTTCTTTCCCAAGTTCATTTGGGAAGGAGACACCACAAATCACAGGCATATCTATCTACCCACCTACCAGGAGGGAAGCTCTGCCACCTTAAAGGAAATAGCAAGTACATCACTATCAAGGCCACCTGTAGTATGTGTCTCCCCAGTGGTCACTCTCAGGTCACAGTTACATGAAATGCTTAGCAATCATTATCACTCGTGAAGTTTGCTTTGCTCTCACATAGCTCTCTAAAAAACAATGTCTCTATGAATGTGTCCCTAAAAGACTAGGTGACGGTTGTGGAGAGCTTTAAAAACAAATCATTCTGCTATTGATAAGGCAATTGTTATGCAAGTGTCTGATAAGTATGGTCACTGAGAGCCAGCAGTTTGATAGTTTTCTGAGTATTTGAACATCTCATTTTGGTCCATATAGTGTACTCGAAAAACAAAGGGACTAGAAAAAGGGTTTTCTTTGCTTGAATATGTCAGAAAATAAATATAGTATCTCCTTACATGTTTCATTACTATAGGATAGCTATCAGCTAGTTATCAGTTAGCTAACTAAAATTTCTTACCCTTCTCACAAACATCAGTCCAAACTTTGGGAAAAGAAATCATATTATTATTGGGCTTCCCTGGTGGCGTAGTGGTTGAGAGCCCGCCTGCCGATGCAGGGGACACGGGTTCGTGCCCGGGTCTGGGAAGATCCCACATGCCGCAGAGTGGCTGGGCCCTTGAGCCATGGCCGCTGAGCCTGTGAGTCCGGAGCCTGTGCTCCGCAACGGGAGAGGCCACAACAGTGAGAGGCCCGTGTACCGCAAAAAAAAAAAAAAGAAATCATATTATCAACTAGATACTTATCCTCCACTACTGGTCATTTAAATTTTTACCTCACAATTGAAAAGATGTACTTCAGCTTAAACGAATTAGTTGTAATTTTCACTACTGCCAATAGATGGTAATAGTCCATCAAAGAAAACGTTGTTTAGTTTAAGTAAAACCTAGAATTACATAATTTCAGAGCTAAAAATATCTTGCAAGTTACCAAGTCCATCATCTCATTTCCCAAACAAGGCAGCTGAGGCCTTATCAGATAATGTCATCCTTGATAACTCAATGCTGAAAAATGAGGATCC
The DNA here is from genome assembly GCF_003031525.2 of Neophocaena asiaeorientalis asiaeorientalis. Taxonomy (NCBI): domain Eukaryota; kingdom Metazoa; phylum Chordata; class Mammalia; order Artiodactyla; family Phocoenidae; genus Neophocaena; species Neophocaena asiaeorientalis. The sequence continues at coordinate 377,036 of NW_020174053.1, read as the reverse complement.
TAGTAATTAAAAATTTTGATCAGAAGTGTGTGTGTGTGTGTGTGTGTGTGTGTGTGTGTGTGTGAGAAAGAGAGAGAGAATGTCCCTTAAATGGGCATGTGCTCTCTGACTTCTTTTTGTAGCAAAAAATGCTTTAAAGCAAGTATTCCCAAACATTCGTGATTTGCAGCTAGGCAACTGCTATTTTTTCGAAGAAAAATGACTAGGAATGAAGATACTCTGGAGGCAGGGAGACCACACTGGAGGTCATAAACAAAGCAGGGACGTAGGAGACACTGATTTGAGAGATACTGAGAGATATTCAGGAGGCAGAATTTAAAACTTTTGGAGAGGGAAGAAATAATGTTGAAATTTCTAGCTCGGACAATGAGGGAGTACAGTTTGACTTAAGTTTAACTTAGGAGGAGAAGGAGCTTTGGGGAAGACTGGAAATGAGTTCAACTTTAGACCTGTTTGATTTAATAATAAACAGATGCAAATGTCCAGAAGCCTGATGGAAATATGGGTCTGAGCCCTGCAGAAGCCTAGAGATTTGACATCAAAAAATGCCTGGTAGCCTAAGGTACAAGAAGTGCAGCAGAAAGAATTCCATCATTTATACACACTACTGAAGGCCAGAGGTTTGGGCACTGCTGCTCTTCTGCAGCACTCTAGAGATGAGCTACAGCCAAGTAATTGCAACTCTAATGTCAGACTCCTCTTCTGTAAAATCAGGGTAACATTTATCTCATAGTTTTGACAACATATGCAAAATTCCTAACATACTGTAGGGCTCAACAAACACTGATTGATAACTTTTATTTAAAAGTCCTTTTGTTGTTAAGGAGCCTGAACTGCTACTACATATTAAAAAAGGTGTACAGCCCCAGAAGAAAACTGCAGAGTAAGAGTAATAACAGGTTTATCAAAGAACAGGAGAGGAAGCAGAAATGAGAGATAAAAAGTAATTTTGCAGCTGAGAAAGTATGGAATATAAGATGTAAGAGTCAGAAAACGTAGATTCTAGCCCTGGTTCTGACATACGTATACTCATTAGGTGACCATGGGTAAAATGGCAATAACAGTGACTTCACCCAGCTGCTGAGAGAATTAAAGGAGAGAAAGTTTGTGGAAATATTTTGTTCCTTAAAGCATTATACACATGTACTTTATCCAGGTAACTTTATCCATTCACTATTAACAAGTGGTATTTGTGGGTTTTCTATAGTTTTCTTCTCCAATTCTAAGAACTAGCAAAAAGCTTCTAGCTGTTTCCAAAAAGGATAAGATTTCATGCACTAGGAAATAATTAGGATCCTTCTAAATCCTCTATCATCCATGAGTTAGCCAGCACCACAAACAACTATTTTCTTCACTTGTTTACCCTTTATGCACCGCCATTTATTCTGCTCAACCACAGCAGATATTTTGACAAAGCTCTCCAGGGGCTGCTGTGGTAAAGCTCTTAACAGACTTCTAATAGGGAGAGGAGTTATGGCTGCTGATGCCCACCCTTTCACTATGTGGGGTAGCCTGGGGTAGTTGGTCCAAGAAAAGGGCCCCGTCTAGGGCTCCCCACTTCCATAGCCACCTTAACTCTTCCAAATGACCCTATGGGCTAAAGAATTATCAACTCTAATGGTGCTCAAAAAACAAACAAACACTATGTGAGTTCTAGTCCTAGTTTTGCATGCTACTTAATATAAATTTTTATTCTCGTTTATCTACCTCACCTATCTCAGGATTTTCTTAAGAGTCAAGGGAAATAATACATGTGAAAGCCCTTTACAACATAAATCACTACAAAATATAAAGTACTATATCAGGGTATTTTGGAGTAAAAGGAGTTTTTCGACTCTCAATTACTGAAAGCTTATCTAAATGTCAAACTTCAAAGTCAGAACTACAGCTTCTAGACTGTTCTGTCCAAACTTTGTAAAATAACAGATATATTCTATAGCTGTGATGTCCCAGACAGTAGCTTCTAGCCATGTGTGTTTATCCAGTACTTGAAATGTGGCCAGTGGAACTGGGAAAATGATTCTTTAATTTTATTTAACTTTAATTATCTTAAATGACTACATGTGGTTAGTAGTGACCATATTGGATAGCATAAGTCTTAGATAATAAGAGTCAGAAAACCTAGTTGTAGCTCCAAAGTCTGTGATAGGAAGCACAGGGCACCAATGGAAACTGTGCCAATGAGGGGGAAAGCAGGTTTATAAGGGAGCAGACAGATGTGCTTCCCTTTAAGACAACTTGATGTACCAATTCAAACAGTAAGTTTGGGGGATATAATTCCCATTTACAAAAGCAATCATGTTCCTTTAAATACTAGTTACACAAATATGTTCAACATATGTCCCAATTTATACACAAATTTTCAAGAAAGCATACAATGCAGAAAACAAGGCATCCAGGCAGAGAAAGGTCAAAGACAGGAAAGTGTAACGGAAACAGGGACAAATAACCCCTGCTTGCCTTCCCCATTATCTCCCTCACAGTTCATGCAACAAAAATGTATTGAGCACCCACTATATTATGGGATTACAGGAGAAAAGATGAGTAACTCCTCCACCCTATTCTCAGGAACCTCATGAAAAAGAAACTAGAGAGGAATACAAATCCAGCCCTTTCTCCCTGCAGCTCCTTCTTGCTACTACACAACAGCAAGGGAGTCAAAGAGCTGTTCCGAGACCTGCATTATATAAGGCGCCAACACAGTGCTATACTCTGAAATTATGAGGAAATGTTCTATTATATCTAAGGGGATTCTGTCTTTGAGAAACGAATCTGCCCAAGAATATAAGACTGCAACATATTTTGGGCAAATTTTCTCTCACCTCTTTCGACACTTAATACAAAACACAACGCTGTGAGCCTAGGAGGCAGCTGATGCTAACAGGTGGGATCTACTGAGTCCTCGATACTGGCCAGACACAAGACTCCCTGCATTACCTGTATGCTCTCATTTGTTCTTCAAATAATCCTGTGAAGCCGACACGATTATTATCCTCCACTGACGTTAGACAAACTGGACAATAAGTGTCAAAGCCCAGTTTAAAACCCTGCCTTGCCAGTCCAACGCTGGGGCTTTTACCCCGACAGCAACCACAAGAGAGCAAACAGGGAAGCTCGGGGACAGAGCGGGTGTATCCTAAATGGACACGGACTTGGAGACAGAACGTCCTGACCTAGCAGGAGGAAGGCACGATAAGAAACTGCAGGCCAGGACACGAACGGGGCGCATCTTACGAAGGTCACCGCGGTTTCGAGCATAGCAAAGGTTAGATCCTCGCCAAACCGCACGGAGAACCAGCGGCAGCAAAGTGCCCGGTTTTCCTGAGGGCACAGGAGGCACTGGGACAAGGAGATCGGGGGTCCCGGGCCTCCATTCCCCGACAGGCGTCAGTGTATCTGAAAGGCAACTTGGCAGCGGTAAGTAAAGGAGGCCGTGACCACACCAAGCGACCTGCCGGTGACACGGAGAAGGCGGAGCAAGAGGCGGGCGGGGCCGGGCGTGTGGCCCGCACGCCGTCGCCGGGGGAAGCAGACGGAACCGGAAAGCGGGCGGAAGGAGCGCGGCAGTTCTGCCAGGGACCCAACGCCCACGCGCCCCCTGCGCCTCACCTGCTCCGCGCGCGCGCCGACACGCTCAGCGTCCGCGTCGCCGCAGCTGCGCTGCCGCCCAGGCCCGGCCTGGCGCTCCCGCCCTGCCCCCGGCTCCCCTGGAGACCGCCGGCTCCCGCGCGGGGTCCGGCGAGGAGCAGCCACCGGCCGGCTGTGTCGCCGAGGGCGGCGGAGGCGACACGCAGGAGACGAGCGGCCATAGCCGGTCGGATAACTACGGGAGACGACGCAGGCCGCACTGCAGCCGCCACGAGAGGGAGGCTCCAAGACTGGGGGCGGGCTGACGCTGCGCCTGCCTGACGCCCGGGGTCCCGGCCAGCGCCTGTTCAGTGCACCGCCAAGGCCTCACGCCCCTTCCGGCTGACCTATAAGTCCCGCGGGCCGCGAGGGCGGCCCCGCCTCCCGGACGTGGTTGTAGAGGCGGGGCTACGCGCCTTGTTGTTCACCTACTGACCAGGTTTTGTATTGATGACCTTGCTGCTTTGTTACCTTCTGGAGTTGCCAAGCAGGAACAATAAATTTTACAAGATAGCTGAACGTCTGACGGAAAGATACAGTAAAACAATCCCCAGTTAACTAAACCACTTTCTTTTGTCCTGCGCTTCCCTCCTCCTCCTGCCCATTAAGAAAAAAAAAAAATGGGAGATTGTCATCTTGGAGTTCAAAAACTATGATAAAAGGGAATTCTAGCCATTGTCAACAAGGACAGTGGGAAATTTCAGAAAGCCAATAGGCAGACACCCAGGAGAATAACTATGACTATAAAGTTACAAATGATCACGGTAATGAATAAACGAGGATACCGAAGAAGGCAGATAATGATCCTAGGCTTTGAATGGCAAATAGATGCTCGTTGAGCACCTGAAATCCATGAGCCTGAACAGGAAACTGGTGAACTGAGATTTTTTTAAAGAATTTTTAAAAACCTGGAAGATTAATTTTAAAATACACTTTATCACAGTTAATAGGTTGTGGTGGGAAAAGCATGGGCTTTAAGGTCAGAAATAGCGATGTTCAAATCCAAGGTCTACCACTTCTGAGCTCTGAGACCTTGGATAAATTTTTCTTTTAGAGGGTCAGAACCTCCATAACAGTTTTACATGGATAAGATGTTCCATCCTTCAGGGCCATCCTGAGGGTTAGAAAAACTGACAGGCAGGATGGGATAGTGCGTCACAAAGAGCCGTAACTTTTCCTGGGCCTTCCTGCCTAAGGCTACTCTTCAAAGGCTAAAGTCAGCTGGATATTGCAAATATGCTAAACACAATAAAAGATACTTTAAAGAATATTCAGAACAAGAAAGTACAGGCCTGAGTAAAGTCCCTCGAGACAATGTATGGTGAGTTCTGAACCTGAGGGCAGAGAGTCGGCAGTCATTCGGCTCCTAAATTGCCTCAGTCTTCTGGTAAAGAGAAAGACGTTCGAGTTGAACCGGTCACAGCAAACCCTGCAAGTAATCCAGAAGAGGAGGTTGTAAAAGAACAGTTAATCTTTTTTTTATAAGGTCAAATCTCCAAAGTCAGATGAATGACTTGTAGGAGGAGAACTGGATAAAAAAAACAAACCAAAAAAACCCGCTGCAGATGATCCCTCTCCTCTCAGCCCTCTTAGTGTAAATCCAGCTTCAGCTCCGTTAGGGCACTTACAGCTCTCTGCTTTGTGGGGTAGTTGCTTGTATACATAGTTCATCTTAGTAGGCCCCGCACTGCCAGGGACAAGGCCTTGAGCTTATCAAGGTTTCAATAAGTATTTGTGAATAAGTGAATACTGTCATGTAATTTCCATTAGTAATCACCAGAATTCATGAATCACGTGCATGAAAATTAAAGATGAATAAAAAAAGGTTTTCCAGATTTTCAAAGGCCAGTAAGGGTAGATTCCAAAAATTACAGATATCAAGATTCGGCAGTATTCCAGAGGGAATTTATAAACATATGGTTTGTGAACACAGATAAAAAGGTGATACGGAATTACGGAGGACAAGCTTTTGCTTGCGTATTTCTCTGTCTTATGAAACTCCCACCCTTCCATCTTTCACTCCTGTCAAAATCCATCTGTATTATGAAACTCAACTAAAATTCCATCTTTCCCATGAAGTCATGCTTACTCATCACAAAAGATCATCCCTCCCTCTGCTGAATGCCTAAGACCTTTGTTTATTCTTGTAAAATTTATGGTACCCATTGTTTCAAATAGGATAGTGTTCATGAAAGTGCTTTGTAAACTGTAAAGTGTTATAAAATTTAGGTTCCATGTTTATAGAGCACCTACTCTGAGCTTCGCAGTACCTTGTGCTCCATCACAAATACTTTGTGTAGCTCCTTTAGACTGAAGCTCCCAAGAGTAGGAAGGCTGTCTTATTCATCTTCGTATCCCCAGCAGCTGGCATAGTTCCTGGCACAAAGCAGCCATTTAATAGTATCTTTGTTAAGAACTGTGTTAGGAACTTTCACAATTTTTTAAAATTAAAGTATATTTGATTTACAAAATTGTGATTGTTTCAGGTATACAGCAAAGTGATTCAGTTATATATATATTTTCAGATTATTTTCCATTATATGTTATTACAAGATATTGAATATAGTTCCTTTTGCTACACAGTAAATCCTTTTTGCTTATCGATTTTATGTATAGTAGTTTGTATCTGTTAATTCCATACTCCTAATTTATCCCTCCCACCCTCCCTTTCCCCTTTGGTAACCATAAGTTTTTTTTCTATGTCTGTGAGTCTGTTTCTGTTTTGTATATAGATTAATTGGTATTACTTTTTAAATTCCACATATAAGTGATATCATGTAATACTTGTCTTTCTCTGTCTGACTTACTTCACTGAGTATAATAATCTCTAGGTCCATCCATGTTGCCACAGATGGCAATATTTCATTCTTTTTTATGGCTGAGTAATATTCTATTGTATATATGATAACCACATCTTCTTAAACCAGTTGTCTGTTGATGGGCACTTTGGTTGTTACTGTGTCTTGGCTGTTGTAAATAGTGCTGCTATGAACATTGGGGTACATGTATATTTTTGAATTCGAGTTTTCATCTTTTCTGGATATACACTCAGGAGCGGATTGCTGGGTCATATGGTAGCTCTATTTTTAGTTTTTTAAGGAACCTCCATACTGTTTTCCATACTGGCTGCACCAATTTACATTCCCACCAACAGTGTAGAAGGGTTCCCTTTTCTCCACACCCTCTCCAGCATTTATTGTTTCTAGATTTTTTGATGATGGCCATTCTGACCGGTGGGAGATGATATCTCATTGTACTTTTGATTTGCATTTCTCTTATGATTAATGATGTTGAGTATTCTTTCATGTGTTTGTTGGCAATCTGTATATCTTCTTTGGAGAAATGTCTATTTAGGTCTTCTGCCCATTTTTGGATTGGGTTATTTGTTTTCTTGATATTGAGCTGCATGAGCTGCTTGTAAATTTTGGAGATTAATCCTTTGTCAGTTGCTTCATTTGCAAATATTTTCTCCCATTCTTAGGGTTGTCTTTTGGTCTTGTTTATGGTTTCCTTTGCTGTGCAAAAGCTTTTGAGTTTCATTAGGTCCCATTTGTTTATTTTTGGTTTTATTTCCATTTCTCTAGGAGGTGGGTCAAAAAGGATCTTGCTGTGATTTATGTCATAGAGTGTTCTGCCTATGTTTTCCTCTAAGAGTTTGATAGTGTCTGGCCTTACATTTAGGTCTTTAATCCATTTTGAGTTTATTTTTGTGTATGGTGTGACCAAGTGTTTTAATTTCATTGATTTACATGTAGCTGTTCCACTTTCCCAACACTTATTGAAAAGATTGTCTTTTCTGCATTGTATATTCTTGCTTCCTTTGTCATAGATTAATTGACCAAAGGTATGTGGGTTTATTTCCAGGTGTCTGTTCTCTTCCATTGATCTATATGTCTGTTTTGAGCCAATACCATGATGTTTTGATTACTGTAGCTTTGTAGTATAGTGTGAGGTCTGGAAGGATTATGCCTCCAGTTTTGTTCTTTTTCCTCAGGATTGCTTTGACAATTCTGGGACTTTTGTGATTCCATATAAATTTTAGAGTTATTTGTTCTAGAAACTTTCACAATTTTTATCTCATTTCATTAGCACAGCAACTCTGTAGAGTAGACATGCCTTTAATCAGTAAATATTTATTGACATTAGCAGTGTTTAAATCACTATGCTACTGCTGGAGACACAGCAGTGAACAAAACAATCCCTGCCATCTTATTTTAAAGATGAACCTACTGAGGTGCACAGTGGTTGTGACTTTCTTAGAATTATACTGCTATTAAATTGTGAATTCAAAATTTAAGTCTAGGTCTTCCTGTTCCCAAGTCCAGAACATAAGCACAAGAAATGACCATTTTATTATTTTTATTATATTTAATTATATATATATACATATATTCACTCTAAGAAATTACTCATTCCACTCCCAGGTGATTTATTAATATGGCTGATGATATTGGTGGGTTTTCTAACTTAAATTAAATCACTGATATTTAAATAAATTGCTATCTTTGTTTTAATTGACCTTCCTTCCTCCAATCTTATCTTGCTCTAAAGTATGCTTCATATTGCCAGTAGGCCAATCCTATTAAAATATTGATATGATCAAGTTACTTTTGTCAGCCTTAAAATAAAATAGCCAGTTATTCAACTAGCAAAATGAGTTTATTCAGGAATAGAAGAGGAATTGCAACTCAGGACGTGCAAGCTATGGCATACTACAGGCAAGGTCAGAGAATAGAGAAAAGGGGCTTGCTTTTATAGAGGAGAGGAGGAAGTTGGGAGGGGCTGTTTTGAACAAAAGTTCATTGGAGGCCAATGAGAATTCAGGGTGGTGGCAGCTTTTCATTGGCTGAAGTGTAGTGGTTTCCCATTGGCTGGGCAAGGAGAAAAATCATCTTTTCTCCTGCTGAGGTGTGTAAAGTAAGCTACTTCCTGTTAGGGAGTGAAAGGTATGCTCCTTCCTGATGGAGTCTGCAAAGGGCAATGAATGGTGGTGTGTGAGAGCTCCCCCTTCAGGGCTTCCCAACTCCATTTCAAATAAGGTTTCCTTTATTTTCACTTTCTGGATGAAATCCTTGAATGACATTCTATCATCATTATGTGATATTCCATCGCCATTGAAATGACCATTTATTAGTAAAATAAAAGAAACTGCTCAGCTGGACCCACATGTCCCTCAAGCTCTTTCCACCACCCATTCGTCCTGCCTCATGCCTTTCTCCCCTGCATTATGTTATGTACTCCTCTGCCTGCACCTGGCTAAAGTGTAGCCAGCCTCCAGGACTCAGTTCAGCTCTTGCAAGAACCATTCTCTGACATAACACAACTTTTGTGAACCTTACAACACTATAAATCCCTCTGTCATTGCTTATAATTAAATCATTAAATCCCTCTGTCATTGGTTACAATTAAATCATTATATGCAAATAAGAACTTGAACCAAGTGGCTTGCTCAGTTTCAGGTCCCATTTCTTTGTTAAATTTACTTTTTAGGTACTTCTAAACTTTTAAACATGCCCCTCAAATGTTAATAGTTGGTTGTCTCTTTTTGTGATCTTAGCCACTCCTGATGAACAGTTCACTTGGGCATGCAAAATGCTGGTGTTCTAATTCTACCAATCCTTCTTCATTGATTACCTAGGCCACTTCTGCAAAGACAGACTTGCCCTCATCTTCTATTCAGATATCCTGAAATAGAGCCTGTATAGGAAAAGCGGAATAAATGCTTGATTGCCTCCCTTTATTTATCTGTCATACTTACAGGTTTATTCGTGTTTTCTATTTATTCAAAAGCTGGTTTAGAAAGTTATAAATCTCTAGCAAATGGTGTATTTTACCTAATTTGCAATACTTATTAGCATAAAATTTTCCTATTATTTACTTATCTTTAAAAAAACCTCTGATATATCTATAGGTATACTGTTTTTTATATTTCACGTATTATTTTCTGGGTCATATCCCTATATTCTTTGAATAATTCTGCCAAAAGTTGATTTTATTAGGCTTTTCAAATAACAATTTTGGCATTGATCTCACCTGTATCTTTGTTTTCTAATTTTATTTATTCATTTATATTTATAATTTCCTTCATTCTAAGTTCCTTAGATTTACTTGTTTGTTCTTTTCCTAACTTCCTGATCTAGATACAATCTCACTAATTTTCAATTTTGTTTTTTAAAGAAGTATTTAAAGTCCTCTATTTAAAATTTCCTAAGTTCTATGTTTGGCTGCATACAGAGTTTGAAACAAAATACTTTCTTTATTGTTTAGTTTAAATATTTTCAAATTTCTACTCTGTTTATCCTTTGATGGTGAGCCATCTGGAAGTGTGTTTTGAAATGTCTAAATGTACAAAGGTTAGAAATCAATAACATTGCACAAGCAAAGATCAGTGAGCCTGAAAACACAGCAATGTAAACTCCCAAAATGACATCCAAAGATAAAAAAGACTGGGGGAGAAAAAAAAGAACATGGCAGCATTGGCCTGTGTTACAATATCAAGGGGTCTGACATACTTCTATTTGAAGTCCCAGAAGAAATAGATGAGGCTGAAATAAAGACATTTTTAAGTCAACAACAATTGATAGAGCTATTGCCCTAAGACTCTTACTAAAAGAACTCATAAAGAGGATGTTTGTAGCAGGCAGCTTCTGACCTGGCTCCCACTGATCCCCACCTGTTGGGATTCATGCCTAGGTAAAATCCGCTCCTCTTGAGCGTGGGCTGGACTGAGTGATTTGCTTCTAACAAATAAATACAGCAAAAGTGATGGGAAGTCACTTCCGGTATTAGGTTATAAAAGACTGTGACTTCTGTCTTGCTGGCGGCTTTCTTCCTCTATTGCCCTTATGCTTATATGACATGATGAAGAAGCTGCCACGTTGGAGAGGCTCACAGGGCAAAGAACAGAGGGTGGCCTCTGGCAAACAGCCAGCAAGGAACCAAGACCTTAGTCCAATTGCCCACCCTCGAAGAACTGAATCCTGTCAACAAACAATTGAGTAAGATAGAAACAGATACCTCCTCAGTTGAGCCTTCAGATGACCGTATCCCCCATTGACACGTTGATTGCAGCCTGGGAGAGACCCTGAAGCAGAGGTCACAGCAAAGCCGCACCAGATTCTGACATCCAGAAACTGTGAGATAATAGGTGTTTCAATCCATTACATATTAGAGCAATTTGTTATGCAGCAATAGACAATACAATGTTCTTCAAGAATAGAAAAATTGAACCCAAAAGGAAGGACTAAGGGGCAAGGAGAAATGATAAGCAAAAAAATTAGCAACCGTATGGGTAAATCTAAATAACACTTGATTGTAACAGTAACTATGATCTCATCAAAGGATAAAAATAAAAGCAAGATAGAACTATTTCTATTACTGGATGAATATATCATATAAAGCAGGAAAGGAGTAATGAGCCAAAGTGTTATTGGCAGAATCCTTTTTCCCTTTGTTCCTTTTAGGAACAGAGTACCCTGAATCTTAGCTGAGCACATGAGTTACCAGCCAGAGGCCACATTTCTCAGCTTCATTGTCAGCTAGTTGTGTCCCTATTACAGTTTTTGCTAGTTGTTTGCAAGTGGAAGTGATGTGTGAAAACAGATAAAGTTTTTATAAGGAAGCCTTCTCTATTTTCCTTTTCCACAGGCTAGAAAATGGCAACAACCAGAGTGATCACATGAGATGCAAAAAAAATTGAAATTAAGCATTAAAGATAGCAGAGTGACAGAACCAACCTACCAGCCTGAATACCTGAAGGACCTCAGGTAGTAGAGTTGCCTACCTATGTTGATGTGGCAGCGCCTCCCCCACCCCTACCCCCATCCTGGCCCACTTCTGAAATGTTCCATGAGAGAGAAGTCAACATTTACGCTCTTTAAGGTACTTATTTTAAAGTCTTTTTGTTATTCTTGCAGTTTGGCCTCTATCCTGACAAGTACATCATTTAAGCTCCAAAAGAATGAATAAAAGGAGGGGGAAAGCATTTAAAAGGCACGTGTTTTAAAAGAGTAAAATGAAATCTTGAAAATAAAGTCCAATATATCAAAAGGAGTAAATACACCAATATAAAAGGCAGACTTTCATTTAGGAAGCAAAAATTCTGACTCTACCACATTTAGAAGAGACTCATCAAAATCATGAAAACAAAAAGGTTGAAGACAAAAGAATAGAAAAACAAATACTAGGTAAAAATAATTCAAAGAAAGTTAATTTGCTGTATTGCTGTTTGATTAAGTGGACTTTCAGGGGATAATTGCATTATAAAATATAAATGGGACCACTATCTAATGCTAAACATTTAAATTAACCTGAAATATCTTGTGACTCCAAACATAACATAGCCTATGTATATGTGATGTGTATATATATATATATATATATATATATA
>NW_020174053.1:292234-364743 GCF_003031525.2 Neophocaena asiaeorientalis asiaeorientalis | reverse complement strand
TATATATATATATATACATATTATTTATAAAACAGAATTTCATGGAAATGGAAAAATATGCAATCATATTGGAGACTCTTTTAACATACCTCTTTCAGTAATAGATCAAACTATCAATAAGAATATAATAAATTTCAGGGGCTTTCCTGGTGGCGCAGTGGTTGAGAGTCCACCTGCCAATGTAGGGGACACGGGTTCGTGCCCCGGTCCGGGAAGATCCCACATGCCGCGGAGCAGCTGCGCCCGTGAGCCATGGCTGCTGGACCTGCACGTCCGGAGCCTGTGCTTGGCAACGGGGGAGGTCCCAACAGTGAGAGGCCCACGTACCGCAAAAAAAAAAAAAAAAAAGAATATAATAAATTTCAGACATGTAGTGACCTGTACTTAAGTAATCCAATTTTCTGATAAGTTCAGAGAGAGCACTTATAAACTTGACAATGTACTAGGTAATAAAGTGTCAGTAAGTTTCAAAAAAATGATATAGAGAACACAATATAGTTGAAATGTTAGAATGTGTCTTTTACATATTTTTGTTCTACAGTGTAAGTACATCAGAAGATAGAAACTTTCCAAATGGATTTATATGTAAGTTACCCTGGAGATATTTATAAAATTCTGATATTTCAATATTTTTTTTTCAAGACCATATTGCACTGCAAGTCAGTAACAAACATCAGTAGTCTTCATTCACACTATTGTTATTGTAAAAGGTGAACTGCACAATGTTAATTTATTTTCATTAAGTTTTGTCACACAAAATGATCTGAAAGTCCTTCAATTCTACAATTTTAGAAATGTAGGGTATGCCATATTTTAAATTTCTGAAATGTGGGCCAAACTATTTCTTGCCAAAAGAGTTTCCAAAAGATGTAATTTCACCAAGCATGATAAAACCACCCAGTGTGTTTATAAATGTATGTCTGAATGTCTCAACAGAGATGGATTCAACATTGCCCTGAAATACCAGTGATTCGACTTTATTGCCAACACCTCAAAAGTCTTCAGCCTCAGGCCTGGGCTAAGCCATCTCAAATGTTGTAGAATAGCAAACTGGCATATTGTGTACCTAATTCATCTACAGTTCAAGCCAGCGGAATATATAGTTTTGGTGCTGTTTACTTATTCATGGCATGTTTCATTTAAACTTTTTTTAGTACAAAACATGTAATAAATGTACCTAAGTTCTATGTCCTTGCAAAAGATTGCTACCTTGGTGTTGCCAACTAAGGGATGTCACTCGCCACCCATTTCTACAAGAATTGAGTCATTAGCCTCTGCACTCACTGACTTGCCGCACACCCTGGAAAGAACTCAGGGTGAAGATCAGCGATGAGGCCCTCTGTGCTCTGGGAAAACTGGCAGAACAGGCCCTCAGATAGTTAGATACTTTCAGGAGAAAATTCCAGGAACCCAGATTCTTGCATCTTCCCATACTTAGAAAAACACTAAAATCATTAACTGAGAGACCTGTTCCTCATGACTAACAGTAACCTTCTACCAAGATGCGTGCTTGATTGCACATACCCCTTCTCCAAAACCCCGTATCTATCTACTGACCTCCCCACCCCCAGCCTCTCTGGAGCAGTTCCTCAGAGCTATCTGAGAGGCGTCTCCTGGGCTATAGTCCTCAGTAAGCCCCCAAATAAAACTGAAACTCACAGCTCTCATGTTGTGCAGTTTTTTCAGTAGACAGTTTATTAGTTCTCTTTTGCTGCTGTAACAAATTGACTATCTCACAGTTCTATAGGATGGAGCCAAACTGGGACTCACTGGGCTAAAATCAAGGTGTGGGCAGGGCCTTGTTCCTTTCTGGATGCTCAAGGAGAGAGTCTGCTTCCTTGCCTTTCCCAGTTTTAGGGGCCTCCTGTGTTCCATTAGCTCACTTCTATTTTTTAGAGCCAACAACAGCTGGTCTGCTGGGTGAGATCTCACATCACTTCTCTCTGACCCTTTTTCCATCATCGTATCTCTCCCTCTGACCACAGCAGGTTCTCTCTTTTAAGGACTCATGATTAGTTTGGGCCCATCTGGATGATACAGGATAATCATTTTCAAGGGTCCTATCCAAAATAACATCTGCAAAAACTCTTTTGACATATAAGTGAACATTTTCATGGGTTCCAAGTATTAGGGCATGAACATCTGTGTGGGCCATTATTTTGCCTCTCACACGTGAGTTTAAAAATCAAACAAGTTTAGCATTAACACTAACCATTGCAGGACTCTTTCCATCATCACTCTCACTTTCTGTGTCGATTTTGACCACTGTGCATTAAGTTTTCAAGACTTTCCTAAATATATAAAAGCAATGCATATTATGCCTTCCATGGATACCATGTCCAAAGATTCTACGGTCACATGAAATTTCTTACTAACAAAAAGTAAATATGATAACAGCTAATATTTACTGAATGCTTAACTCTGTGCCAAGCACTCACTTTACATGTTAGACTTTTTAAATCTTCACCAAAAATCCTATGAGGTGGCTATCAGCATTATTACCATTTTATTTTGATGAATAATATGAGGCATAATTTGTAGTTAAATTAAATGAGGTGTGAAGTGTTACCAAAAGAAATTATACTAGATGACCTTCAGTACAGTAGTTTCTATAACATACAAACATAGCAGAAACACTACATATTTTACATTACATTCTACCCCCCAAAATGGATTTATTCCTTTCCTCCCTTGGAGTCAAGGGGAAAAGTAGAACAGAATCTACACATTTCTGTTTCTTTGATTCTGAAAGAAATGCTTCTTTTGGGATTGTGTGTGTGTGTGTGTGTGTGTGTGTGTGTGTGTGTGTGTGTGAGAGAGAGAGAGAGAGAGAGAGAGAGAGAGAGAGAGAAAGAGAGAGGAAGGGGGAAGGAGAGGGAGAGAATGACTCAATAACAAAAGGGATTTCCTCCAGTTCTATTTTTCATCATTTGTGCCATTTTTGCTCTATGATATCTGTTCAAGACATTATATGTGTATTATTTTGCCTTTGGAGTTTATTAATATGCAGTTATTAATTTGGAGTTACTAATATGCAGGCCATACTAGAACCCAACAATAAATAAAATTCAGTTAACAGGGCTGCGGGAGAGCTCAAGGCCAGTCTGCAGGAATGCAGCATTTGATCTTTCTGGATTAAGATTGAGTAACTACAGAGCAGTTGCCAAATTTCTGTGAACTTCCTTGACATAAATCTTTGAGTTACTGAAAAATATTTTTGTTTTGTTCCAAAGTCAGTTTTACGTATTAGTCTGCTGCAAAGCTTTAGACTTAGGGTCCGCTTTGAAGAATCCCTTTCTACCAAAATTTACCTTGAATTTTGGCCAGCATTTCAACTTCCCAACTCTTTTTTTTTTTTTTTTGTGATAAGAACTCTTAGGGTTTACTCTCTTAACTTTCATATATAACATACAGAACTGTTAATTATATTTATCATGTTGTACATTACATCTCTAGTATTTATCTCTTTTTTTTGTGATAAGAACTCTTAGGGTTTACTCTCTTAACTTTCATATATAACATACAGAACTGTTAATTATATTTATCATGTTGTACATTACATCTCTAGTACTTATCGTTTTTTTTATTCAAACAGAAAGTCACAAAAATTATAATCATCCTCATCAGTTCACTCAGTCCCATGTAATTATTTTTTTTTCAATTTGATCTTTTGTTAGCACTTTTATGAGTTCATCAGTTTTCCATTAGAGTTCTGAAAATGCTTATCCATTCAGTTCAGCAGTATAGTCAGTTACCTGAAACCTGTACTTGTCAGAGTCTTTTCCATGAATTCCTTGAAGATGAAACACTTTTATAGGAACATATTTGCAAAGGCATCAGAGTACACCCAGAACTGTCTGTAAATGACAAAAGACTTAAAAATGACCACGGTTAAAGATTTTATGAAAGTTCATAGCAATTGACAAGGAAATTTAGTTATTTCTGAGGTATACATTTTAAAGTAATAACTAGAATTATGACTTATAACATTATACCAGAACATATAAGATTTTTAGAAATTTCATGTGATGTCTGAAACATTTATATTAACATATTTCCATACAAATAACCCAAAGGAAGTTTAGTATTAGTTGTTTGTTTGTTTGTTTTTTTATACTGCAGGTTCTTATTAGTCATCAATTTTATACATATCAGCGTATACACGTCAATCCCAATTGCCCAATCACACCACCATCCCCACCCCACCACGGTTCCAACTCTTTTTTAAAAGCTACATCTTCATGCAAATTAAACTCACTCTGCATACCATTTTCCCTGTCAGATTTCTTAAAAATCCAATGTTTGACAGCACGATGTTGGCAAATCTGTGGGGAAGTAGACACCCTGATATATACCTAGCTGGTGCGTAAAATGGTCTGACTTCTATGCAGGGCAATATGATAATATTTATAAAAGTTACAAACTCATTTACTCTAAAACCCAGGAATTCCACTTCTGGGAATTTGTCCTACAGATACAGCTGTGTATAATATGAAATGTTATGTGTACAGTTTTATTCATTTGCAGCATAGTCTGTAATAGCAAATATTAGAAATGCCCTTCAAGTGTCCTTCATTAGGAGATTAGCTAAATAAATGATGGTATTGTCCCACAATTGAATAATACACAACTAAAAAAATTAATAAAGTAAAGGAAGATCTTTGTGTGTACTGATGTAAGGTAGCTTCCAAGGTACATTGTTAAGAGAAAAAGGCAAAGTGTGGAACACTCAATATAATGTATCATTTTTTGTGTAAAAGGGGGAGAAAATAGGAATATTTATACTCATATTGCTTGAACTTGCATAGATAGATAATCACTGGAAGGATGAATCAGAAAGTAAGAAATGGAGGCAGGGGAAAAAGGGTAGACAGGGTCAGGGTGGGGAGCAAAACTCCTCAGTGTATGACTTGTGATAGGGTTTTGACTTTTGGACAGTGAAAATGCATTACCTTCTCAAAACAAAACAAAATAAGCAAAACTTTCCAAAGGAAAAAAAGATTTGTCATTCCATTGTTCACAAATATTTCTAAGCATGTTATACGTTTTGAAAATCTTGTATATGAACTCAAGGCATTCAGGAGGTGTGAACAAGGGAGGAAAACACAACAAAGTCTCTGAGAAGAAAACTTAGAACCATCAGATGAGAGAAAGCTAGGTCCAGAAAGTCATAAAATGACAAAGTGACATAATTTTCTAGCTAGAAAGAGCTAAATGTTACATAATCATTTTTACAGATTAATCAAACTGAGGCTGGAAGTGTTAAGCGGTGTTGCCACAACCACGGCTCTGATTTACGGACAATCCCAGGGCCCCTGATTAACAATCTCAGTGCTCATTTCTTTATATCTTGATGCTCTCTATTGATTAATGATACCCCCTCTAATGAGGTGAAAATAACACGTGCCAAGTAGCTTAAGCGTTTTAACATACATTAACTAGTTTGATTATCACATTATATTATTATGGTAAGGTAGTATAGTGTAATAGTTAAGATTGTGGGCTCTGGAATCAAACTTTGAATCTCTGCCTCATCGCTTACTCACTGTGAGATCTTGGACAAATTATTTAACTTCTCAAGCCTCAGCTTCCTCATTTGCAGATTGAGAATATAACAGTACCCACCTGAAAGGGTTGATGTGAAGAGTAAATGGAGTAATGCACATGAAGCGCTAGCTTGGCACCTAACATGTGCTCCCTGAATGTTATTTCTGTTATTGCTTTTATTTTACAGATGAGAAACTGGGATTTGGGGGAGTGGTTGAGTATCTTGCCCAAGGACGCATAGTTAAGAAGTGGTGGGTCAAGAACTCAATCTAGCTTTTCTCACTTAAAATTCTCATACTCTTTCCATCCCTATATAATCCTTAGATTCAATGCACTTCGTTTTCCTCTCATTACAGCAGTTTTTCTACTTTGGCTTGCTCAGTCAATATGAGCCTTTGTAGAAAAAAGAAAAGATAACCTGATGTATTTGGATGGGAGCAAAGGAAAAAATCTCTTGTATGCTATCAGATTTTATTTTGTTGTCATCATAGGATCTAACAGATTATAAATAAATATTAATTATTTTGTGTATGCTAACATTATATTCATTGACATCTAATTGTTGGTTAGAAAAGGTTTTTCTCACATAAAGAAGCTGATTTAATCCAGACAAGATTAAGTGTATAATATATATAAATAAAAAAAAAAATATATATATATATATATAAATACAAGTATGTAAAAATTATTTATGTATAAATGATACAATGAATTATATACACATAAATGATATATATTATTTTTATAAAAGTATACAATTATATATAAATGTTTACATGTTTACAATTTCTGCACATGTGCAGAATTCAATAAAATGTCTTTGTATTATAAAAATGTGAAGAAATTAACATCCAAGTGTATAACAATGATTCTATATTTGTATGTATTGCAAAATGACCACCACAATAAGTCTAGTTAACATCCATCACCACACATAGTTACAATTTTTTTTGCTTCTGTATATACTATACTCATATATACATTATAAGTATATATTTTTATATAATTTATAAACAACTCCAATATCCCATCAGCAAGTAAATAGATAACCGAATCGTGTTATGTCCATCAATAGAATACAAGTCAGCAATAAAAAAAAGAATGATTTGCTGATAAACACAATGGAGAAAGAAGAGAAAGAAGCCAAACACAAAAGATTGCATATTGTATGATTCCAGGATATTAAGTCTAGAATGGACGCAAAATCAATGGTGATAAAAATCTGATCAGTGGTTGCCTGGGTTTGAGGATGAGGAAGTGCTGACAGCAGGAAGTGTGAAGGAACTTTCTGAGGTGACGCAAATATCCGATATGTTCATTGTAGTGGAGATAACTAGTTTGTGTATATTTGTCAAAACTCATAGAAGAGTATACTTAAAATGTAAGCATTTTATTTTATATTATATTGTATATAAAATATGCCTCCATGGAGTTGGTTTAAAAACACATCTCCTTCCATCTACTGTTCTATTTCTCTGTTTCCTTTTACAGAAAAATTCCTTAAAAGAGTTATGTGTGTTCTGTGTTCCTTTTCTCTTCTCCCGTTCTCTATTCAAACCATTAAAGTCAGACTTCCACTTCATCACTTCACTGAGATTGCCTGAATCAAGGTAATCAATGACTTCCTCGTGGTAAATATCATGGTCAATTTTCAGTCCTCTCTGATCGACCAGCAGCATTTGTCCTGTTAATTACTTTTCCCCTCTACAAATGCTTCCTCCCCTCGTCTTTAAGGACTCATTTTTAAATTTTTAAATTTATTATTATTTTTTTTTGCCACGCCACATGGGAGCATACGAGATCTTAGTTCCCTGACCAGGGATTGAACCCGCACCCCCTGCAGTGGAAGCATGGGGTCTTAACCACTGAACCACCAGGGAAGTCCCAAGGACACATTTTTTTAAACTGAAGTATAGTAGTTGATTTACAATGTTGTGTTAGTTTCTGGTGTACAGCAAAGTGATTCAGTTATATATATATGTTTATATTCTTTTTCGGATTCTTTGCCATTATAGGTTATTACAAGGTATTGAATATAGTTCCCTGTGCTATACAGTAGGACCTTGTTGTTATTTATTTTATATATAGTAGTGTGTATCTGTTATCCCAAACTCCTATTTTGTTCCTTCCCCCACCCCCTTTCCCCTTTGGTAACCATACATTTGTTTTCTATGTCTATGAGTCTGTCTCTGTTTTGTAAATAAGTTCATTTGTATCATTTATTTTTTAGATTCCACATAATGTGATATCATATATTTGGCTTACTTCACTTAGTATGATAATCTCTAGGTCCATTCATGTGGAAATAATGCAAATGCATCATTTCATTTTTTTTATGGCTGACTAGTATTCCATAATATATGTAAGTGAGTAGTATTCCATTGTATATATATATCACATCTTCTTTATCCATTCTTATGTTGATGGACACTTACGTTGCTTCCACGTCTTGACTGTTGTAAATAGTGCTGCTATGCACAGTGGGGTGTGTTTCGAATTAGAGTTTTCTCCAGATGCTCGGACTCTCAACCACTGCACCACCAGGGAAGCCCTATTTGTAGACTTTTTGATGATGGCCATTCTGACCAGTGTGAGGTGCTGCCTCATTGAAGTTTTGACTTGCATTTCTCTGATAATTAGTGATGTTGAGCAACTTTTCATGTACCTATTGGCCATCTGTATTTCTCCTTTGGAGAAATGTCTCTTTAGGTCTTCTGCCCATTTTTCTGGTTGGGTTGTTTGCTTTTTTGATATTGAGCTGTATGAGCTGTTTGTATATTTTGGAAATTAAGCCCTTGTCAGTCACATTGTTTACAAATATTTTGTCCCATTCTGTAGGCTGCCTTTTCATTTTGTTGATTTCCTTTGCTGAGCAAAAGCTTTTAAGTCCCATTTGTTTATTTTTGCTTTTATTTCTCTTACCTTGGGAGACTGACCTAAGAAAACATTGCTACAATTTATGTGAGAGAATGTTTTACCTATGTTCTTTTCTAGGAGTTTTATGGAGTCATGTCTTATATTTAGGTCTTTAAACCATTTTGAGTTTATTTTTGTGGAAGGTGTAAGGGAGTGTTCTAACTTCATTGATTTACATGTGGATGTTAAGGACATATTTCTTGGTTCTGCTCCCTCTCAGTCTCCCTTGCTGGTTTGTCCTCATGTCCCCAACCCTAAATGCTGGAGTGCCCCTGAGATCAGTCCTCAAACCTTCTATTTGTCCTTTTTCTGCTGGGTGATCTCATGCAGGCTCCTGACATTAAAAGTATATCTATAAGGAATTCCCTGGTGGTCCAGTGGTTAGAACTTGGTGCTCTCACTGCCAGGGCCCCAGTTCAACCCCTGGTCAGGGAACTAAGATACTGCAAGCTGCGTGAGCTAAATAAATAAGTAAATAAATAAATACACACACACACACACACACACACACACACACACACACACACACACACAGAAGCATAAATGTATACCTCCAGCTCAGGCCTCTAGTCGGGATTCCAAATCTGATTTTCTAACTATTTACTTGACATCTCTACTTGAATGTCTAAAAGGCCTCTCAAATTAACATATGCTAAATCACATTACTGACTTCTGAATCATCTCCATGAGAAAAATTTCCTTTTCCAAGTCTTCTCTGTCTCAACTAATGGAAACTCTGTCCTCCGCTTTTCTCAGGCTAAAAACATTGTAGCCATCCTTGAGGCCTTACTCCTCATCCAATCAATCCACCAGCAAATCCTGTCAGCTCTATCCTTAGGATGTTTTAAAATTAGCCCACTTCTTATGCTTCAGCTGCTACCACCCTAGTAGCAAGCCACCATCCTTTCTTGCCTGTATTATTGTAATATCCCCCTATTGTATCTCTCCTTATACATTTGCTATCCCTGTAGTTTCTTCTCAACACAGGTTTTATTAAAAATTTAAGTCGGATCATGTCATTCCTCTGCTCAAAATACTCAAATGGATTCCCATTTCATTCAGTGCAGGAGTAAGAGCCTTACAGTGGCTTATAAGACCCCACCTGGTCTGCTCCCTCCTGATCTTATTTCCTACCCCTCACCTGTTCTGTTCCAGCCACTCAGGTCTTCTACCTCAGGGCCTTTCACTTGCTGTTCCTTCTGCCCAAAATGTTTTCCCACAGATAACTACATACCTCACTCACTCACTTTCTTTAGGTACCTTTTCAAATATTACATTTTTAGTGAGGTCCTTGAAAATCACAGAATAGCAACTGCCCACCACCCCGTACTCCTTATCTCCTCTCCCTTGCTTTACTGTTTTCTACAGCACTTATTTGCTATCTCACATTCTTTATGTTTACTTGCTTATTTACTGTCGGTCTCCATATCCACCCTTCCCCATCTCGTAGAATATACTCTTCAGGAGGGTAGCAACTTAATTTTTTAAATTTAATTTAATTTTTTAATTGAAGTATAGTTAATTTACAATATCATGTTAGTTTCAGGTGTACTGCACAGTGAGATATATATATATATATATATATATATATTCCTTTTCAGATTCATTTCTCTTATAGGTTATTATGAGATATTGAGGATACTTCCTTGTGCTATACAGCAGGTCCGCTTTGGTTATCTATTATATACGTGGTATGTGTATATGTTAATCCCAACCTCCTAATTTATCCCTCCCCCCACCCCTCTTTCCCCTTTGGTAACCATAAATTTGTTTTCTATGTCTGTGAGTCTCTTTCTGTTTTGGAAATAAGTTCATTTTGTATCACTTTTTAGATTCCACATATAAGTGGTATCATATGATATTTGTCTTTGTCTGGCTTACTTCACTTAGTGTGATCATCTCTAGGTCCATCCATGTTGCTGCAAATGGCATTATTTCATTCTATTTCATGGCTGAGTAATATTCATATATACACCACATCTTCTTTATCCATTCATCTGCTGATGGACATTTAGTTTGCTTCCATGTCCTGGCTATTGTAAATAGTGCTATGAACATTGAGGTACATGTATCTTTTTGAATTATGGTTTTCTCTGGATATATGCCCAGGAGTGGGATTGAAGGATCATATGGTAGCTCTATTTTTAGTTTTTAAAGGAACCTCCATACTCTTCTCCATAGTTGGTGGGTGTACCAATTTACATTCCCACTAATAGTGTAGAAGTGTTCCTTTTGCTCCCCACCAAGAGGGTAGCAATTTTAATATACTCCCAACGAGTATATTAATACTCTTATTTAAATAAATCAATGTTTTTTCATAGTAGGCAGTCAATAAATATTAGCTGAAAGAATTAATGAACTAAAGATATTTATCCTTGGACTTGAGAGTAGAAGTAAAGTGAAACCACCAGAAATGCAATTCCAAGATTAGAAATATGTAGATAACATGGTGGACCAGATTTCCCTGAGATAAGGAAGGCAAAGGAACTAGAAAGCTATATAAGCAATGTGTTCACTTAGAACTCAAGACCCAGGTCAGTTCCTGTGATTCTAATAGAGGTAGCAATTATCACAGAAGATCTTCCAGAAAGGGAACCTTTGCATATTGAAAATAGTAACCAAGGATCACTGAAAATGAATGGAAGTTTCCAGCTTCCATAAGCTCCCACTAACCAAAGTAAGTATTTACTCTTAAGGAACGCTGGAACTTTCCTCCAAAGAAGAAAATGTGTCCAGGAGGTACGATCAAAAACCATTTAAGGGCTTTCCTGGTGGCACAGTGGTTGGGAGTCCGCCTGCCGATGCAGAGGATGCGGGTTCGTGCCCCGGTCCGGGAGGATCCTACGTGCCGCGGAGCGGCTGGGCCCGTGAGCCATGGCCGCTGGGCCTGAGCGTCCGGAGCCTGTGCTCCGCAGCGGGAGAGGCCACAGCGGTGAGAGGCCCGCGTACCGCAAAAAAAAATTTAAAAAAAAACATTTAAACTCCTTCTGTCCAGGAATAGAGCTTCACAGAGTCACATTTAAGTATAATGTTAAGGGAAGACGTAGTAGAGTTCTGCTTAATTTGAAGACTGCAGACAAAGCCATAATGGGGAAATTTAGGCAGCATTGGTCATTTTCGTCCAATAGATGGAGCCAGAGTAGAAACGACACAATTTTTGGCAGATATTGAAATCTCACAGAGAGATTAGAATGGGGAATCTACTGTGGATTCCAGCCCCTAAGAGCCCACTAGGCATCCAGCCAGGGCTCTCTCCAGTCGGTTGGTGTGGGGGGAGGGGAAGGAGCCTGAAATGAACTCAATGAACTCATAGAGTATATAGCAGGGAAAAGCAATGTGCAATGGAAAGAAAACAAATCTGATTTTAATTTGAACACCAAGGGTTTGTTTTTGCAAATGTGCAAAACTTTGAAATTTAGGAACCGAGATGAGATGGAGGTGGATTTGTGACACTCTTTGGATTAGAAATAAAAAATTAGTACTTATATTAAAATTATAGGGCTAGTCCTTGTATTAAAATTAAAGCCATAGGGATGTGGTTTTATGGTAAACACATGTGTACTAGAAGGAAAGAAAGAAAAAAAGTGTAAAAGAAGTCTTGTGATTCCAATTACTGACTGATTAATAACCAGATACATAAAGTTTATTCAAAATTTGAACATTGTGATGCTAATAAAATCTATTGAATTACAAATATTGGATTATAGTTTGTGGATGCACTTAGTACTCTACCACTTTTAAGACGGTCTCCCATAGATCTTCCTGACAGCAAACCTCAGAGGCAGAAATTGATAATTAGTCCAAGATTAACGACGCAATTAGTAAAAAATGACCCTGTCTTATGTACCTGCACTCCTTTGCTGTAAGCTCCTGTCAACCACCAAGAGTCACCTTCCCCCTTGACTCTTTGAACAGATTTTGTGGGTGTGACTGAATAAGAATACATTTCTGAGGAGAGGGGAGCTGTGCTTTGGGGAGTGAGATGACATGGTGTTGGTGAAGAAAGAGTGGCAGGAAGGGGAGCTGGGGCTAAAAGAGCTTGGAATCATAGGCCTGTCCCTCTCTTATCCAGCTGGTGGGGGAGGGCAGGGATCATAATGCTCCATCCTCTCTCTTCATCAACCTGTGAGGAGAGTAGGAGAGAGAAGAACCAGGGAAACCTCATAAGATTCCTGGGCTGCATAAGGGCCTCCAGGAATGTAAAGTGAGACCAGTCAATGAAGTTGCATGCTGTTCTTCTGCTACACTCAATGGGGGCAGACAAGGACATAGGGTTGATACCTGGATTTAACAAAGTTGGGGTGAGCCAAGGGAATAAAGTACCATGAGATGGAAAAGGGAGGTTAGGGTATATTCAAGGAGGTGATTATAATGATTGGCTACTGAATTTCAGTTGGATAAGAAGATAAATGAGAAAAGAAAGTCACAGGCACGGTCTGAGCCTATTCTCAGTGTCCAGGGTTATAGAAGGACAAATGCCATAAGAAAGCAAGGAGGAACCTTGCCCTGATGGCATCTGACAGCGAGTAGAACCCAATCTCTAACCAGTGATTCAATTTCCCTGCCTTAAACAACTCTTGGGTCCACTGGTTCATTCTCATCCCTCAGGCTATGGTGAAGCCTTCTGTGACTTCCTCAGCTAACACAGGTCCTCTCTGCTGTTCCCAGTCACACACCAGTAATTATTTCATTTATTTGTTTGCGTGTTTACTATCTGCCTCTTCTGTTAGAATATAAGCTCCATGAGGTCAGGGACCTCATCTGTTCCATTTCCCACAGCATCCTTAGCACCCAGCAGACAGTCCAGCACACAGGAAACCTTCTATAAATATTTGTTGAATGAATTAACTGATATTCTGGACTGGTTCAAGTGCCAAGCACTATACTAAGGCTTTTACATACATTTTCTCCTTTATCTCTCATGAGATAAACATTCACTATGAAAAAGCTAGAGCTTTAATAGGTTCATAATTTGACCAAGGGCACATAGCAAAGCTGAGAATTATAACTAAGTCTTTCTGATTCTAAAACCTCTGCTCTCACCTTAGCAACTTTCATAAATAAATAAATAGTTTGTAAACTAAGCAATAGTGCATTATGCCAAGGTTTTCACAAAAAGCCAAGGAAAAAAGTGGCTGTGGCCCTAACTTTTATTACTGCTCTGACATTTGCTCATGTGCTAGGCACCCCATACATTCCATACATTTCAAAATCAAATGTGCTTTCTGATATTGGGTTCAAATTTCAAAGGAGAAGATCCAAGATCTTCTTTAAGGGCCACTATCCCTTCTCACCATACCTCCCTCTTCTTCTTTCTTTGTCTGTAGCTCATGCTTCCTTTCAACTCACCACATCCCTTCTTCACTCTCTGGGCACACTCTAAACAGAGATACAGAATTAGACTGAGTTGCTGTACTATTACAAGAAGAAAGATCGGGTGTAGGGCATGTAAAAAATAGTCAAACTTAGACAAAGAGGGGTACTGAGAAGGTATGAAAAGTAAAAAAAACAAATAAAAAAATTAGAGTGCCCCCAAATCTGTATCACCTATAGAGAAAGATCTGGGATCCCAGAAATATGTGTGTATGTGTGAGTGAGAGAGAGAGGAACCTTGCCCTGATGGGGAGGGCAACCTCCTTATTTCTTTTATATAACCCATATATAAAAGAAATAGTGTGAAATTGAGAAGCAACTTGTTGCATTAGTACTTGGAACAAAAATGTGATATGAATCTGTTATTCTTTTAATAATATGAATGTCACAATTAAGACTAAAACTAACAAATAGAAATAAAAGACCCAGCTTAAAATCTCAAGTTTTCAGAAATAATATTCTATTTGCATCTCTTGGCACTGCTGCAAAATGAGACTCATACATACAAAGTCCAGAAAGGAACTAAATTACAGTGCTTTAAAAGAAAACAATTATTCCTGGCATACTCTAAACTTTCCTTAAATAAGTTAAAAGAAGGCAGAGTTACAAAAATCCTTATTCATAGCCTACACAAAAACCCCTATGGAGGCAATTGGCTATTTGCCCCAGGATGTGTCAGAAATGGGATGAAAATGTGAACATTTTGCACTTGTTCAGGTTCAGGTTGGGGAGCAGCCAAGCCTGTGGTTCCTGGAAGTCTGACTAGGGACCTGGTTTGCTTTGTCTTCTTACCACCCACTACATGTTTTGCAGGGACAGGCTTGCAGGCCTCAAAGGGTATTGTTACTGTTCCTTGTGAGGCTAGGAAGCCAGAAGGAAGCTAAGGGTATCATTTCCTACCCCACATCATTCTCCCACTGTTGTTTGTCTATAGGAGTAATGCTAATGCCTATAATACTGTATCCTGCTGCCTGAGGCTGGGGTGTTCCCATCAGATGAGTGATACAGGAGATGGGGCTTTCTGTTCTCCATGCACAGATGGGCATGTCACTCACAGTCTCCACAATCCAAAGGAGAAAGGTAATTTCTCCAAAACTATATCTTTTTTTTTTTTTTACTTTTTAAAAAATACTTTTGTTTTTAATACAGAAAAATAAATGTGAGTGTTTTATTTATTTTCTCTTAAGAGCTACTCACCTTTGTTTACTCTCTAAGGGGGAAAGAAAAAATATTTAATAATTAGTGTTTGGGATAACAGTGAAGCTCCATTCTGAAACAAATTCCAACTGGATCAAAGATGTAAATGTATAAAAGAAAATCTAAAGGTACTGAAAGAAAGCATAGAAAGGATCCACATTACATACAGTGGACTGACCATATGCTTTTATCTTTTCTCCCTGTAGTAGGATAAATAATGACTCCCAAAGATATGTCCATGTCCTAATCCTCAGAACCTATGAATGTTACTTTAAATGACAAAGACGTTACGATATGATTAAGCTAAAGCCCTTAAAATAGGGAGATTATCCTGGATTATCTGAGTGGGCCCTAAATGCAACAACAAGCATCTTTATAGGAGAGAGAAGAGACAGGTGTGACACACACACAATAGAGAAGGCAATGTGATCCCAGTGGCAGAGATTAAGGTGATGCAGCCAACAAGCCAAGGAATGCTAGCAGCCACCAAAAGTTGGAAGGGCTAGGAACAGATTTTCCCCTGGAACCTCCAGGAAGAATGTGGCCCTGCCAACACCTTGATTTCAGTCTGGTGAAACTGATTTCAAATTTCTGACCTCCAGAAATGTGAGAGAATAAATTTCTGTTGTTTTAAGTCACCAGTTTAGTGGTAATTTGCGTAGCATCCCTAGAAAACGAATATACTTCTGGATCCACCCAAACTCCGCCAAAATAACAGTTAAGGGAGGGAAAATGATACAACTCATAAAGATAAAGAGAGCAGCAGAAAAGAATTTCCATAAATTTTTGGAAGATGGAAAAATGAATGAGAGGCAACTTACTCATCAGAGTAGAGAAAACTGCAACCCTAAGAGCCAGGAGAAAGGGCTGTGAACAAGCCGGGAGTCATTTCTCCCAGAGCTGTCAGCTCAGGGTCACCAAGCACCCCACAGGGGCGGGAGCAGGGAGTGGGGCTGAAACTGGAGGAGACTGGCAGTAAGAATGTGACTTTGGGTCGCTTGCCCCATCCCCTGCTTGATACTGGTCAGCCAAGAGTGAGGTGCATCCCTGTTTCTGGCCTCCCCAACCTCAGTCCATTCCCCTAATCTCACCACGTCAGTACCACTGACATTCCTTCTGTTGGAGGGAACTGGTCTCAAGGTTCTTCCTAGAAAGAAGCAGGGGGGCTGGGAGATGCCACGCAGGGCCGCCTGGGCTTCCCACCACCCCTCTCTGCTGAGAAGGAAGGCATGCTTTTTGATGGCCCAATAGCAACGTCTGCCACATTATCCTAACATTTCAGAACACTGGGAATAAAGAGAAGATTCTGAAAGCTTCCCGAATGAAAAAAACCTAGTCACTTCATGTACAAAAGATCAGCAATCTGACTGGCATAAGACTTTAAAACAGCAATACAAGATACTAGAAGACAATAAGGCAACACCCTCAAAATTCTGAGATAAAACAGCCTATAACTGAAAAGTTTCTATCCAGCCAAACTCCTGCCAAATGTAAGGGGAAAATAAAGACATTTTCAGACGTGCAAGTTTTGAATAATTTGCCCACAACACATCATTTAGGAGGAAGTTACCAAAGAGCATAATTCAACACAATGTGGAGTGAACAAGACCCCAGAAGACACGGACTCCAGAAAAAAACAAAACAAAAAAAACAGAGGATGCGCCCAGGAGAGTGGCAAAGGGGAAGTCCTAGGATGATGGATGTTTATCACACCTGGCAAGCAACCATCCCTAGAACAGAGGCCTGTGCAAGTGTGAAGGGGAGTCATTTAAGGGAAATATGGAACTGATAGATTATTTAATGAGTTTGAGAATTTGGGGGAAAAATTATTACTAAGAGTTTGCCAAGTCTGTTAGATCATCTGGGGGAAAAAAGTGATGATATGTAGAAAACTAAGCAATTTGGCCAGGGGGTTAGCAATTATGAATGGCAGGAAAAACAAGGTTATACAAGAAAAAGATATGATTATGATATACTATCTGGTTCAGTAGTGAATAATATTTGATAGTCATAGTTATATAAACACTGACTTTTGACCTAACTAGACATTTCAATATAATTATTTTGGGAAAAGAGGAGGGAATAAAGCAGGGAGAGTTAGAGCTGGGTAAGAAGTCAAAAGCCTCAATGATTTCCTTTCTAAGATTCTAATCTGTACATATTTTTGACACATGTACAAAGATTTATGTATAAAGAAGTTCACCACATCACTGAACAAGAAATAGCAAAACAGAGACAACTTAAGTATCTGTCAGTTGGAGGCTGGTTAAACAGATCATGGTTAAATGGGGTACAATGCAACCTTTAAAAAAAGCCAAACAATAAACGATGACATGAACAACCAGACAGTGAAAACAAAACAGAACCAGTGGGGAGAGGTAGGTCCAATACACTACCACTTTGAGGGGAAAATAAATATATGTATCAATATATTCACAAGCACAAACACTAAATCTTGTGTATCTGCAATTTCTGGAAAGATACACAAAGAACTGCTAATAGTGACTGCTTCTGTGGAGGGGAACTTTGATCAGACAAGCAGGGATAGGACCTGCTTTTCACTATACACCATTCTGTTATTTAAAAATTTATGCTAGTAAATGTGTTACCTATTCAAATGAAGAATTTTTTAAAGGAAGGGAAAAACCAAACTGGCAAAAGGAAGAAAAAAAACAGGAACAACATAATTAGCCCTCCTTAGTATCTCAGCTTAATACATCAAACATCATCTTAAAATGTCATTTCTGTATTTCTAGCTTTTTTCCTTTAGGTGGCAGCAACTGCATTTTTTTATACTGTCTATCTGTCTAGCCTTGAGGATCAGTTCAACAGTAATGTTTGGATTTCTTATTTTCCCTTTTCATAAGAAAAATTTCTTAAAATGTTTAAGTATATATTGATGAAATGCATGGTCTGGAAATGTGCCCAAGTATTGTTATGCAAAATAATAATAATAAGTTTAAAAGCATGCTACAAATTTGTGGAAATGTAAAACAGACTGGGAAGATATTCCTCAAAATGTTGACAGTGATTATCTCTGGGTAGTAGAACAATTAACAGGTGAATTTGTTTTTCTCTTTGAGCCTTTCCAAATTTTCTACAATGAACATGGTATTTTTAAAAACCTTGTTTATCCTCCAAGCCTGATGGGCTTAAGTGTCATCTGGCATCCAAACATTTCCAATATCGCTGAGCTCTTTAATTTCTTAACTGTGAGTGAGACATTCTAGTTATAATCAATTCTGAGGGGATGTGGCAAGGATACCTATAAGCTCCCCACTAAACTGGGAGGCCAAGCCTCACAAACATTTGCACCTTTGTTGCCTAGCACACATCTGGTCCATTTCAGGTATTCAAAGACCATTTGTAGCACTGTTAAATTGCAGTGAGTTTTCAGGGAAGGGTAAAAAGCTTCCTAACCAATTCCTTATTCCTGGAGTAGTGAGGGGTAGTCCTTGTAGAGCTATTTCTGATGGCTAGCAGAAAGGGTTCTCCCATCTCAAATAAACAGGGCCACAGCATGACTCCTGGTCCCCAGAGGAGCCTGTGGGATCGTGAGTAGATCTGCCAGGTGAGTCATTGCAGTGGGACAGTGCAGGTGGACTCTGTGCTGGCTCAGGAAAATGACCCACCCCATCTCCGCTCTTTGAAAAGGTGCATCAGCATATTTATCTGTGAGACAGAAAACAAATCTGGTCTGTGATTTATAAATCTCTCAAATACAGGAATGCAAATTGGCATGGGACACCAAAGGAGAAGAGTGAGAATAAAAAGGTCAGGTGCCATATGACCCAGCACTTCCATTTCTGGGTATATAACCATAAGGAATGACAGCAGGAATTTGAACAGATATTTGTACACCCATGTTCATAGCAGCATTACTCACAATAGCCAAAAAGTGAAAGCAGCCTGTGTCCAACAACAGACGAACAGATAAACAAAATGCATACACATACAGTGGAATATTATTCAGTCTTTAAAAGGAATGAAGTTCTAACACATGCTACATTGAAACTTGAGGACATTATACTAAGTGAAATAAGCCAGTCACAGAAGGACAGATATTGTATGATTCCACTTATCCAAGGCATCTAGAGTAGTCAAATTCATAGGGACAGAATGTAGAATGATATTTGCTAGGGACTGGGGTGGAGGGAGAAATGGGGAATTACTGTTTAATGGGTACAGAGTTTCAATTTTTCCAGACGAAAAGAGTTCTGGAGGTGGATGGTGTTGATGGTTACACAATAATGTGAATATACTTAAAGCCACTGAACTGTACACTTAAAAATGGTTGAAGTGGTAAATGTTATATATATATATTATTGCCAAAAAATGCCTATATATGGAATGAGGAAGTAAGAAATATTTTCCTATATTTTACCAATATCTTAACAAGAAGAAGTTGGATGTTTATTCCAGAACTGTTCTGTAATATAGACTTGAATTATTTGTGAATGTTAATAATGTTTGCTAACATCTAATGAGTCAGGAACTGTTTAAGGGATTTATGTACATTATCTTAATTCTCAAAACATATGAGGTAGCCTGTGAGGTAAATACTTTTTATTATGGTCATTTTCAAGTTCAGAAAAGTGAGGCTTAGAAACTTTAAATCATTTTCCCAGGGTGCAGGGTTCGTACCTGGTAGAGCCCAGATTTGACAGATTTATTACTGTTAAGCATATTGCTCTTTTCAGAGTTTGGATTCTGCTTTTTATAATAAAAAGTGTTTTGATTGTCTTAGTCTTAACACTTTGTCCTTAAACACTTAAGAAATTTCTAAGGAAATAAATCTGAATCAGGAGAATCCAAATGATAGGCCAGAGGATATGAGTTGAACAGCAATCCTTACCAAATTGTGCCTAAAACAATACGTTGGCAAGTAGCCCTGCAAATTTACTATGGAGTTGGGGTACTCAAGTCTAAGTCCAAAAGTAAGGGGACTGGAAAAGCAACAATGACCAAATATTCCTTTTGGGGTAAAACTAATTTTGTAAAATAATTCTAAAATATCACTTTAATTTTTTTTTAACTTTCAGACTTTATAACTGTAATTTCTGGCACATTGTTCAACATTATGTTTTTCCATAAGCATAAACTGGGCAAAACATTTGAATAAACTAAGGAATTCAGAGATTAATTCGTCTGTTAATTTTTGGGACTCCATCTTCCCCCGAAGGATTAACTGGATGTGCTACTGCATTTGCTTTTCAAACACGTTTTAATACACACACACACAAAAAATGGTGGATTATGCACATGCATTTACCTCTACTACCTCCCATATTCCCATGAAAGTGACAGAAAAAGTCTTTAAAGAGAATGAGATAATAACAGGTATAGGAAACAAGAAATAGTGTCATCAGCAGATAAGAAGTTTTGAGAAATTTCTGAAAGACAGAAAGCAGATGGATGGACTGAGAGAAAGTGTATGGAAAACTTCAGGCCAGGGCACAAGAAACAAGCATGTGTTTTCCTAAGGGGGCCCCAGATGGGAGCTCACACTCAGTCAACAATATGCTGATGGCCTGTGGGGCTATGTAAGTGGCCTCATTAAAGAACTAGATTCAGTGCCTAGGGCCAGCTGAGCCTCTTTCCTTTGACCTGTGCAAACAGAGCTTGGCAGCTGAGACTTTTGCCCTTGGGCTAAAAGCCAGCCCACTGCCCTCTAGGAAGCAAGCCAGCACCTCAGAGAGGGTTCTTGGTGAGGATTTTGTGGCCTAAGCTGTAAAGGATAATGATAATGAAGAAATTCTGAATCTCTGCAATAAACTCAGAGTTCATTGTACTTAAATCAGACTCAAAATGCACCTCCACGCACTCCACCTGGAAACTTCTGGTTCCCCCAGCCTGCTTGCTTGCTTTTTGCCCACAGGGGGCCCTACAGAGAAGCTTTCCTGTCTGCAAACCCCACCTACTTATACAAAAGCTGTCAGTCATTCTATTCAAGAGCTTCTTGGGGAAACAAATCTAAACAATTGAAGAGGAAACCCACACAAGCTACCTCTACTAAATTAAGGTGTTTGTTTAGTTCTTAATTCATTCGTATAAATGGACAGCAGGGAACATCAAACTTGTGAGAAAAAACAATGCAAAAGTGAAAGACTTAGAAAAATAAATTAAATAACTGAGGCTGAAGGAAAAAGATAATCCAAGTGGTTAAAGATAATTTTTTTAAAAATATGGGGCTTCCCTGGTGGCGCAGTGGTTGAGAATATGCCTGATAATGCAGGGGACACGGGTTCAAGCCCTGGTCTGGGACGATCCCACGTGCCGTGGAGCAACTAGGCCCGTGAGCCACAACTACTGAGCCTGCACGTCTGGAGCCCGTGCTCCGCAACAAGAGAGGCCGCGATAGTGAGAGGCCTGCGCACTGCGATGAAGAGTGACCCCCCGCTTGCCACAACTAGAGAAAGCCCTCGCACAGAAACGAAGACCCAACACAGCAAAAATAAATAAAATAAATTAATAAACTCCTACACCCAAAATCTTCTTTAAAAAAAAAACACACACACAATTAACACACACAAATCAATCACATTCCTAATACCTATATTAGTCAATTAAGAAAATTAATATTTAAAACATTTCCAATAAGAGCAATAAAAATGTTAATTGTATCATCAGCGGAATTTATAACCTACTGCATTTTTAAGACGATTATAGTCTGTGATAAAAAGTAACAATCAGAGAACTTGAAAGAGTTCTTAGAAACTAAAAATTAAAATTTCAGTGGAATTGCTAAATAATATAGACACAATAGAAGATCAAGTTGGTTACCTGGAAGATAAAGTAAAGGAAATAAAAAGACAGAGAATATGAGAAAAAATGAACACACGTGGAAGTTAGTAATAGGAAATCTAATATTTATCTAAATGTAATTCTAGAAGGTATAGGGACTATGGAGAAAAAGAAATAGTCAAGAAGATAATAAAATAAATTTCTTTACACTAAAGAGTTTTTAGATTGACAAAGCCCACCAATTACAGAGAAGGAAAAACAAACAAAAGCACATGTAGACACTATGGTGAAATTTTAGAATTCTAAGAAGAGGAAGAAATCCTAAAAGCTTCCAAAGACAGGAGATATAAAAAAGAACAATAATCAGACTGTCATCCAATTTCTTTTCAGCAATACTAGTACCAGAAGACAACTAATTAATAAAAACAAATATATATTGAGTATATACTGTGTGTTAGACACTATTTTAGATCCTTCGGTTAAATCAATGAATCAAACAGACCAAAATCCTGCCCTGGTGGATCTTATATTCTATTGGCAAAATGTCCAAAATCCTGAGGGGAAAAAATGAATCTTAGTATTCTAAATCTGGCCAAACTATCAATCAAGTGTGAGGGCTAAAAAAGACATTTATCTATCTATCTATCTATATACTGTGATGAAGGAAAGTACAGCACTTATTGTAGGGTGCCAATCAAGGAGAACGGGCAACACATACTCAAAAGACCAGAACTCCACAATAGCTTTCAGGTAAGGATTTTTAAAGGCAAAGTTTGGCGTAAGGGTCACCCAGTATGTGATCAGCTCGTGGACATTTTTCTGATTGGTTGGTGGTGAGGTAACAGAGTGATATTTCAGGAATCTTAATCATCAACCTTCTTGTTCCAACCAGTCTGGGGTCTAAATGTTTGTGATCAGCTTGTAGTCACCATCCTCCACCAAGTGGAGGGGGTCTTAGTTCCTGCAGAACAACTCAAAGATATGGGTCAGGTTGTTATGTGTATCCCTTGAGGAGGAACTAGGAATCCTGTGACTCTGTTGTATCACTGAACTATTTATTAAGCTATCACTACTTTTCTTGCTTGACTGCTTTTCCTTTCTTTCTGCATTCCCTCTCTTCTCTAATCAGTAACTTCTTCACTCTGCTCTTTGGAACTCAAGGAAGGCCTAAGAGACTAAAGCCCTAAAAACAAGAGACATGGAGTGGCTTTGTACCCAGGGGGTTCCCTCAGGGTCCTGGTTGGCTCCAATTCTCCACCCCCACTTTTTTGGATACTCTTCAATCCTGAGGGGAACAGGATTGGACAAAAAGGGAATAAAGTTTTGGATAGAGAGATTAATCATAAACTTGGCAGGTAAACTCAATTTCAATCTCCACTCCTGTTTTAACATTCCCCAAATCTTTGAGAGAGCGGGTGACTATTGCTCTGGCTACTTTCTGCTGAAACAGGGCACAGTTTTGTCTCAGTTTGGGGAATGGACACAGAGTTGGAAATATTCCTGAGTTCCAGGTGTTGGATCTGAGTCTCACATGATTAAGATCTTTGACCCTTGGTCCACTGTTTTGGTGCAACAGACCCAATTAGAAGTAGGAGGAAGAGTGAACACCCAAACTTTAATAAATCTTGGAAAATAAATCTCATTCCTTGAGTTCAGTTGGAACAAGTCTGGACCTGGCCCTTCTGAGGAGGCTTGTTATAGCCAGGTAGCCAATTGCCTAAACAAAAAAGACCATTTTTAGACATTTAAGAATTCAGAGAACTTATTTCTTACAGAACACAAAACAAGAACTTAAAGAAGTAATCCAACAAATCATAGTCCAAGAAAGAAAACAGGAAGCAATGCTATCTGAATATGAGCCAGAGGAAGTACAGAAATCAAGTAAAAGAGTAAAGGAAAGAAGGTAGGAAGGATCTCTAAGTTCTTCAAGCTTAGAAGAATCTCATTTAAGCTGCAAATTTTCAATTAAATAAGATTATATTTCCTTCTCAATGAGGGTTCATCCACACAACTCAGTTGATAGTAATAGCTGGCAGTTATAGAGGACCTATGCGCCTGGCACTGTGCTGAGTGCTTTATATGGATTAACATTTTTACTCTTCAGAAGACTTAATTGTAATTACAGAGCAGAATATAAATATATTAAAATATGACCATGTAGATACATATACATGTATCTGCACATTAGAGGTGTATTGAGAGATGGACTCTCTTACATAACTGGGAATCAAAAAAGTAGAAGTATAGGCACATTATTTAAAGTTATAAAGAATAATCTAAATATAATTTTTTGAAACATTAGAAATATAATTATATTATAAATAATATAACTAACACAAATTAGGTGATGGAGGGATACAGAGAAGTTGGGAGGAAGTATGAACATAAGAAATTACTCATCTTTCCTAGATAGGAGTCAGTACATACTTTCTAAATTTGCCAAATCGAGAAATGAAGCTGTAAGCATATTATTTTAAATTATAATGGTAACTGTGGCATGATCTAGCAACAGTAACTGTTAACAGTGCTTGTTTCTAAAGAATGGGCCTAGGCTGCAATGGCATGGATATCATATCCATTTTATTTTAGTTTTTAAAAATTTTTATTGGAGTATAGTTGATTTATAATGTTATGTTAGTTCCTGCTATACAGCAAAGTGAATCAGTTATACATATATATATATCCACTCTTTTTTAGATTATTTTCCCATATAGGTCATTACAGAGTACTGAGTAGAGTTCCCTGTATAGAGTAGGACCTTATTAGTTATCTACATATCCATTTTATACTCTTCTGTACTGATAAACTTTTTTCTTATTATGTGTGTATAAAACTGCCATAGAATAATAATAAACTGTTTCAACAGTATTAAATACATTAATATTTTTAAAGAGTGAAAACATATTAACTTAATCTTTTCCACAAACACAGCAATAATATTTAATATAGATATATGTTGCTTAGTCATAGTTGCTAAATGTCCTCAAAGATTCACAGTTTTTAGGAAAAGTTCTTAGGTGAAAGAGAGTTTAACATATTACTTACTTGACTTTTTTAAGTTGAAAAGGAAAAGTAAAACCCACTATCCAGGTTTTCTGATTTCAAATTGGGGAAAGTTGCATATATTGTGTGTCCTAAACTTTTTGACCCTACAAATGACTCAAAAACTGATGAACTAAAAACTTTGCACTTTCAAAAAATGAATTCATCACTGAGGATTACTCATCTGTCAAACTAGAATAAAATGCATTTTGTATTAAGCAAGCTTCTTTAATGCTTAATATTTATTGAGTCAGGGATGCTGTGGTGAAGTGGACAGAGCTCAGGTCAGAAAACCTTTCTGTCCCAGCTCTGTCCCCAACTAGCCTAGTGACCTGAGGCCACCACTTAATCTTTAGTTCCTTCATTTGTAGTGTAGGGATATAATCTCCCTCCTCACTACTTCATACTGTCCCTGTGAGGATCAGACAGGATAAATCAATTGAAAGTCCTTTGAAATATTACAAAGTGCTCTGAGGTTACAATATAGTATTATTTGGATGATAGAATTTCAAAGTTGGAAAGAACTTAGAAATTATCTAGTCAAATTTCTTTAATTTGGTCTCTTTTTCTCATCTATTACTTGCTTAGAGTCCCTTCATATATTATTACCAAGAGTCTTACAACAGAAATTGATTTAAAACTATATTCTTCTGAACTATGTCCTCTTCTAAAATTACAAAGAATCGTAGCCTGTTAATGCTACAAGGGACTTTGCCAGCCATCTCATCTAATCCTCTTGTTTTAACATGAAGCGATAGCAGCCCAAAGAGGGTGGCTGGCCTAAGACAAACACAGGACGATGAACTCAGACCTTGGATTAGAACCCAGGTTCCCAGACTCGCAGTCACATGACCTTTTCCCAGGTCACAGCTGAATCAAGCAAAGAATGACTATTTATGGATAATCACAGTTAATAAAAGTATACATTAACCTGACAAGGTATAATTAACCTGACAAGAGTATGCTAATTATTTCTAACCATTTTTCCTATGTTCAAAAGTTTTTTCTTTCATCAAAAAGCAACTATATGACAAAATAAACTAAACAACAAAAATATAAAAATTAAGGGAAAACAGTTTAATTTTAAAAAGTACTTATGCTTGAAAAAAATAATATAAATACATAGACCCAAATTATTCTCTAAATAAAACTAAGATTGTAAGTATCAGAACAGTCAGGCATTTAATAGTCAAATTAATTACCAACATTTCAGTGACACTTGATCTCACTTAGTTCCTCATACAAATCCTTGAGAGAGAAACAGAAGAGTATAAATGGTTAGGAATATAGGGCTTTAAGTCAAGCCATAAGTTCAAATTCCAGCTCTACCATTTACTAGATACGTAAATTTTGAAAATGTACTCTATCTCCCTAAGCCTCAATTTCCCATCTGTATTATGGGAATCAAAATAATAATTATTTCATAGGGTTCTTATAAGAATTAAAATACAATTCACATAATTCAATAAACAGCATCACTCATTGTTATCACTTAGGATTTTCACAGATGGAGAAACCAGAGCTCACAGCAATTATTTACTCAAGACTGCCCAGCTAGTAAGTGGTAGAGACAAAATTGAAATCTATTTAGCTTTGCTAAAAGTTCCAGCTCTTTCCACAACCAAAAGAAAGATTTTCCTCCTAAGTAGGACAGCTCTGTCAGCCAATTTCAGATGATAAGACCTCTAAACGGTTGCACCTCTGCTGGCCTGCCAAAGAAATCACTTGACTCTTTCAAGTTCACAAGCCCCCATGTGCTGTTGAGTGGGGGCGGGGGTTGCTGCCTGCCTGTGTCACACAACCCTCTCTTGTACTCTTAGGACCTTGACTCTGCATCCCAAGAGGAGACACATGTCCTTCACTCCCCTCCCCCATCTCAGGCTGCTCCTGCCAGAA
This sequence comes from Neophocaena asiaeorientalis asiaeorientalis, assembly GCF_003031525.2. Taxonomy (NCBI): domain Eukaryota; kingdom Metazoa; phylum Chordata; class Mammalia; order Artiodactyla; family Phocoenidae; genus Neophocaena; species Neophocaena asiaeorientalis. The sequence goes on along the minus strand of NW_020174053.1, from coordinate 338,028 downwards.
TTGGGAAAACCTTTATCCTTTTTTCTCCCAGTGACTGAGTGCAGGCTCTTCAGCACTCAAATTCCCCTCAAGCACCCTTGATTTTTCTCTGAGAGGGCTCATGCAAATTTGACTCCCCCTGTTCTAGAGGTTAGGGGACCCAGTCTTTATTTTTGTAACTCTCAGAGCCCAGCATGAGCTGACATTCATTAACACTTCATAAATGTTTGCTGGAAAAAAATTGGAAGGAAGAAGAAAGGAAGAAAGAGGTGAAGGGAGGGAGGAAGAGGGAGAGGGAGGTAGGTACCAGTGGTCTTGTCACTCTAGAGTTGCTAAAAAAGGCATAACATTGAAGTCATCTCCCTTGTTCCAAAAACATTTAACAATATTTATATATTTATCTCGCTATCTATCATCTATCTATCTCTGGAAGTATTGATAATAGAGAAATCACTTTAATTTTAGTCTCAGAAATCAAGTTTAAAATCTAGGACACTCTGTGTGTGTGTGTGTGTGTGTGTGTGTGTGTGTGTGTGTGTGTGTGTGTGTGTGTGTGTGTGTGTGTGTGTGTGTGTGTGTGTGTGTGTGTGTGTAAAAGTCTGAGTTAGACTGGGACCATGAGGGTTGAATGGCAAATATGAGTAAAGCCCAATAGCAGGACGCAGAGATTAAAAGCCCTATGTTCTTCTTAGAGATATGCCTCCAAACTGTATAAACCTGGGTAAGTCACACTCTCAAATAGAAGTAATTTTAAAGGATGTCACTCTTACAGAATTGTCATAGACAAAAATGATAATGTATTTTAAACAGTCAATTTTAAAAGGACCCATAGTAGTGCTCACTGCAGTTTCTGAATTTTACAATGCTTATTGATCTTTATGGACCATATTCTATCATTTGAGTTTTTTCTAGTTGCACTTTCTCCCTTCCTCAACTAATATCTCTAGAATTCATAACTTTTGGCTATACAGCCATTTGTTCCCACTAATTCTGTCTCTGAAATGACTTTAGAATCTGTTTCTGGCCTCTCTGTTCCCACTGTGACTCTCCTAGTCTTTTAATAATTCTCACTTAGATGCAATAGCCTTTTTAACAATCATTTTCCATTATATCTGCTTCACTCTAGGATATTTAAATAAATTCAGACTGCCCATGTCATGTATCTCTGAGAGTATACAAAAACTCAGCTTTTGGCCGCAGATATCTTTGCTATATCCTTCAATATTCTCTGGTTTCTAATCCCTTGGCCCATGATTCCAGCTCCTAATACCAGTCACAGACTCCCCCAGCTTTGATTACCTGGTTGGCCATGCTTCTTTTGCACTGTGTGTTCTCTTTGACTCAACATCATTTTTATTCACAAACTCATATCTGCAACCCTGGGTAAAAAGTACTTTCATGGCCTCATTCTGACTATGACTGACTCATGCTAGCCCACTGGCCTACTCATTATAAAAAGGAGATCAGGCAAAGTCTGTCATTAACGTGTCATTCCAACACTCAAATTGTAACATGGTACTCTCTGATTCCAGTGCCAAGAGCAAAATGTCAGTGTGGTTGTTCAAGATGTGGGGACTTGGCTGGGTGGGTATGGGGCACAAATGATCTTTGGCGACGGAAGCCTGAGGGGAAGGAAAACAGAAGCCAGCTTTTGGGGAACACCTACCACTGGAACGGAAGGTGGACTGGGAGCAGATGACCAGGCTCCAAAAGCAGGCCCTGGAAACAGTTATTCGGGAAGCAAAGGCAAGAGGTCTCAACAGTCTCAGCTGCCAATCCAGAAGCTATTGGTCCTGCCATGGAGGCAGAGGGGATGGTAGTTAGCCAAGCTGGCAGCAAATTACACTCTTCAAATTTTCACCTTAAAAAGCATACAGATAAATCCTTGCTGAACACTCCATTTATTCCTTCAATAAATAGTCACTAACTATACATCAGGCATTGTGTTAGGCATTGAATACACAAAGGAAAAAGGAAGTAGGCATGGTGACTTCTTTGGCAAGCTTTGTTAAATAACTTGGCATGCACCACTCTTCTTTATTGTCTTGTCAATATTAGAATAGGTTTTGGATCAGTAGATGTGGCTTCTAGCCAGTGCATTTATGCAAACAATTCTCAGATGTGCCACAAATATGTGGCCAAGATAACATTATAGCCTCCATCCCTGCTCTGGAATGATGACAGTCTTTCAAAAAAAGAAAACTTCATAAGCAAATAATAAAAATATACATTGGTGGCTTCTGGATGTCTTGAATTTTCCAAGCAGTTTTTTCAATTGGTCATCCCTCTATATTCAACTGAAAAAAATCCCAACCTGGAATCTCAGATAGTTAATCATCACAACACCGTGTTCAACAATACAGCCATGTGTTTATGCTAACTGTCAAGAGTACTTGGTGATCCAACATGAAATGATTTCATTTTGTTGAACTTTCTTCTCACGGCAAGATTAGTAACAAAAAAGTTTAGTCTCTTGAGAAGAAACTAGTTCATATCACTAAGAATCAGTGTCCAGTGAAAAAGAAGACTTACATAAATAAAGAGGCATGTCATATTCTTGGCTTGAAAGACACACATTGTAAAGATGTTAGTTTTTCCTAAAACCAACCTATAAATTTATTACAACTCAATAACATTATAATGGAAGTCTTTTGGCACCTGGGAAAACAATTTTAAAATTTGGAAGTATAAAAATGAGCAAGAATAGCTAGGAAGATCCTAATACAGAAGAATATTAGGGAGGATTTTGCCAGTTATTTAAACTGCAGTATTTACTGCTTATCGGTATCCTTCTGCAGGAATAGACAGAGGAAGACTAAAACAAAATATTGGAATACAGAATTAGATATGAATATGATTTGATTATATAATAAAATGATTTAAAAAAATGTGTTATTTGGACATCCAGTTTAATCATTTGGAGAAAAAATAAAGTTGGGTCCCTACCTTGAACTTTCAGATGTAATAAAGATTTAGAGTACTAAAAACTTTTAGGTAAATACTTTTATAATGTTTAAGTGAAAGAGGGTTTGAAAACCTGACACTTGGCTGTCCCAGCATCAGATCCCTGCCCTGCCCCCCCAGGGTGGGATTCCCCACTTTGAGTAGTCTTGGTATGACAGAGTATACTGCCTGGACTTTACGAGCTGAGAAGGACCCTCCTCCAGCTCACACACGTGGCCTTGTGGGGACTCCCTGTGAGTTGCTGACTAAACAAGCTGTTCCAGACTGGTTTTCAGATGGCTTTTCTCTGATGTAAGACACTAGTACACTACACTAGTACATTTCATTGCCCACCTTCCTGGAAGGAGCAATGGCCTTTGGGTTTATTTTTTTTATTTTTTTTAAACATCTTTATTGGGGTATAATTGCTTTACAATGGTGTGTTAGTTTCTACTTTATAACAAAGTGAATCAGCTATACATATACATATGTTCCCATATGTCTTCCCTCTTGCGTCTCCCTCCCTCCCACTCTCCCCCTCCAACCCTTCCAGGCATCTTTTGCCCTACCCAGGTACGTGGGGAGTTTCTTGCCTTTTGGGAGGTCTGAGGTCTTCTGCCAGCCTTCAGTAGGAGTTCTGTAGGAGTTGTTCCACGTGTGGATGTATTTCTGGTGTATCCGTGGGGAGGAAGGCGATCTCCGCGTCTTACTCTTCCGCCATCTTCAAGGTCCCCCCGGCCTTTGGGTTTAGAATCCAAGGAAAAACAGGTTCAGTCAAGGGACATATTAAAGATTCCACTGAACTGGAAAATGAAACTCTTCCTTTTTCATATCTTGGCATACAGACAGAAAAGAAAGTTCAAGTGTAGACTGGGCAGTTAACTCTGACTATAAAGAGAAAGTGAGTTATAGCATAACAGGGGCAGAGAGGTGATCCCCAGATACACCACCACATACTCTATGGTCAGTGTTAAAAGTCAGTAGGGAACACACTAGTAACACTACACAAGCAGGGCCACTATGTGCTTAGATCACTTTGAAATGAAAATTTGAGTCACCTCCACTAGTAAAGAACCTTAACCAGCTAAAGAACAAGTGGAGGGCAAAGAATCAGTTTTGCATTTTCAAGATTGTATAAATGTATTTTGGGTTATGAATCTCAGGACTGACTAACTTTAATGTCAGTATAGCCCCATTTTAAGCACCAAGTCTGTCTGGAGAAAAGGGAACCCTCCTATACTGTTGGTGGGAATGTAAACTGGTACAGCCACTATGGAGAACAGTATGGAGGTTCCTTAAAAAAACAAAAATAGAGCTACCATATGATCCAGGACTCCTGGGCAGAGAAAACCATAATTTGAAAAGATAAATGCACTCCAATGTTCATTGCAGCACTATTTACAATAGCCAGGACATGGAAGCAACCTAAATGTCTATCAACAGAGGAATGGATAAAGAAGATGTGGTACATATATAAAATGGAATATTACTCAGCCATAAAATGAAATAATGCCATCTGCAGCAACATGGATGGACCTAGAGGTTGTCATACTGAGTGAAGTAACTCAGACAGAGAAAGACAAATATCATATGATATTGCTTATATGTGGAATCTAAAAAAAAGTGTACAAATGAACTTATCTACAAAACAGAAATAGAGTTACTGTTGTAGAAAACAATCTTATGGTTACTGGGGGTAAGGGGAGGGGGAGGAATAAATTGGGAGATTGGGATTGACATATACACACTACTGTATGTAAAATAGATAACTAATAAGAACCTACTGTAGGGACTTCCCTGGTGGTGCAGTGGTTAATAATCTGCCTGACAATGCAGGGGACACAGGTTCGAGCCCTCGTACAGAAAGATCCCACATGCCACAGAGCAACTAAGCCAGGGCACCACAATTATTGAGCCTGCACTCTAGAGCCTGCGAGCCACAACTACTGAGCCCATGTGCCACAACTACTGAAACCCATGTGCCTAGAGCCCATGCTCTGCAACAAACAGAAGCCACAGTAATGAGAAGCCCACGCATCACAACAAACAGTAGCCCCCACTCTCCACAACTAGAAAAAGCCTGCATGCAGCAGTGAAAACCCAACGCAGCCAAAAATAAATTAATTAATTAATTAAAATAAATAAATAGATAAATAACCCCCCCACACAAAATGTTGGTGGGAATGTAAACTGGTACAGCCACTATGGAGAACAGTATGGAGGTTCCTTAAAAAAACAAAAATAGAGCTACCATATGATCCAGGACTCCTGGGCAGAGAAAACCATAATTTGAAAAGATAATATTCACTTTGCTGTACACATGAAACTACCACAACATTGTAAATCAACTATATTCCAATAAAAATTTAAAAAAAAAAGCACAAAGTCTGTTCAAGGTTCAGAGAGGAAAATGCATCTTCTTGCTTACAAATAGTTCTGCAGAGAAAGTTTATACCATCTGCTATTTATCATCTTGCTCTCTCTTCTCTCTCCATCCCCTACCTCCTGGCCCTTGGAACACTCTCCACCTCTCTCTTGCTGCTTTGTGATATTTCACTATTCAATCCCTCAATCTGTCAGGCTATATCCCTCCTCCATCCACTCGCACCCTGTCCCCTACCTCCCCCTCCTTCCATGCTGCTCACCTACTACCAACTGAGATTCCACCTAACAGCCCTCTCTGAAGCCTCATAAGTATATGCCCGAAAAGACTGATCACTTGCTCCTTATTTATGTAGGAGTACTTTAATACTTTATTGTCATTATAGGTCTACATGTTTGTCTCTGCTTACCAAATTCACCTCTAAAACTCCAGGGCTTTCACTCTTATTCAACATAGTTTTGGAGGTCCTAGCCATGGCAATCAGAGAAGAAAAAGAAATAAAAGGAATACAAATTGGAAAAGAAGAAGTAAAACTGTCACTGTTTGCAGATGACATGATACTATACATAGAAAATCCTAAAGATGCCACCAGAAAACTTCTAGAATTAATCAATGAATTTGGTAAGGTTGCAATATACAAAATTAATGCACAGAAATCTCTGGCATTCCTATACACAATGAAAAATCAGAAAGAGAAATTAAGGAAACAGTCCTATTTACCATCACAACAAAAAGAATAAAATACCTAGGAATAAACCTACCTCAGGAGGCGAAAGACTTGTACTCAGAAAACTATAAAACACTGATGAAAAAAAACAAACATGACATAAACAGGTGGAGAAATATACCATATTCTTGGATTGGAAGAATCAATACTGTGAAAATTACTATACTACCCAAAGCAATCTACATATTCAATGCAATCCCTATAAAACTACCAATGGCATTCTTCACAGAATTAGAACAAAAAATTTTACAATTCGTATGGAAACACAAAAGACCCCGAATAGCCAAAGCAATCTTGAGAAAGAAAAGCAGAGCTGGAGGAATCAGGCTCCCCAACTTCAAATTATACTACAAAGCTACAGTAATCAAGACAGTATGGTACTGGCACAAAAACAGAAATATAGATCAATGGTACAGGATAGAAAGCCCAGAGATAAATCCATGCATGTATGGTTACCTAATCTACAACAAAGGAGGCAAGAACATACAGTGGAGAAAAGACAGCCTCTTCAATAAGTGATGCTGGGAAAACTGGACAGCTACAGGTAAAAGAATGAAATTAGAACACTACGTAACACTCTACACAAAAATAAACTCTAAATGGATTAAAGACATAAATATAAGATCAGACACTAAAACTCTTAGAGGAAAACATAGGAAAAACACTCTTTGACATAAACCACAGCAAGATCTTTTTTGAGCCACCTCCTAGAGCAATGGAAATAAAAACAAAAATAAACAAATGGAGTCTAACAACACTTAATAGCTTTTGTACAGCAAAGGAAACCATAAACAAGATGAAAAGACAGCCCTCAGAATGGGAGAAAATATCTGCAAATGAAACACTGGACAAAGGATTAATCTCCAAAATATACAAACAGTTCATGGAGCTCAATATCAAAAAAAACAATCAATTCAATTAAAAAATGGGTGGAAGACCTAAATAGACATTTCACCAAAGAAGACATACAGATGGCTAAGAGGCACATGAAAAGATGCTCAACATCACTAATTATTAGAGAAATGCAAATCAAAACTACAATGAGATATCACCTCATACAGGTCAGAATGGTCATTATTAAAAAATATAGAAACGATAAATGCTGGAAAGGGTGTGGTGAAAAGGGAACCCTCCTGGAGCTTCCCTGGTGACACAGTGGTTGAGAGTCCGCCTGCCGATGCAGGGGACACAGGTTTGTGCCCCGGTCCAGGAGATCCCATTATATGGAATCTAAAAAATATAAAAATTAAAAACAAAAATAATGGTACTGATGAACCTAGTAGCAGAACAGGAATAAAGATGTAGACATAGAGAATGGACTTGAGGACACGGGGTGGGAGGGGCAAGCGGGGGCAAAGTGAGAGTAGCATCGACATATATATACTACCTAATGTAAAATAGTTAGCTAGAGGGGAGCAGCCGCATAGCACAGGGAGATCAGCTTGGTGCTTTATGACCACCTAGAGGGGTAGGATAGGGAGGGTGGGAGGAAGACACAAGACGGAGGAGATATGGGGATATATGTATGAATATGGCTGATTCACTTTGTTGTACAACAGAAACTAACACAGTATTTTGAAGCAATTATACTTCAATAAAGAGCTATTAAAATTTTTTTTTAACTCCAAGGCTTGGCACTGAGAATAGCACAGAGTAGGTGCTCAGTAATGCCTGTGGACTAAACTATTGAATCACCAGTGTTAGAGGCAGGTTGAGAATGAATAGACTCTCAGTCATAGACCTTTTTTTTAATGAAGTATAGTTAATTTACAATGTTGTGGCAATCTCTACTGTACAGCAAAGTGACTCAGTTATACACGTATAGACGTTCTTTTTTATATTCTTTTCCATTATGGTTTATCACAGGATATTGAGTATAGTTTCCTGTATATAGTTTTCTATACAGTAGGACCTTATTGTTTATCCATTCTAAATGTAATAGTTTGCATCTACCAACCCCAAACTCCCAGTCCATTCCTCTCCCTCCCCCGCTCCCCCCTTGGCAACTACAAATCTGTTCTTTATGTCTATAAGTCTGTTTCTGTTTTGTAGATAGGCTCATTTGTGCCATATTTTAGATTCCACATATAAGTGATATCATATAGTATTTGTCTTTCTCTTTCTGACTTACTTCACTTACTGTGATAATCTCTGGTTGTACATAGACTTTCAAGGGAACAAATATTCCTCTAGATTTACTCTGCCCTAAGTAACTAAAACTTATACCCACAAGCACTTGGAAAGAGCCAGAATTAATTCTGTCCTCTAGAACATGTAAAATACAGCTGTTTTTCAGGTTCAACACTTAAGGGGGAAAGCTACCAGGCCTGTGTGTCCAAAAAGATCCTAGTAATAACGAATGAGCCTTTTTCTACCTTTGGACCTGACCTTGTGACTCTCCTCTCCCTTTTCTGTTCAAAGGGCAAGAGGAAGTTGTACAAGCACAGGACATAATCTGTAGTGCATTTTCAGTTTCAGTGATAGTTAAGGCTAGGAGGAGTTCAGTACTATTGCTGTATTTCACAGTTTGCATTTTTGTTACAAACTTCAATCACTCACTAACCAGTTCTTCTTCCTTTCCCTAAGATTTCCCTAGGTCTGATAACTTTGTTGGTAAACACACTGTATATTAATAGCAAGTGAAATTCTGGGAAATTTCCATTTCCTTCCTTTTTTCTCAAAAACACTGTTTTTCATTTTTATCCACCATCATTTTCAGAAGTATATTTTACATGACAGGAGTCTTGTAACCTCTCCAAATGGTCTCTATTTCCTCCTGAGAATATTTCAATCATTTTTGTTTCTGGTTGACCTAATTTTAATTATGATTCCATTGGTCATGGGGCTACTCACATCCAGCTTTCTGTTCTATTTAGTTACTCATTGAGCCAGATTTTTAAATCCACAAACTCAGAGCAAATTAGCTACCATTGGGAAGACACATTTAAGCTTTGGGGATAGTAGAAGCTATTTTATGCACTAAAGCAGTAATTTGCCAAATGTTCCCTGGTGATCTGAGAAAAAAATTGCTGAGTTTTTAATGGTATTTAATTTGCTTCCAGGAATTTAGGGAAAAGGAGAATCTGAGCTAATACGAACAAATGGGTAATCTTAGGTGTTACCTGTCCTAACTGTTGCCTAATTGAGTGAGCATGTATAGGAAATGTGCTCAAAGATACAGGCCCAGCTCTCTCAACACTGAAATACTTAACGTTCCTTTCTCAGGAAAATAACTATAGGAGAAATTCTGTTTCTCCCTCATGACTTCTCTTAAAGTTAATTTTTTACTTTATGCACCAAATAATGGTAAAAACACGCATGTATTTTTAAATCTCAGGTTACCAAATATCAGGAATTTCTTGTTTACATTCACCATTTTAAACTTAGAAAGTCAATATTTATGGAAATTAAAAAGTGGTCCTTTAATGACTTTATAAATTACCCTTTCCACTCCATTATAATCACCACTAAGTCCCCAAATAGTCTACATCCCCAAGGGAATTCCTGACAATAAATTCCTTTGAAATAATCTGAACAGACTGGAATATTCCACAAATATCTGTGGAGTGTTTACTATGCTCCAGGCACTGGGCCAAACAATGGAGACAAAACAATGACAAAAGAGACATCATCCTTACTTTCATGAAATTTACAAACTAACGGGGGAGATTGCTATAACAGGTCTTCATGTCTAATCAAAACTCTGAGGATTTTGATCCCAATAATATATTGAATTCATCTGGTCAAGATCGCCACTGATCTTCATATGGTGATCTAAATCCAATTGTCCATTCTCAGTCAAACTTACTCAGCTTCTCAAAACATTTGATGCAGTTGATCACACCCTCCTTTTCTAAACATTTCTTTAATGGATGTCCAATTTCTTTTTTTCTTAAAATATTTATTTATTTGGCTGTGCTGATCACACGGGATCTTCATTGCCACATGTGGGATCTTCGTTGTGGCATGCGGGATCTTTAGTTGCAACATGCGGGATCTTTTAGTTGCGGCATGCAAGCTCTTGTTCACTGACCAGGGATCGAAACAGGGCTCCCTGCATTGGAAGGCAAAGTCTTAACCACTGGACAGCCAGGGAAGACCTGAAGATTTTTTTGATTTTTTTGATGGACCATTTTTAAAGTTTTTGTTGCATTTGTTACAATATTGCTTCTGTTTTATTGTTTTGGTTTTTTGGCCAGGAGGCATCTTAGCTCCCCGACCAGGAATCGAACCCACACCCCCTGCGTTGGAAGGCAAAGTCTTAACCACTGGACAGCCAAGGAAGTCCCCAATTTCTTGGTATGACTGCTACATTCATATTTTCTAAATTTAACACTTTTATATGTCTATTTGCCTACCGAATGCCCCCTCTCAGAGATCTAATAGCATCTTAAACTAAACCCGTCCTGAACGGAACTCTTAGAGGGAACTTTGTTCCCTTCTCCACTCCACAAAAACCTGTTTCTCCCCTCCTGTTCACTATTTTATTAAATGGAAACTGTATTCATTCAGTTCATCAGGTTAAAGATCTTGGAACTGGCCATAATTTTTCTTTCTTTCATAATCCTTATTTAACTGACCAGAAAACACTATTGGATTTATTTTCAATTTATATCACAATATTACTGTCTCCAACCACCTTCATCAGTATTATCTTAGTTCAAGACAACATTTTCAATCATCTGGATTATTCCAGTAGATTTCCTACTCATATTTTTGATTCCACTCTTTTGTTCTATTCTCCACACAGCAGTGAGAGTGAGACTTTTGAAAGTCTCATCATGTCATTTCCTTGTTTATATCCTTTCCATGGCTCCCCATGACACTTAGAGTAAAATCCTTACCATGACGTACAAGACTCTACGATCTGGTCTTTTCCTGCCTCTTCGCTCACCTTCCTTCCTACTCTTCTTGCTATTCCTGGAGTTTGCTCTGTACCTTCCCACTTTGAGGCCTTGGCATGTGTGCCCCTCTGCCTAGAATATCGTTCACCTAGATATTACAAGGCTCTCTTCTTCAGTTCATATGTGTCTCTATTCAAATGTTAACTCTTCAGAGAGGACTTCCCTTACTACTAAACTAAACTACTAAAACAGCACAACCTCTCCATCTCCTTCTCTTGATCCTCTTGACCTGCTTTATTTTCTTTCTAGTTCTTATCACTCCCTGACATTGTGTGTGTGTGTGTGTGTGTGTGTGTGTGTGGTGTGTCTCTCTAAGAGATTCAAGAGCACAGTAAACTTTGCCTCATTCACTCTTGTATCCCAATGCCTAGAACAATGAGTGTCTGACACATTCTAAGTACTCTTCAAATGTAGGTTACATAAGTGAATGTGATGATAGTAAAAAGGAAAATTACAGGGGATGTCAAGATATCATACATAGTTATGCAGCTTAGATTGAGGTATCAGGGAAGCCAGTAAAGGAAGCAATCATGTGTTCTGGTTAACATCTATAAATAGAAAAGGCAGCTCACAAATGTGCATAACAGAGTTCTCTAATACTCTCAAGACAGTGGCACATCCCTCCTTCTGAGCTGACCCATTAGTGGTAGGCATAAAAGCTCTATTGAAGAAAAATGTTTTTCATGTATAGTTTGCTTTTGCTTTTTCCCAGAGAAATGTGACCAGCAATATCTCATTTATCTGTGTAACAGATCTGTTACGTAGTCAGACAAGAGAGATGAAAGGAAAGGGGGAAAGAAAGGAATAATACCAGTTTTGTCTTAATAAAAAGGCAAGGAAACAGAGAGAAGTCTTGTGACATACCCAGCATGATAGCAGTAGAGCTAGACATGTAATGAATCCTTCTAGCTTATTATTGATCTCTGCTTCTAGGACCTGAGATGTGGGGTGTGGAGGAGGTGGGGGAGATGGGGGAGTGAAATTTCTACATATCAATCCAGAGTGGATATGTTTTCTGTTATATCTTCTCAACCCAAACCACCACCTGTAATTGCAGTGCAAGAAGTAGAAAAGGTGTAGAAGGAAAGAGTGGGTGTTCTAAAAATAACTGTTGAATTGATAAATTAGTTGGTAAGAGAAAAGGGAACAAGAAAGAAGATTTTGTTGTATGTGAATACATGTGAATTCACATGTACATGCACACAGGTACGATTCCTAATGGTTTGAGCCTATGTGAAGAAAAGGAATTTAATCAATAGCATAAAAGAATTGTAATTTATGGAATTGGACTATGGAATTGAATGGAGAATTTATCTTCGTTTCTCTGACTTCTGTGTTTATAGTCTCAGTGACCTCTCAACCACCAGATAGTTCTTATTTATGGCAAAGTATCTTCTTTTCAAAATGACAAAAGAACTATATTTGTCAAGTACAACTTTATTGATATATCAAATTTAATTGTGTAATACATTTTCCCACTCCAATCCAGGTATATGGTAAGATCAAAATGACAGTAACAAACAGTATCAACTTGACTTGGCCCTCAGAATCCCTTAATCCCTTCCAACCAGGTGCATGCTCTTCAGTGTGCACTCAAGTGTGATGCCTGGTCTGCAGCATCTACATGTCTTCCCTTTCTGCTCCTGACCTGGGCCTTGTGGGTGCTGGGCCTCAAGCTGTCATTTTCTGTGTGCTTCTCTATATCAACGTCTCTGTGCTTCTTTCCCATTTCACTCTTAACTCTTCCAACTCTTGGCTGTCCTCTGGCCACTTTTTCCTCTATTCTGATGCACAATATGCTCTGCTCCTCCTTTTCTGTGACCTACTGGAGTACAGTGGCTCTTATCTGCAGTGTCTGGGCATCACATTTATGTAATAAACTGCTATGGTACAAGTGCAAGCATATTGTATTTGAGAAATTGATTGCCTTGTTTCCTACTCAGCAGGAAAGAATGAGGGGTTGTGGAAGATAATGTTAAATGTCTCCTACCAAGCCATTCCCAAACCTCTCACCCATCCATTTATGCCTCCTACTATACAGACTGAAAAGCAAGATACATTCTTTTCCATCTTTCTTTGCATTTAGACATGGCCCTAGGACCCAGTGCTGGTCCATGGGATGCCACTGAAGCCTACTGGTCAAGGGAGAGGGGATTCTGAGAAAGATTCTACTTTCCTGCAAAAAGAAAACTGATAAGACCAGTGTTGTTGCCTCTTTCCCTTTACCCTATTCTTCCTCTTTCTCATGCAGAATTGATGGCTGGATCTGCAGTGCCATCTTGTAACCTTGAAAGAAAAAGTCAGGAAAATCATAAGTGTGTCCACTGTGACATCACTGACTTAGAGAACCAAGACCAGCATTTAACTTCTTGATAAGTGAGAAAAATGAACCTCTATCTTTTAAGCAACTGTAGGTGGTTTTCCTGTTATTTGTGGGTGAATGCAAGTTTAAGTGATACACAGGAACTTCCTCACCACCACACCATAGTCCCCTCTAAAGAAAGAACCCAGGCCTTTGTAAATTGAGAATAGGGCTTTTTGGTCACCATGGAAGAGCTCATGGAAGATGTTTTTATTTTTTAATGTGGGCTAATTGGAGGACAGAATTGACTTATTTAAGAGAAGAGGGGGATCTAGTCTGGGGGAAGAGAGAGCGTTGTAAGACTGGGAAGGATGGGAAACAGATTCTACAAATGTCCTTGAATGGCTACTACCCAATGCCTTAGAAGGGTAGGACCTCAGGTGGGTGTTACCCGTGTCACCAACTACTACAGTTCTGAGAGCAGAGGTAAGGTCCTCTGCAGCTGAGTCTGTGGTCAGTAGAGAAGATCATTGTAAAGTGTACCTCTTTACTTTCCCAGTGAAGCAGTACTGAGGAGCAATTGAAAATGGCATCATGTGGTACTGAAAGATCAAGTGTAGCCTCCAGCAACTATGTAGATTAAGGACCAGGCCTCCTGTTTACTTACAGGCTCTTATATTTTTGTGCAATATAACTATGAATGGGGAAGGGATGTGCAAAACCTTCTTAGTTTGATGTAGCCCTATTTACTTATTTTTGCTTTTGTTTCCCTTGCCTGAGGAGCTATATCTAAAAAATATTGCTAAGATTGATGTCAAAAAGTGTACTGCCTATACTTTCTCCTAGAAGTATTATGGTTTCAGGTCTTCAAATTAAGTCTTTAATTCATTTTGAGTTTATTTGTATATAGCATGAGAAAATAGTCCAGGTAGATTGTTTCACATATAACTGTCCAGTTTTCCCAACATCACTTATTCAAGAGGCTGTCTTTTCCCCATCGTATATTCTTGCCTCCTTTGTCATAAATTAATTGTCCATGTAAGTGTGGGTTCATTTCTAGGCTCTCTATTAGGTTCTATCTATGTGTCTGTTTTTGTGCCAGTAACATACTGTTTTAATTACTTTAGCTTTGTAGTATAGTTTGAAACCAGGGGGCATGATATCTCCTGTTTTGTTCTTCTTAAGATTGTTTTGTCTAATTGGGGTCTTTTGTGTTTCCATACAGAATTATTTGTTACAATTATTTGTTATAGTTCTGTGGGAAATATCATTGATATTTTAATTTAATGCCATTGGTATTTTAATACCCAGATTGCTTAGGTTATTATGGTCATTTTAACAATATTAATTTTTTCCAATCCATGAGCACAGTATATCTTTCCCTTTGTGCCATTTTCAATTTCTTTCATCAGTGTCTTATAGTTTTCTTATTACAGGTCTTTTACCTCCTTAGTTAGATTTATTTCCAGGTATTTTATTCTTTTTGATGAGATTGTGAATGGCATTGTTTTCTTAATTTCTCTTTCTGATAGTTTGTTGTTAATGTATGGAAATGCAATAGATTTCTGTATATCAGTTTTGTATCCTGCATATCACTTTTGTATCCTGCAACCTTACCAAATTCATTGATGAGTTCTAGTAGCTTTTGATGGTGTCTAGGATTTTTTATGTATAGTATCATGTCATCTGCAAACAGCGACAGGTTTACTTCTATTTTTCCAATTTGGGTTCCTTTTATTTCATTTTCTTGTCTGCTGTGGCTAGAACTTCCAACACTATGTTGAAGAAAAGTGACAAGAGTAGGCATCCTGATCTTGTTCCTCATCTTAGAGGAAATGCTTTCAGGTTTTCACCATTGAGTATGATGTTATCTGTGGGCTTGTCATATACGGCCTCTTTTATTTTGAGATATGTTCCTCTATATCCACTTAGTGAAGAGTTTTTATCATAAATGGATGTTGAATTTTGCCAAAACGTTTTTCTGCATCTATTGAAATGGATCTTTTATTCTTCAATTTGTTGATGTAGTGTATCACACTGATTGACTTGTGGATATGGAGCCATCCTTGCATCCTTGCATAAATCCCACTTGATTATGGTGTATGATCCTTTTAATGTATTATTGAACTGAGTTTGCTAATATTTTATTGAGAATTTTTGCATCTATGTTTATCAGTGATATTGGCCTATAATTTCTTTGTGTGTGTGTGTGTGTGTGTGTGTGTGTGTGTGTGTGTGTCTGTGTGTGTGAATCCTTGTCTGGTTTTTGTTGCAGGGTGATGTTGGCCTCATAGAATGAGTTTGGGAGTGTTCCTTCCTCTTTGGCCTATATATCATCATTAGTACTACTAATGAATATAAAAATGATTCAAAACATGTATTTTGACTTTATTGTTTAGCTCTTCATTTGAAGCTTACTTACATGTTGATATCAAATTTTGTAAAAATGGCCTATGTATTAAACTAAACTTCAGTCAAACAGAGCAGAAGCATTTTAAGAGTCCTGAAAGCCTAAGATCTACTATTAGACACTTAACAACTTATATATTCCAACATTATTTCCAAATTTATGGCACTTATTTTTTGAACTGACACTAAAAATTACAATATGAGGAGAATGCAGCCATGCTTCCAACAGAGTCCCAAAGGTATATCATAATCAATGTATGTGTTCCTCAATTCTCAGGCAGATGACAGATTCATTTTTTTGGAATGTATTTGAGATAGAAAGTGAATAGGTCTTCACAGACCTTGTTCGAAATGGTACAGTGTTTGCAAATATATAATTCACACATCTTTGCTTATATTTATTTGTTTGTTTTTTAGTTGCTTTTGTATGTCTCCATATAGGTCATCAGTCATACTTCAAAGGTAATACATATCAAAAAAAGTATTTATATATTTTTAAATATCTGTGTCCTTAATTTATAGCTCTATAAGCCTCCAAGATTTAAGTAAATTTTTGTTTGTTTGTTTATGTCTATTATAGGGTTATGTGTCAATGAGACCAAAGTCATAATTCTCATAAGATAGGTGTTCCAAGTTTTAACTCCTGAGCCCAGTCACCAGGCTTATACAATCACTACTTCTAAAAATGTCTTAGTTAGTTCAGGTTGGTATAACAGTACACCATAGACTGTGTGGCTTATAAACAACAAATATTTATTTCTCACGGTTCTGGAGACTTAGAAGTCTAAGATCAGGGTACCAGCATGGTTTTGGAGAGAGACCTCTTCTGGGTTGTAGGTGGCTGCCTTCTTACTGTGCCCTCACATGGGAGAGTCAAGAGAGAAAGCAAGCTGTCTTGTGACTCTTATAAGGACACTAATCCCATTCATGAGGGCTGCACAGTCTTGACCTCATCTAATTCTACTTACATCCCAAAGGACCATCACATCAGGGGGTAGGGTTTCAACATATGAATTTGGGGGCAGGGAGACACAAACATTCAGTCCATAACAAATAAAAACAACTGAAAACCTACAGATAGGCGCTCAAGAAACAATTAAGCTTGTTTCTGTGTAAAAGATTAGCAGCACCATAACACTGTCTAAAACACAGCTATGACCTACACAAATAACAGGGCCCAATATCCACTCTAGCCCAGGGCATAAGGAAATTTCCAATTGGTTCTTTCCATCCTACCTTGGGAGGGAGATACACCACCTCTACCACTATCGCAAGGTGTCCAGAGGAGGAGGCTCACTAGTGTATAAGAACGCTACAGGGTAGGCTGAACACAGGCAAGGAGGACTGGGTGGGAGGTTGCAGCACTGGCTGGCGGGGCCACGTGCAGGTTGTTGGTGGCAAGCTTCTCTGTATCCAGTCTGTTTTCACAGGCTGAAAGTGTCCTTTCCTCATCTTTCCAAACCTAGTTTCTACACTCTTTCCCCTGCCTTCCCCAACCAGAGTCTCATGTAAGCCCTAGAAGATAAAGCTTCCACAGCTTCCTTCTTTGACCTTTTGTTTCGCCTCACTAAGTGGGTAACTCATAGCTATCATAGTGCTCTGGGGAAGAAAAATAAAGTGTCCTCCAATACCAATGAGAGTATGGAAAGGAAGGGAGGAAAACCAGGAAGCAACAGATTAATTCCTGGAGTTATAATCTTGCCATGTTCAAATATGATCCTCAGGACTATATTTTTTTGACATGTGCTATGATGTATTTATATAACCTCTTGCCTGGATTTTCATTTTCTCTCCCTGTTGTCTCCTCTACCTGCCTCTTTAACGTATTTAAGAATGTTGGTTAAAAAAACAAACAAATAAAATAAACTCTCTTGACTTTGCATCCCTCTCCAGTTACTATTTTATTTTTTCCCTTTAGAGCCAGGGTCTTGAAATAATCTCTACATCAGGGACTTCAAACTGGGGGACAGGTACCACTGGAAGTGTGCCAAGACTTAGAAGGGACTGTAGTTTAATGGTAGGTGTGCTGGTCACACATAATAAATCCACTCCAACCTTCCTATCTCCTTAAACCTTTGGGTTCCCTTCTGCACATCATGCAGGGAAGCTCTGGCATCTCAATCTCATTGTCACCAATCAGTCCAGGTTTCAGTAAATCCATCAGGTAAGTTACTAGAGGCACCTACAGCTGCATGAATTAACATATTAAATCTGAAATCTCCAGTAAATGCATCCACATTAATTTAATTAGCCTATTTTTATATCGTCCATCTTTAGTCTAACACTTTTAGAATCCATTTCCACACACATTCCCTAGTTTCTGCTGAAACATATTCATAAAATCTTGCAATTGGTTTGGTGTGCAATCTGTTATCTCCCATAAATGTTTTGGCCCTTCGAAATATGATGAAATTTGACCATAGTTACAGGTATAATGAAAACAGAAAGTGATTGTGGTGGGTATTGAGAAGAAAGAATATCCCCTTGTAAAGCATATGTCTGAAGTAAGACTATCACAGGAAGACTAGTAATCTCAGACATAAGATAGAAAGCTATGACTGGGGTTAAGGGAGGCTTAGATTCTCAGTTTCACATGAGTTTAACTAGATGTTCTCATATCAAGTTTCAGCGTGCCATAATGTCCCAATCAATGCCCTAATTTTCACATGAGTTACTTAGTGAGGCTGTAAATTTAACCAATGTTATAATTCTGCAACCCACATTATTAAGTTTTATGTTTGATTTTCAACATCAGCTCTGTAGCGACAAGAACTGAGCTTCTTTTAAAGATGTCATAGTTCTGTTGTTCTAAGATCATGATTTTTTTTTTTTTTTAAGATCATGATTTTAACTAAGTGTTATAGAACCTGAGATTTTCATTTTCATTCTGTAAGCACTACAATGCACTCAGAAGAGTCTATAATAGTCAAATACAGCTGCGTGGACTCCCACGACACTTATTTCACTGGCACTTAATTAACCATAGGTGATAAGTTAATTGTAATGTTGCTGCATTCCATGGGTTACTAGCATCTTGTTTCCCATTGGCAAGAAGCCCAACACATTACCCAATCCCCAAATTCATCTTTTCGGGTCTGTCTCCTGGGACTACCCCAGATATGAATTCTATAGCAGTCAGAGTTCAGTTAGGAGACAGAAACCATGCCAGTAATTAGAGCAAGGGAAATTTAAAATAAAGAATTGTTAACTAATAAAAGGTAGTTAACTATTAAAAAGGGTAAAGGTGACTCAAATATCCATAAGTGGCAAGTACAAAAAAGAAGCTGTAGTCTAAGAAAGAGTGAACAATATAGAAACAAGAGATTGAGCAGAGACATGAGACCTCTTCAAAGAGAGACACAGCCTGTCCATGGTGTGTAAGCTTGCCAGAGGGTCTGGACCAGAGCTCGTCTGCAGAAGTGGTTCACCATTTCCAGAATAGATAGGTGAATAGTTGGTCTATAGACGGAGGACTAATTATTATTAAGACTTTAATTTGACACCTCCAAAACCTGCCCTTTTCAATATGGTGGTGGCTTACCCCCACTTTCATCTATGCCTCATTTTCCAGAGTTCAAAGCCTCTCTGGTTCAGTTTCTCCAGAGAATGAATTTTGCTCCAGTTTTCTGCACAAGCGAGGGAGGGGTCATAGAATAGACCAGGAGAACTGGGTGTACTAACTGCTCCTTTCAACCAATCCTTCTGTTTTCAGGCCAACCCTGTACCCTTGTCTTCAAAGGTTGCTGAAGACTAGATGCTTGAATCTTTCTGGAACTCAAAGGCTCAAAGGCTGAAACTATTTCACTTACCTTCTCACCTAAGTAGGCACTTAGTGATTTTAGTGAGTTTTGAAGAGAAAAGTCAGAAGTCCTTTCTTTTGTTCAGTCTATCATATTTAACCAAAATCCCTCTTACCTTTTTTTATATTTCACTTTAAAAATGTCTATCAGATATTTATTTTGGTGTGTGAAAGGAGATGAGGATATAAGTTGAATCTTACTCTGTACCAGAACAAGCCAAAACCCCATCATTTATTGAACATTCTTTCCTTCCCTCTTGTTTGTAACACACAGGGAAGAGTATACTTGGCTTTCAGAAATCAGAAATGGTATCAAAAATTTATAATATTTTCTCTGGGTCTTAAATGATGAGACAAATAGAGACATAGGAAGTAATTGAGGCATATGAAATGATGTGTGGGACTGCATGCAGAAGTGAAAATGATGGGACATGAAAAATGAGGCTGATAAGAAGACATTGGGCCAGATCTTGAAGGACATTTTATACCACATAAAAAATTAGACTCTGTGTATAGGACCCACTAGGTCATAATATGCTAAGCTAAGCCTAACACTTTAAGAAATAACACAAACCATCTCCTTACCAGTTGATTAAGTGACTTCATGGTGGTCCCTTTTCAGTTATAGTAACTAGTAATTTTTTCATCTTTTACTCTCCCAAGCATGCTTCTTTATGAGTCCATCAATGCCTTATGCCTTTATGATTTTTACTTCTTTCTGCATCTGCATGTGACACCACTGAAGAATTACTCATCTCATATCTGCTAAATAAATTCTTCACACATCTCTGGATGACTAGGAAACTCTACATACACACAAAGGAGACACAAGAGAGCTCAGTAGAAAGCAAAAGCCAAGGGACACTTGACAATTGGCTAAGCTTTGAATGCCCTACCCAATCACCACACAAATGGATCAGCAGAGTGTGGAAGCCTTATAGGCTTGGGGTATCTGGAAACAACTTTGTCCAAATCACTGGCTGACTACTAAGTCATGAAAATACAAAAGTAAACCTTAGGAGGTTAGGCTGAAAGAAATAAAAATTGCAATGAAAATGTCAGCAGACATATCAACAGCTGCATACTGCAGGGAAGACGAAATCTGCAGTTCAAGTCCAGGAGAGATACCCACCCCCCAACAAATCTCAAAATCCATAGTTGCTACAACATATTAGCTAAAATGTCTAGTTTTACAAAAAAAAAAGGAAATGAGATATGCAAAGAAGCAGGAAAATAAAAAAGTAATCAGCAGGGCTTCCCTGGTGGCACAGTGGTTGAGAGTCCACCTGCCGATGCAGGGGACACGGGTTCGTGCCCCGGTCCGGGACGATCCCACATGCCACGGAGCGGCTAGGCCTGTGAGCCATGGCCGCTGAGCCTGCGCATCCAGAGCCTGTGCTCCGCAACAGGAGAGGCCACAACAGTGAGAGGCCCACGTACAGAAAAAAAAAAAAAAACCAGTAATCAGCAGAAACTGACTTTTAGTGAGCTCAGATGTTGGATTTATCATAAAAAGACTTCAAAGATATTATTATAAATAAGTTCAAATAACTTTAAAAAGTATTGTGACAATATTATATGTATATATATAAAATATATATCCTCAACAAATTGAGGATACCAATGGAGAAATATAAACTATTTTTTAAAATGAGATTCTAGAGTTGAAAAATGCCACACTAAAATATTTTTAATTGCTAAATTGGCTCAACAGCAGATCTGAGGTGTCAGAAGGAGGCATCAGTGAACTCAAAATACAGCAATAGAAATTGTTCAGTCTGGGGACTTCCCTGGTGGCACAGTGGTTAAGAATCTGCCTGCCAATGCAGGGGACACAGGTTCGAGCCCTGGTCCAGGAAGACCCCACATACTGCAGAGCAACTAAGCCCGTGTGTCACAACTACTGAGCCTGCGCTCTAGAGCCCTCAAGCCACAACTACTGAAGCCTGCGTTCCTAGAGCCCATGCTCCATAACAAGAGAAGCCATTGTAATGAGAAGCCCGCGCACCACAATGAAGAGTAGTCCTTGCTCGCTGCAACAAGAGAAAGCCTACACACACAGCAACGAAGACGCAATGCAGCCAAAAATTAATTAATTAGTTTTAAAAAAAGAAATTGTTCAATCTAAACAACAGAGTAAAAAAAAAAAAAGATGGGAAGAATGAACACAGTCTCAAAGACTTGTGGGATAACATCAAACATATAATAGGAATCCCCCCCAAAAAAGAAAGATCAAATGGTACAGAAAAACATATTTGAAAAAATAATGACCAAAAACTCTAATTTGATGAAAAACGAATATTTATAGATCCAAGAAACACAAATAATCCTAAGTAAGATAAACACAGAGATATCTATATCCGAACAAAGAGAAAAAATGGATAAGATTTTCTCTTTCTTTGTCTAGGTGTGACACACTTTAGATTCAAAGACTCAATGGTAAAATAAAATGTAAAGTATGGAAAAGAGTGACAATGCAAACAGAAACTATATGGTAGCTGGACTGGATATGTCAGTCAAAATATACTTTAGAAAAGTATTTCTCGAAACCAAGAGGGACATTTCATAATGGTAAAGGGTCAATACACCAGGAGTAGTTAACAATTGTAAATAGATAACACATAAAAACAGCCACAAAATACATAAAGCAAAAACTGACAGAATGGAAAGGAGAAATAGACAATTCAACAATTGTAGTTTGAGATTTCAATATTCCTCTCAAAGTAATTGATAGAGTAAATAGAAAATTAGTAAAGCTATAGAAGACATGAACAGAACCACCAACCAACTTGGTCTTATTGATATATAGAGGACTCTCTACTCAAACAGCAGAATACATGTTTTTTTCAAAGACATGGAACATTCTCTAGTAGAGATCATATGCTAGGATATAAGACAAATTTCAATCGATTAAAAATTATTGAAATCATGCAAACTATGTTCTCTGACCTCAATGGAATCAAATTATAAATCAACAACAGAAAGAAATTTGGAGACTCTCCAATATTTGGAAATTAAGCAACACACTTTTAAGTAATCATGAGTCAAAGAAGAAATCACAAAGGAAATTAGAAAACATATCGAACTGAATAAACATGAAAACACAACATGTCAAAATTTATGGAGTACAGCTAAGGCAATACTTAGAGGGAAATTTATAGCTTTATATGCTGCTATTAGAAAGGAAGAAAGATCTAAAATGTATAATGTAAGTTTTCACCTTAAGAAGCTGGAAAAAGAGCAAATCAAATCTATAGTAAATAGATGGAATTAAAAAAATAAAGAGTCAGAGAAGAAATAAATGAAATAGGGACTTCCCTGGTGGCTCAGTGGTTAAGAATCCGCCTGCCAGTGCAGGGGACACAGGTTCAATCCCTGGTCTGGGAAGATCCCACATGCCACCAAGCAACTAAGCCCATGCACTACAACTACTGAGCCTGCGCTCTAGAGCCCGCAAGCCACAACTACTGAGCCCACATGCTACAACTACTGAAGCCTGTGCACCTAGAGCCCACACTCCATAACAAGAGAAGCCACCGCGGTGAGAATCCTGCACACCGCACTGAAGAGTATGCCCCACTCACCACAACTAGAGAAAGCCTGCATGCAGTAACGAAGACCCAACACAGTAAAAAAAAAAAAAAAAAAAAAAAAGGAAGAAATGAAATAGAAAATAAGGATACAATAGAAAAATAATCAGTAAAACCAAAAGTAGACTTTTTAACACAATCAACGATATTGATAAACTTTCAGTTAGATTGACAAAGTAAAAAAAGAGAAGACACACATTACCTAAATCAAAAATGAGAAAGACCCAACAGAAATTAAAAGGAATACTACAAACTACTTCATGCCAACTGAACTGTCTCAAGAAGAAATAGAAAATTTGAAGATCTATATCATGTAAATAAATGGAATTTTAATTAAGAACCTTTCCACAAAGAAAATCACAGACCCAGAAGGCTTCCCTGTTGGATTCTATCAAACATTACAGTAGAAATAATATCAGTCTTATAGGAACTCTCTCATAAAGTAGAGGAAGAGGGAACATTTCCCCAAACCATATTATGAAGCAGCATTTTCCTGATACTAAAGATACATCACAAGAAAAGAAAACTACAGACTAATATCTCTCATGAACATAGACATAAAAATTCTTAATAGAATATATGTAAACAGAGCTCAGCAAAGTATAGAAAAGATTATGCATCACAACCAAGTAGAGTTTACCTCAAGCAAGTAAAATTGCTTTAACATTCAAAAGTCAATTAATGAAATACATTATATTTGTAGAAAAAAGGACAAAATCTATGTAATCATTTCACTAGACACTGAAAAAGCAATTGACAAAATCCAACACCCTTTCATGATAGAAATGCCAACAAACTATGAGTAAAAGGGAACTTCCTTAATTTGATGAACAACATTTATAAAATACCTATGGCTAACATGATACTTAATGGTGAAGGTCTGAATGTTTTCACCTAAAATCCATAGGTTTATTAAAAGGAAGGAAAAAAGAAAAATAGAAAGGTAAAAAAAGAAGTCCTTTTAGACTAATCTAATGACCTTCCTTGAAATAGTGGTGGATAAGGGGGTTTGGGAGGGAAAAAATCTATAATCTTTGTAACCAAAAGTTCTGTGCTGATGCTCCGGGAAACAGCATGGTAGATCTGAAGGGGAAAAGTGAGGAAGAAAGTGATGGGTAAATGATTCAAAGAAATTCTCATATGCATATTCATTCTTTTCCATGTGGAAGCGCGACTCCATATTTGTTTGCATATGTACGGTCGCTGTTTACTTGTTTTATATATTTTTATATATACATATATTTATTTTTGGTTACATTGGGTCTTCGTTGCTGGCTTAATCTAGTTGCAGATTACATTGGGTCTTCGTTGCTGGCTTAATCTAGTTGCAGGGAGAGGGGCTACTTTTCATTGCGGCACGCGGGCTCCTCATTGAGGTGGCTTCTCTTGTTGCGGAGCACGGGCTCTAGGCATGTGGGTCTCAGTAGTTGTGGCAGGTGGGCTCTAGAGTTCAGATTCGGTAGTTGTGTGCGTGCTCTGCGGCATGTGGGATCTTCCCAGACCAGGGCTCGAACCCGTGTCCCCTGCATTGGCAGGTGGATTCTTAATCACTGCGCCACCACGGAAGTCCCCAGTCGCTGTTATAATGAGAAATTATACTGATCCTGTGCTGGTAAGTGTCTGTTTTTCACATTTTGGTTGGTATATTTGTATTAGAACATGCTCAGCCCTGTTATTGATGCTATTACATTAGAATCTATTCATACTAAGGAAGTGAACCTTCTCATCTGAGTTTTGGCTTTGATGAAAGATGTATTTGGATTTGTTTTGGAAGAGGGTAAGACCACTTGATCTATCCCATAAGAAGGATTGTTAGATCTTTTGTAACAGGTTTTCTTGGAATCCCTTGGATATGCATGCCTGTTGACACTAAGCATGGGACTAGGCCAGCCCCATGTTAGATGGAATCTGAGTTTGTAGTGAGCTAGTTGAACTGCAGAACCAGTCATAAACAGAAATAACTTTGGTGGGTACTTTCCTGGACAGGAGAATACTAGCACAAATACAAAATGTGGCAGAAATGTTGGGTGGTTCCTGTACCTACAACTGAAACACAGTTATTCAACATTTCAAGTAAGGATCCTCTCTCACAGTCCATTTTTGTTCATTGGAGTTACCCTTAACTAATCTCTACATTTTAGTTACAGTCCTACTGCTAAAACCACTATACCAAACATTACTTTAAAAAAATTTTATCTATTCAAGAGACCTGTACAGTGGTAATAATGGGGGCTAACATTTACCAAGTACTTACGATGTACCAGGCCCTGTTCTATATGCTTTACAGGTATTAAGTAATGGTCGCAATAACCATAGTAGTAGTTGCTATTATTTCTTTCCATATTCCAGATGGAAAACTAAGGCACAAAGTGGATAAGTAATTTGCCAATAGTTAACTAGCTAGTAAGTAGCAAAGCTAATATTCAAATCCAATGGTCTGCTTCCAGAGCCTATGTGCTTGACCCCCATGTAAACCTCTAGAAGCTCAGTTGTTTGGTGTAAAAACTATAGCCAGGGCTCCCAAACTGTTTGTTCAGGGATTTTAAACCTTTGCAGAAAAAAATCTTGGAGGTGGGAAAACTCCTCTTTCCTCACTGGTGATCAGGACTGTGTGTGTGTGTGCTCCCACAAAGTGGCGAGGTCCATGAGTGATGTGTATATTTTCAAACAGAAATAGAGAAGATGTCTGCTTCTCATCATTTGAGGAAGACAAAGCTCTAGGGGACTGCGGCCACCTAAGCTACATGAGAGAAGCTCAGATATTGACTTAGTGTGAAATGAAGAAATTGTACTATATCACACCCAAAGGTAAACCCAGCCCTAACTACTCACTTGAGACAAGCCAAGCAGAAAGGAAGGGATTAGAGCAAAAGTAGAATTTCCAAGGGCCAGAGCCGTAAATATGAACGGGAATGCTGGAGCTGATTCCAAATGCCTGAAGATTAGGGGCAGAATCCTTGCAAATCAGGGAGGAAGATGTTTTTTCTATTTAGAAAGACAGAGAAACAAAGCTGAGCCAAATATTCTGGGATTTGTGTGAGGGAAAATCAGTTGAGCCCCAAGCTGGAACTGACAGCCAGAGAGCTGATCCTAGAGAACAGACACAGAGGCAAGCTCTGGAGGAACCAAAAATCCTTCCTGAGATTCCACCAGAGATCGTTTGTTCCAAAGTGACGTTGGGCCAGAAATCCAAGGAGCTCAATCTAGCCTCCACCCTATCTGGCCAGACAGCGTGGAGGCCAGGAAAAAGAATTGAAGCTGGGTAAGCTCCTCAAACAGTGCCAATCTAACCAGGCTATAGCTGAACCTTGGTGAGATTAGGATAAAAAATCTGGGATTTGTAAACCTATCCATTTCTCTGCTCTCATATTTGCTTTCTTTTCCTTCAGTTCTTCCCGCCACCGCCCCCCCCCCCAATTCCAACTAAGTCCCAGCTGAACCCAGAGAAAAACTGATCTCCCATATCTAAATCAGGATAAATAATGGAAATGCTCCAGAGGCAGATACAGTGGCGGCAGAGCCAGGGAATCTGAGGCAGAGCAAAAAGTAAGGAAGAAGGATGTAGAAAAGTTCTGAACAGTAGGTTATACTACTACCTCCTTCCTAGGGATTTTTACCTTATCTTTATCCTTTTCCTTGAAGTTTGTGCTTGCATGACGACCTTGGGTAAGAGGTGAAAGAGGCTTTGTGACTCCCCATTGTCAGGGCAGGAGGAACAAATAAAGGACTGCCTCTATGGAATTGTGGAATGTTTATTATCCTAAAGAAAAGCATTTATCTTCTCTCACAGGGAAATCCTGTCATCTTATCTCAGAACTTCCTCTGAAATAAGTAGTCTTCAGTGCCCTTGCTTATCTTTTTCCAGCTTTATTGAGATATAATTGACATTGTGTCAGCTTAAGGTGTACCACAGGATGATTCGATAAGTGTGTGTTGTGACCACAATAAAGTTCGTGCCTTTAATATAAGAGAAAACCAAAACAGGAAGGTTTGGTGACCTATCTGACCTATCTGTGGGCACCCATCTATGGACAGTGGCTAAGTTCAAAAGCAACCCCCCACATCTGCTCAGGTCAAAAATGATCATGAAACTAAACCCTCTCACCTGATCCCAGCATGTTTCTGCCCTGTCCTTTCTTCCTTCTCCCTTCCCAGGGAACAGGATCTGGGAGGCTATGGTCTTGAGCAGAGCATCAGGGCTCAACCTAGAAATGAGAAATGTAACTCATTGACAAAAATTGCTGTGAACTCTTAGTATGTTTAAGAACTTGAAGGAAGCCAGGAAAAGTGCAGGCAAGCCCAGCTTGCCTTCCAGCTCACCCTGTCTTGCTGACAGAGAGTGCCTGATACCCTGTAAGGGACACACAGCTGCTTTCACGATTCCAAAATTGCCCAGAGAGTGAGAGACTTTTAAAAAATCTATTCCTAGTTTAAAAACAAAAACAAAAACCTTTTCCTCCTTTGTGTTAGAATTTTATACACTTTTTTTCTTAATCTCTTCTGCAGGATCTAAGCAAATAAAATGTGGCATTAACAAAAACCCATTAACATTTTCTGTAACTAATACACAAATATCTTACAATCCTACTTCCTTTTTCACTTTTTTTTTTTTTCGGCCATGCCATGCAACATGCAGGATCTTCGCTCCCTGACCAGGGATCAAACCCATGCCCCCTGCAGTGGAAGTGCAGAGTCCTAACCACTGGACTGCCAGGGAATTCCCTACTTCTTCTTTTTCACTTTCTATTTCTGATACTCACTTTTCAAAAATAGCTTTCCAAAGTGAATTTAGGAACTGAATGCAAGACTTATGTCTTTGTCTTCCTATTTTCATTGTCCTCCTTTGCAGTCTAGTCTACAATATACTCACACAACCAAACCAAAAGAAAACACACTTATAAGTTTACATAGGATAATTACTGAGCTGATGTTATCACTGATTTATAAATGCACATTTAGAGATTTGTAAAAATGCAGTTTAGCTCAGAGTCTAATTGACTAAACAGTTCTTATTTCTAAAAAGGGCAGAACTGGAGGATTTTGTGCTTAAAATAGAAAAAAAAAATTCAGCAAAATAACTTTATGATCCTGGTAGTATAGAAGTTAAATGGCAGAAAGAAGACCAAAGGACACAGTGAAATCTTCATCTCTAGAAGAACAAAGCTAACATGGAAATTTATTCCTAAATGAAATTAGGTCCCTTTTTGCTTTAAGGTTATATAATTTTGTAACACTGTCACTAACTGTGTGTGCTGGAGTTCGTTACCTTGTTTTACCAAATAAGACTGCCTTTAAACAATAGAAAGTTCTTACTTTAGTAAAATCTAAAATGATTCATTGTCAAATCAAAGAAAGGAGAACATGTCTCTACCAAAGATAAATATAGACAATTCTATAATTTTTCCTAAAGCAATATGATTTTACACATTTTCTCTGTTTACAGTTTACCAGTCACATGTGAACCTTGCAAATTTCATCAAATGTATGTTTGTTAAACAAATGAATTGTTGTTTCAGACAAGTAGAGAAAGACTTCTAAGCCTCAGACTTTTGATAAATGGCAGAATCCCATGTAACTGCTGAGGACCAGTCTGACAGGAACTGGCAGCGATAACACAGAGAACAATGAAGGTCCATTATCTCAGTGTTCACAGAAGAATGGCTTGGCACCTAGCCAGGTGTATAATAAGTCTATTTTAATGTTTATCATACAAACCAATGGATTTTTCCAAAGAATAGTAAATTAGGTGTGGCTCTTTTCTTTCTTTTTTTAAAAAGAGGATTTCCTGACAATCTGTCTAGAACTTATGATAATATCTTTGCATATTTTCATAAAATGGTACATCATGCACCTATGATAAACAATGGGACTTTGGTATCAGCTTTTTGAGTCTGGGTGTTTGGGGAATTTTATTTTCAATGGTTCTCTTTTGACTGTCATAGTCTACATCAAGGCTGACTTTACCTGAGTCTAAATCCCTTAAAATATGTGACTTGTGATGTCAAAAATTTGATTTTTAATATTAATGAGAAAATTCTTCATTTTTTTAAATTGGAGATACTATAAATCCATTGCAAATTTTATAAATAATATTAAACATGACTCACTCTTGTGTGTATTTGGTGCAAAATTTAAAATTAATATTAAAGTAATTGCTCAAACTTCAAATAATGTTCAAAATGTTTAAAAATTCAATATCATTAACAAAACTCTCAGCAAAATATGAATAGGAAGGAACTTCCTCAATCTTATAAAGGGCAACTATGAAAAACCTACAGCTAACATCATATTTAATAGTAAATATTGAATGCTTTTCCCCTAATATTGGAAGTGAGGCAAGGATATCTGTTCTTACTACTTCTATTCAAGATTGTACTGAAGGTCCTTCGCTGTGCAATAAAGCCAAAACAAGAAATAAAAGGCACATTGATTGGAAAGGAAGAAGTAAAGCTGTTTTTATTTGCAGGAAACACGATCACCTATAGGAAATCCTACAGAATTACAAAAAAGCCACTAGAACTAATTATTGAATGTAGTAATATTGTAGGATACAAGACCAATATAAAAATCAATTATATTTCTACATTCTAGTGAAGAACAATCTCATCTTGAAATTTATAAAAGTGGGCTTCCCTAGTGGTGCAGTGGTTAAGAATCTGCCTGCCAGTGCAGGGGACACAGGTTCGAGCCCTGGTCCGGGAAGATCTCACATGCTGCAGAGCAACTAAGCTTATGCACCACAACTACTGAGCCTGTGCTCTAGAGCCTGTGAGCCACAACTACTGAGTCAGCGTGCCACAACTACTGAAGCTCGTGCACCTAGAGCCCATGCTCTGCAACAAGAGAAGCCACCACAATGAGAAGCCCATGCACTGCAACGAAGAGTAGCCCCAGCTCACCGCAACTAGAGGAAGCCTGCGTGCAGCAACAAAGACCCACTGCAGCAAAAAATAAATTTATTTTGAAAAAAAAAGAAATGTATAAAATCAATACCATTTATAATAGCACCAAAAAATATTTAGGAATAAATTTGACCAAACATGTTAAGACCTATACATTAAAAACTATAAAACATTTCTGAGACTCAAATTAATGGAGACATGCAGTGTGTTCCTAAATTGGAAGACTCAGTATTGTTAAAATATCAATTCTTCCCAAATTGATCTGTAGATTCAGTGAAATTCCAGTCAAAATATTAGCATTATTTTTTCTATAGTAATTCATAAACGGATTCTAAAATCTGTATGAAAATGCAGCATACTTGGAATAGTCAAAACAATTTTAAAAACAAAGAATAAAGTTAATAGATATACACTACCTGGTTTCAAAATTACTATAAATCTACAGCAATCAAAATTGTGAGGAATTGTCATAAAACAGACATTTAGATCAATGTAATGAAATAGATTCAATTGGTTTTCCACAAAGGTACCAAGGCAATTTAATGAGGAAGGGAAAATCTTTTCAATAAATAGTGCTAAAAAAATAACCCCTAAAATGAACCTCAAAACCTACTTCACATCATGTGCAAAAATTAACTTGAAATGTGTTACAGACCTAAATATAAATGTTAAAACTATAATAGTTCTAGAAGAAAACATAGGAGAAAAATCTTAATGACATTTAGTTTGTTAAAGAGCTCTTAAATATGACACAAAAAGCATGAACCAGAAAAGAAAAAAATTAGTAAATGGACTTCTTCAAAATAAAAAGCTTTTGCTCTTTCGACACTGGTATGAAAATGAAACAGCAGGTCACAGACTGGGAGAAAATCGTTGCAAAACTTTTATCATGCATGGGACTTTAGAATTTTAAAATACCTCATAAACCAATCAAATGGAAACTTTTGTTAAAAATGGGCAAAATAATTGAACAGACACTTTAGCATAGAAAATATATGAGTGAAAAGAACATGAAAATCTCATCATGAGTCATTAGAGAAATACAAATTAAAATCACAATGCAGTATCACTACACATCCACTAAAATGGCTAAAATTAAACAGACTGACAATATCAAATGTTGGTGAAAATATAAAGCAACTGGAATTCTTATACACTGCTGGTGGAAATGTGAAGTGGTGCCACCACTTTGAAACCAGTTTGGCAGTTTCTTAAAAAGTTATACATATACCTACAATTTGACCCAAACATCCCACTCCTGGGTATTTACTCAAGAGAAATGAAAATATATTCCATATAAAACTTATATACAAATGTTTATGGCAGCTTTATCTGTAACAGCTCCAAACTGGAAACAACTCAAACGTTCATCAACAATTGAATGGAAAAACAAATTACAATACATCCACACAATGAAATACTATTCAATAATGAAAAGCAACAAACCATTGATACATGCAATGGCATGAATAAATCTCAAAATAATTATTCTAAGGTGAAAGAAACATGACCAAAAAAAAAAAAAAAACACACTGAATGATTCCATTTATATAAACTTCTAGGAACTGCAAACTATAGCAACAAAGATCTGATTCAGTAGTTGCCTGGGTCTGGGTTGGGAAAAGAGAGGAATGGATGGAAAAAAGGGCACATGAAACTTTTGGGGATGGTATGTATTCATTATCTGGACTGTGGTGATGGTGATGGATTGTGAGGCTCAATATGTCAAAACTCATCAAATTTCATACATTAAATATGTGCAATTTATTGTACAGAAAGTATAGCTCAATAAAGCGGGGGGGGAAATGCTTTGTAAACATTGCTCTTTTTACCCCTTTGTTTGTGAATTTTGTAATGTTAGCAACCCAAGCGCATGTGCTTGACCCAACATTTCAAAATTCATACTTAAAGTCTTTGTTATATTTACATAGTTAAGCTAAAGTTATATTTAAGTGTCTAAACATGGTTTAATAACATTTTATTACTAAAAGTTACTTTAGAAAATGTGGAAAATAGAAAGAAATATTAAATATATTTCTGACCACTCAGGAATAACAGCTGTTATTTTGTTTTCAGACTTTTTCATGCATATATGAAAATAATAATTTTTTTTAAAATTGGGATTATGTTATACGTAATGTTTTGTATATTGAATTTAATTTAACATTACATTAAAAGCATTTTACATGTAATTATATAATTTCAAAAAATGCAATTTTTCTATTGTATAATAAATGTTACATTGTATGGATATACCATGATTTATTTAACTTTTCTTGCATAGGGACATTTAGGTTGTTCTCAAATTTGCACTAATTTATATAATGCTGTGTTGAACATCTTTGTATGTGTGTGTGTTAAACCGTGTCCTAATTTTTAAGTATAGATTCTTAGAAATGGATTAATGATCAAAGTGCATGAATATTTTTAGGACTCCTGAACCATGGTGCCAAACTGTTTTTCAGGAATATTGTACCAACTCACATCCCACTGGAAGTATATTAAAGTATATGAAAGAGCTGATCTTACAATATTCTCCAAAGTATTGAATCTTACAGAGCTTTTAAAAATTTTTTTTTTTTCCCGCACTTGGGCCCCTCACTGACGTGGCCTCTCCCGTCGCGGAGCACAGGCTCCGGACGCGCAGGCCAAGCCCGCCATGGCTCACGGGCCCAGCCGCTCCGCGGCATGTGGGATCTTCCCGGACCCGGGCACGAACCAGCGTCCCCAGCATCGGCAGGCGGACTCTCAACTGCGCCACCAGGGAAGCCTAGAGCTTTTAAATTTTAACACTATCCGCCCCCTACCCATTGTCTAAGGAAACAAGGAGATTCCTTCAAGGAAATTATTATTTTGATATGACATCCTACTTAAAAGACATGAGTCAGTTTTGCAGAAAAGTAAAAACCAAAGCATTACATTTATGAGACAAGTAGTGTCAAATTCATCAACACTGCATTGCATTGTAACTCATATATCTATAGTTTCTGATTCTGATACACAAATAAGTAAAAATTTAAGGCATAATTTGTGAAATGATAAATTTATTTTTCTTTTTCTTAATGTTTTATTATTTTCCAGCAGAGAATTGTCACTTGGCGAGAAGTAACAATTACTTAGCTATAGATATCAAGCATAAATTTTATGGACTATGAATATGAATATAGACTATGAATAGGTAAAGCCATGAAGAGTCATTCTAGGATCTGCAGTCTAGAAATATTTCCTGTTTTTTTCTTAAACTGCGTTATATCAGGAAGAAAACTAAGACAAAGATCAAGTGCTAGGGCATTTTCATTTTTTGCATTCTATAGAATGCTGAGTCTTTTGGGTCTTTGACAGCTCTGACCTTCACCCAAATGATTGTCCTTGCTGGTCCAGCACTCAGCAAATGGTATAGGCTCAGTCTGTGGTGCTGGTGGGCAAGCACTACAGAGAGAATCCAGGCTGGGCCAAGGTCCATGGGTCCAGTGTCAGTTTTTGGTGGGGTATTCAGAAAGAAAAATGGTAAAGAAGCAGACAAAAAGTTATACTATTTGAGGCCAAAGAATAAATAAATATACTCTGAATGAGGTCTACAGAAACATGCTTAGAGAAATTATCTAAAATGTGATTTAAAAGTAAATAATGTGTATATTCATCAGAAATTGCAGTATGTTATAAAAGTGTGTTGAAATGATGAAGGGTAGTATTGAAATGATAGGTGCAAGTAACTTACCCCTGCTGCCTTTCATGGTGCTTGGTGCTTTGCAGGTTCTTTACAAAAGTTTGCTGGATGAACAAATGATTGTTATCTCAGAGTCAAGAAAAAAGGTGGAGAATAAAACAACAATAAAGGAGATTGACACCTTGGGTTTGGATGTTATGCTCAGAATAGCCCTAGATGATTTTCTGTGTGAAGAAAGAAGAGATGAATGTGAAGATGAGCAGTCTGAATTTTCTTTGAAGTTTAAATAAATCACACTTGAGCCTTTGTCAACCTCATCCCTTCCTCAGTATTTCTGTTCTTTTCCATACAGATTTATAGAGGAGATTTGGTTGAGTGGAAAGAATGATGTCTTCCTTAGCCAAGGAAGGAGGCCTCAGAGGCTCCAGTGCTGAGGGTAGATAAGAGATCAAGGAACTGGATTGTCTAGATCCAATTTTTACCAAAATGTTGGGCCAGAAAAGAGAAGAAACCTTAGACAGTCTGACCTAGTTAGGTTTACATTCTAAGGAAAAATGAGTGAGTAGTATAAATATCAAGTTTTAAGGCTGCTTATAAGTTTGAAATTTCTCTGTGATGCTATTTTAACCACCTCCCCCCCAGATTCTTTTCTTCTTTTGAAAGCTGTAAAACTCCTTAGAAACACTTTTCTGAGTCATTTGCTGGCATATAGACAAGGAAGGGAGGAAATAAACAATTATATTGTTTTCAGAGTCAAAGAGGGAAGAAAATTCAGGCTGGGGAATGAGGGGTGATGCCAGAAGAAAGCTATGGTCAGACTTGGATCATCGGGGAGAAAAGGATGAATAAAGGACCAGGCCTGGAGAAGAGACATGTCCTCAGGCATTATCACTAGCATGGAACTTTGCTACCAAAGGCACTGCTAGTTTCCGGGTAGGAATAGATGGATGTACTCTACAGCACAGAAGAAAAAATCATTAGTTTTTTTTTTCTATCATCAGATACTGACATGTGTTTTAAGATCATAAAGTTTCCTTTCCTGAAAATATCTTCTTTTAAGCCCTCACTGATTTTGCAACTTTCTCATTATTAATGCTCTGCCTCAGAGAAGCCCTGCCTCAGGAGATCACCCAAATAAGCCTTGGATGATTTCCTGTGTGTAAATCCTGGCCCCACCAATTACTAGCTATGTTAATATGTCCATTCATTTCCTCATATAGAAAATTAAGAGCAAAAAAAAAAAATAGTAAAAGAAAAAGAATACTACTTTCCATCTGGGTTTGTTGTGAGGATTCAATGAAATAGTACATACGAACCTCTTAGCAGACTACCTGGTCTAGAGCAGGTGGTTGCTAAATGTTATTGTTGTTACAAATTCAGTTGTATAAGTATTTCATTTTGGGGCATGTGTACCAGGGACTTACTGGCTTTGTCAGTGAGAGGTTAACCCCAATTTAAAGTAGTGCGGCAGAGAGACTGTTGGATGTTTGTTGCATCAGATGCCCCTTGAGATCTGTCAGTCTCACTTGTCTCCAGGGTTTCGACTTCTTGTGTGGCCCCAGCTCTTGCTGCAGTACCAGCTCTGCATGTACTCTGACTTTATGCAGATGCCGTGTGATGGTGACTCCCTTCATGCCCATGCACACGCCTACTGACTCTCTTGCTGAAGCTCCACTATTGATGCTGAAGCATGAGATGTCATGGGACCCATACAGCACGCAGGCAAACAGCTGGAATTGCAAGGAGGTTAATACCTGATGGGATGAATCTCAGATGACAGGAGATAGGAACCGGAGGTTGAATTTCTCCTTCTTTCTCACCTCGACACACTGTTCTGAGATGTGGTCATTCACACTCTTCTCTGAGGGCTACCATATAAGATCAAGTGGTTAGTTATGCTTGATACAAAGTGATGGCCAATTCAATAAGGACTCTGACATTGGCTCTCCCTCCTTCCCTGCCTCACTCACCCTCTTTTCACTCCTTCTCTCCTGGCTTTGTCCTCCACGGTAAATGGGAGCCCATTCACTTTGTCTCAGCCTCTGCTTTCTGGGGAACCCATGTTAAGACACTTATCATATCCATTGTTACTTCCTTTATATAAGATAGTATTTTTAATTTGTAGCTAAATACATGGTTGCCCAGAGTAAACCCCGTAGTATGCAACTTCTCTTGCAGCTATACTTGGTCATATGACTAAGTTCTGACCAATGAATATTATTATTTATATATAAATATAATAATAATAACATATATTACATTATAATAATATGTAATGTATATAATAAGATCTAATAAGATGCACACACACATACACTTTGGAAAATGCCTTTAAAAGAATGGGAGTGGCTTTCTCCTTTCCTCCTGGCTTTAATGTAAATATGATGGCTGGAGCTGGGGCAGCCATCTTTTGCCAAGAGTTGGAAGCCACATGTTGAAGATGGTGGAGCATGAAGATAACAAGGCTGGGGTTGGGGCTCCTGGTGATTGGGAAGACACCACATCAGCTTTAGAACGCCTACCTGGATATCATTTTAAGAGAGACGTTTCTATCTTTTTAAAACCACTGTTATTTGGGGCTTTTAGTCAGTTTCTGCTGAGCTTAATCCTAACTGGTCCAGTAGAAAATTGACTTTCTTTGGAATAAAAAAAAGAAAAAGGAAGAAAAAATAGCATCAAGTGTCATTTTATATTCCTTACATGGCAGCACTGGACTCAAAGGCCAAAATTTTTACCGTTACATTATACTACCTCTTGCAAATTTAGATTATATAAGCCAGATATCCAGTGACCCGATCACCTTTGAGTTACCAGAATGTTGACATTCCAGACTAACATAAAACAAATAGAATGCTATCCATTCAGAAACCTGGCCTGTCAATGCTTCTCATCTGCATGAATACATGACATTAATTACAATAGTACTTACTGTGGGTCAGGCCCTGTGCTAAGCTCTCTAGTTAGAAAACGTAAGAAATAGCACTCTATGAAAGATATGTTTGAGAAAGAACCCTAGTCTGGGATTTTAGTTGGGAGGCTTGCCAGTATCCTGGATTCAGACAGTGGTAGGTAGCAGAGTTAGAGAGGAAGAGTGGGCTAGAAGACTCTTTAAAAGATAATGTTAGTAAGACTTGATGACTGATGGAATGTGGGGGTTGAGTGAATTCAGGATTATTCTCAGGCTTCTATGATGGATGTCTCATCGGAAGATAGTTTCACAAATTGAGATGAACATATACAGAAGGAGGAAGAGGAAAAGAGGGAGGAGGAGGGGGAAGGGAAAGAGGAAAAGGAAGTTTAATGAAGAAGATGATGGGTTCAGCTCTGGGCATGTTGAGTTTGAGAGATTCCTGAATACCAAGTAGAGCTGTTAAGCGGGAAATGAATATATAAGCCTGGGAAGAGGGCTTAGCTAGAGTAATTTTCAAATTATTTTGTAATTTTCTGTTTTGACATTACCCCTTCCAGTAGACTGACTTTCTTGGGGGTAAAGTAGTCTTGTTAATCTTGGGTTCCCAGCACCTAGAACAGAGCCTGCAGCATAGCCAATGCTCAATAAATGTTTGTTCAGTGATTGAGCGACAGATTAAATAAATGAATGAATGAATTTCAATCTGTCAAAAAAGGGACATGTTTTTTTCATCTCAAGTTGAAACTCCAATATACATTCCAATGGAAACATGATTACAAACCTCAGTTGGTTGCACATTACTGTGGGTCCAGTTACATTACGTTTTAATAAGCTTCTGCAGACTAGCCTCAGAATTGAACCACCCTTCAAAATCATTTCTATGGGGGTGGGGTGAGGGACATTTTTCAAATTCCAAATTAGTTACACCATACTTTTGAACCAAAGGTCCTTCACTAGTTGGGAATGTCATTCTGTTATGTTTCCCATGAAGAACTTACATAATGCCCTGTACCTGCACCCTGGAAGCCATCATGTTTACCCTACAACTGAGAGTCGGTCAGAGTGTGGAGTGGTCACTACCTCAATGCTTCAGTGCCACCCTAGGTACCCTTTTTTGGAATCAGGTCACTACAATGCCTATAGAAGGTGTCTTGAGGAAGGGAACAGAGGCACAATCCAGTGACTTGAAAAGCACTCCAGAGACTAATAATTGGACTAGATCAAGGACTTAAGTGGATTTGCAGAGGGCCTAGAGTTTGTCCCTTTTCTTCACACATAATTATCATAACAGCTAGATATTTATCAGCAATAGCCAACCCTGATTCAGACAGTCCCTCCAACTTTTCTGTAATCATTAAACTTATATTGTATGTTAGCTTCTTGCGTAAAAAAAGTGTTCATACATTCAATTACTAACTTAATAAATCTCATATTGTGTAAAGCAATTTATAGTACAAGTTGTGCTTTAGTTACTTTAAGTAATGGTTGTTGTATTGCTCACTCAACGTTCTCAGAGAAACAGAACCAATAGGATATATAGAGATATGTATAAGAGGAGGGTTTTTTTGTTTGTTTTTAATAGGAATTGGCTCACATGTGATTATGGAGATGAAGAATTCCCACGATCTGCCACCTGGAGAGCCAGGAAACCCAGTGTTGTAATATGGTCTGAGTCTGAAGGCCTGGGGACCAGGGGACTGCTGGCAAAAGTCCCAGAATCTAAAGGCCTGAGAACCAGGAGCTCCGACATCCAAGAGCAGAAGATGCACCTCCAGCTAAAAAAAAAAAAAGAGAGAGAGAGAGAGTTCACCCTTCGCTCACCTTTTTGTTCTATTTGGACCCCCAATGGATTGGATGATTCACCCACATTGGTGAGGGCAGATCTCTTCACTCAGTCTATCCAATCAAATGTTAACCTCTTCCAGAAACATGCTCAGAGACACACCTAGAAACAATTTTTTACCAGCTATCTAGACTCAAGTTAACACATAAAATTAACCATCACAGTTGTATTTCAGGAAATAAGTGGCAAAGTCACAAAGTAAATAAGTCTACATGACAGCTTTGTCATTATAATACAGTAACTATGCCTAGATATTGTATACCACTAGTGTTGCCAAAAACAATATTTGAAGAATGTCAATGATTTTCTTTGCACTTAATAAATGTATTGTATTGGTACTTAGAGTTGAATACGTCAAATTGAGAGCAGCAGGTGTAAATAACATTAAACCTTGGAGTCAGGAAACCTGGATTTTAGTCCCACACTAACTTCTTGGGTGATTTCATT
This sequence comes from Neophocaena asiaeorientalis asiaeorientalis, assembly GCF_003031525.2. NCBI lineage: Eukaryota > Metazoa > Chordata > Mammalia > Artiodactyla > Phocoenidae > Neophocaena > Neophocaena asiaeorientalis. Next base: position 299,222 of record NW_020174053.1, on the reverse strand, counting down.
CATTCATTCAACAAATATTTCTTGGCCACCTTATAATGTTCTGGACATCATGCTAAGTGCTAGGATACAAGAGTAAAAAGAAATTGACATTGTATCTACATTTTTAGACTGGTAGTTTAAGAGGACAGACGTCAAGTTTGAAAAAAATCTATGCGTTAACAATGTACCTGCTATTAAACACTGTGAAGAAAAGTTACGTGGAGATTGGACCAGGGTAGTAGGGTGGTCAGTACAGGCTTGATTGTGATGGACATCTAAAAGATGGTTAGGTGTCAACTAGGTGACTGGGGCAGAAGGAACTGCGTATGCAAAGTCTCAGTACCCTGGGTGGGACATCAGGCATATTCTAGGAATTATAGGCCAGAGTGGCTTGAGCTCAGAGAACAAGTGCAAACCAATGACCAGCAATAGGAATCAACAAATGAGTGTGGGGTAGGGAGGGGCAGGGAGATGGGAAGAAGTGAGATAATCATAATTTTTTCAACAAATTAACTCTGGATTCAGTACTGAGAACTAATTGTAGGAGGCACAAGTAGACGTGAGAAGACCAGTTAGGGGGCTACTGCTGGAGTCCAGAAGAGATAACTGTTGTGTGACCCGATTGGGAGTGGGATAGATATAAAAAGGTGGACAGACACAAGAGGAGGTAAAAGCAACAGGATTAAATAGTAACAGGCTGGGTATGAAGGAGGTGAGGAAAGTGTTAGGACGGCTCCTGCATTTCTAGCTGAGATAGGGAATAATGGAAGCATACCAGACTTGAGTGAGACAAACTCTGCAGAGCTTAATTTCTGTTTCTGCAAAATAAGAGGCAAACTTTAAAGTCCTGTCCAGTTCTACTGTAAAATTGTGTGATTGTGTTATGTAATTCAATCATTTTTTGAAAATAAGGAGTGGCCTAATTAGAGTAGAAATTCCTTATAGGTAAATACATTAGTTATCTGTTGTTGATCAAAAAAATTATCCCAAACTTCAGTGACTTAAAACAACAGACATTATCTCACAATTTCTGTGGGTCAGAGATTCAGGAGCAGCTTAGCTGGTGGTTCTTGCTCAGGGTCTCTCAGGTGGTAGCATTCAGAATGTCGGTAGTAGCTACAGTCATCTGAAGGCTTGACTGGGGCTCGAAGATTCATCTGCTCCCACAGTGGCTCACTCACAGGGCTGTAAGCAGAAGCCCTTACTTCCTCATGGGATCCTGGCAGGAGGCTCCATTTCTCACCACATGGGCCTCTCCACAAGGCTGCTTGAGTGTCCTCATGACATGGTGTCTGGTTTGCCCCAAAGCAAGTGATCCCACAGAGAACCAGCCAGAATGAAGCTGCAGTGCCTTTTATAATGTAGTCTTGGAAGTCACATGCCATCAATTCCACTTTATTCTTTTGTTAGAAGCAAGTCACTAAGTCCAGCCCACATTCCTGGGAAGGGAAATTAGGCCCCATCTCTTGATGGGTATCAAATAATTTGTGGTTATATTTGAAAACTACCACAGAAAAGTTTAAATCTTGACACTTTGCAAAGTGCTGGGTACCTTTCCTTGACAGTAAATAACACTGTTGTATAGGTTTAAATTAAAATAAAACTACTGTGTTATAAACTAGAAAACAGCTGCCTAGAATACTCAATGCTAAGTTAAGGGCGAATATTTATCATTTATTTATTTATAGCTCTGTAATGAGGCAAGGAAAGTCTAACAATGTACAAAGCTTAATGGGTCATAAACTAATGGATATTTGAGTCAAAAACTGTGAAATATCATGGTAAGTGATCCTCCATGTAAATGCTTTATGTTGTAAAATACATAATGAATTCTAGAAATTACTCATTGTTATGTATGAGAATCAAATATTTTATATGTGAATCACAGTAAGAACTGAAGGATTTTAGAGCTTGAAGAAAGCTTACAGATTGTCTGTCTAATCCAGCTCCCTTATTTAGTAGATGAGAAAACTGAGTCCATTAAAAAAAAGAAAAAGAAAAAAAGAAAAAGATGTTCCTAGAGTCTCACATAGTCAGTGGCAGGAAGCCACTGCTGGTGGGATGGATTGGCCATTTCACAGTAATACCGGGGAGGGGATTTAGTGCTTTTTGAGCTCCTTGTCTAGTTCTGAAAATCTACAATGCCTTAAAACAATCTCTGGGACAGGCCCAAAAGGTGTATGTAACATTCTCCCTCTTTTAACATTGTTTGCAAGTAAAGTACAGACTAGTCCATTGGCTCTTTCAAGGTCACTTAGCAACTTGTTGGTAGGAATTGGGAATAAAGCCAAGGTTATAGATTTCCTCACTTGGACACTTTCCACTCCATTTATTACTTACCTCTGAAATGTTATTGCTGTTTATCATGAACTAAATTGGCTTTATTACCTAAGCAGAGAGGATTAAGCAATAACTTTTACCTTGTCTTTGTTGAAGACTACATGCTCATATCTGTAATCACATTATGAATTATGTACCTATGTAATTTAATCTTAGATAGGGAGAGAATAAAGGTAGGAATCCACCTGTGGTTTCTTGACTCTTAGTTTGGGTACATTGGACATGAAACCTCTATTGACTGTACTGAAATTTTATAGCTTATATCAGCAGTTAAATTTGTATGGCTTACTAGGCATACAAAGCAGATGATAAGATAGTTTTATTTACTTTGCCTGTTTTTACTGAGGTCTGTTATATTGGTGAACACATTGTGAATATGTACTTAAATATGCAAGATAGTGTGAATAGTATGAAATACCACAGTTTACAACAGAAGATTCACATTTGTATTTTTTCTATGTATAGGTTTTAAAAATAGTGATCTTACATTGCTGTAGCTTTTAAAAAATAGTGAATACATTTTTAAATTAATTAATTAATTAATTTGGCTGTGTTGGTTCTTTGTTGCTGCACGTGGGCTTTCTCCAGTTGTGGTGAGCAGGGGCTACTCTTCCTTGTGGTGTGCGGGCTTCTCATTGAGGTGGCTTCTCTTGTGGAGCACGGGCACAGATGCTTCAGTAGTTGTGGCACGTGGGCTCAGTAGTTGTGGCACACGGGCTTAGTTGCTCTGCGGCATGTGGGATCTTCCTGGACCAGGGAAACCCATGTCCCCTGCCTTGGCACGAGGATTCTTAACCACTGTGCCACCAGGGAATTCCTGTGAATAAAACTTTTTGATGGAAAAATATTTTAGTATGTTATGGTGCTCCAGATTAATTTAATTCTAAACTGTAGTAAAATCCTTGCCTTGAACGAAACTATATTTTCCAAAGAAATAGTTGGAAATGAAAGGCCTATTTTAGCATGTTATCTATGTTCATTTCATTAACAAGTATTTATTGGATATCACATTTGCTGTACTTATAGTTCATATATTTCCAGTTACTGAGTCCTAGAGTGCCCGTAGACACTTAAAAGTCAGCATCTTCCTAACCTGCCTAATTATCTTCATCTCTCAGTTCTACTTTTTTTACAATCCGCATTTATCTTAATGGTACCCATCAGAAACCCTGAAAACATTTTCACTTCTCCTTTTCTCTTACCTCTCAAATCTTTTGAAAGATTCTATTTCCTCTTTTTTCATCCTCACAAACCTCCCAAGTTCAGACCCTCATCCTCTTGTGCTAGAGACAAAACTGTCTACATAAGGCATCCCTCAGAATCTCAACATCCACTTTCACTGTCATTGAACCTCTCTCCCAAGCAGTCCACACGGCTGCCAGTTACTTTGCTAACATAAATCAGATCACATTATTCCTCTTCTTAATACCTATTATGGAAATTCCCTGGTGGTCTAGTGGTTAGGACTCTGTGTTTTCACTGCCGAGGGCCCAGGTTCGATCCCTAGTCTGGGAAATAAGATCCCACAAGCTGCATGGCATGGCCAACAAACCAACAAACAAACTAAAAACAAACAAACAAAAAAAGAATACCTGTTATGGACTCCTATTTCTTCAAGGATGAAGGACAAATTCTGAACTTCTCGAACGGACCTCAACTTACCTTTCTGAAGTCTCTGGTTGTAAATATGCTTATGTCTAAATATCAATGCCATCTTTCCACTGTGTCTCCCAAGCTAATTGCCTTTCCCCTCACTTCTTTTAGGGAACTTCTACTCATTCTTTTACTCTCCCCTTCTCTGCTTATCTTTCTCTTCTCTAAGCAGAGTTAATTACTCTCTCTTCTGTCTCCTTGACAATAATGTGTTTATCTTTATTATGGTGCATATTACACAGCATTGTTTGTTTGTCTTTCCCATTACTGAATCTAGAGGGAGATGAACAAGTGTTATTCAAACTAGTAAAGGCCTGGAACTCAATGTTAGTTCTAGATAAAAAACAAAACAAAACAAAAACTTCCATTTATAAACCATACTTGCAAAAATGAATTTTCTTCATTTTTAAGAAAGACTTATACGTGCTAGTGAGACAAATGCTTTATAACTAATCATTGGAATCCCAGAATTCAGAATTAGCCAATATAGTGTGGTGGAGTAGAGCAGGATTCTAGCATGGAAGACTTAGTAATAGCTTGTTCATCAGATTTTTTCTAAAAAAAAGTAGTTTTAGCAAATGTGATTTTACCCCTTAAAATCTGAAGTGTTGGAATTAAACTGAGAAAGAAAAATTTCAATTAAGCCTTATATATATATTTTTTCCACTGCAAAAGTAATACAGAAAATACTGAAGAATAGAATAAGGGGTGGGGGGGGAGGGGTGCCCATAGAAACATCATCCTGAGACAACTGTGGGTTTCAATTTTTCCTTTTTTCTAACACTTCATAGTTTTGTTTTGTTGTTTTTAAACATAGATGTGATCATACTACATGGTTAGTTTCATAACTTGTGGGGTTTTTCTTCACTTAATACTATACTTTTTAAATTGTTACCTAAAATGCTACAAAGTACTTATGGTTACTTTTAAGACATTTAGTTTCCATAATCTTTATTTTTGCATCTTATAAATAATATTGTGACATACAGCTTATGAACAAAACTTTTGCTCTATTTCAGATTATTTCATTCAGATAAAATCTCAGGTACAGAGTATGAATATTTTTTTAGGTTGAATCACAGCACCAAACTGTTTCTAAATAGGTTGTTTCAGTTTACACTCCCACTCACAATGTCTGGGAGCACCCTTTTAATCTCACCAGCACTGAATATTATCCTTTACTTAAATGTTTACTAATATGATAGCTGACTGAAGTATTACAATTTTTGGTCTGCTTGCTGTTGAAGAGTATAGGATAAAATCAAGGCTTTGGAGTCAAATAATACTGGGTTTGGTCACAGCTCTGCAATTTCCTAGCTGTGTTATAATACATCAAGCAAATTACTTAATTCCTTTTTTAAAATAAATTTATTTATTTATTTATTTTGGCTGTGTTGGGTCTTTGTTGCTGCCCGTGGTCTTTCTCTAGTTGCGGCAAGCAGGGGCTACTCTTTGTTGCGGTTCCCGGGCTTCTCATTGCGGTGGCTTCACCTGTTGCGGAGCATGGGCTCTAGGCACGTGGGCTTCAGTAGTTGTGGCTCGCGGACTTTAGAGCTCAGGCTCAGTAGTCGTGGCACACTTCCCAGACCAGGGCTCAAACCTGTGTCCCCTGCACTGGCAGGCAGATTCTTAACCAGTGTGCCAACAGGGAAGTCCCTACTTAACTACTTTGAGGCTCTCTTTATTCATCGGTTTTTTAAAAAGGTCAATAATAATATTTACCCCAAACTCAGGGTTGTTGTAATTATTAAAAGAAATAGTCATGTAAAGCATTTCACACCAGTGCCTGGCATGTGACAAACGATAATGAATGCTTCATTTTCTGTTGCAAAAGTATGTTTGATTAGTGTACTATCTAGGAATTCACACAATACTTTGACTATCTTTATCCACGCAGCTTGTTGTGGAAGGCTGGACAATCACCTGGATAATTCTTGCACTCCAGGGAGGTCAGGGAGTAATCTTATAGTTAAAAAAAAAGTACACACCTGGTTCCCATTCTTGAGGAATCTAAAGGCCTTTGAGTTAACTCTTGGGGCTTTTAATTGTTCAGAGAGGTCTCAAAGGGCAATGGTGGAAACTCACTAAAGAGTAAATTTAGTGAAAGTAATCAGGGGAGAGAGTTCCTGGAAAAGCTATTGTCTCAGGGAAGGCAAATGCTAAGGCAGGAAGTATATGAATTATTTGTTCTATAGAAGTTAAGTACACTCGTGAGGTTTTATTTGAATCTAAAGTTTATTAATAAAAAGTATATAAAGCACTGCAAACAGAGCAAGCTCGGCGAATCTGATTTTGTGCTCTTTCTGTTTCTATACTCAGAGCAAGTTTTGCTCTTTGAATCCCAGCAGAAAATACCAGGGGCTTGGAAGTAGATGACAGAACATCGACCAGAAGTCTGTCTAGTACCGACCACTAAAGTCAGTGGGCTAGAGTCACACCATGATCAAATGCCTAACTTTCACAAAGTCTAGGATAATTCAGGTTTGGCTGCTCTTTGGGGTCCCACTTGCAACATTTTCCTTTTAACCGACTTCTTCCAACTGCAGAAGAATGCCAGAGATAATAAAAATTTATCAAATATCCTTGCCTGGATAAAAATCTGCACTCTCGATTGGGGCCATATCCATTGAGGTTTCGGTGGCGGTTTAAAAATTGCCCCTGAAAAAGCAAGTTTTTCTAGTTGGGTAAATTCTGCAAAAATAATGTAAAGTTCTTTATTGCATGCATAAATTCCTCTAAGGCAGGTCTTTTGCTCTCTCCAGGTCCAGGATTTTCAAGCTGAACAGCCAAGTAACACGCTCGACTCGGTTCTGGATTCCCTCGGGGAAGAATTCCTCTTTGGGGGCGATAGAAACGCCCTCGGTGAGTTTTCTGGCACCAGCGGGAGTTTCAAGTTTCCACCCATCGAAGGGAGGCGGCGGGCCCACTCACAGCTCCGGGTTGGGCGGCTCTTCTTCCCTGAGCATCGGGCTTAGCTCAAGCCCAGTCCTCCCCGGAAGGAGTCCCCCACCCCCGC
>NW_020174053.1:291845-292217 GCF_003031525.2 Neophocaena asiaeorientalis asiaeorientalis | reverse complement strand
GGGCAGCCCCGCCTTTCCCCCGAGGAGCCGCCAGGCAGCCATATTGCGGAGCTGTCTGCGGTGGCGGCGGCGCCTCTCGTCTCTCGCGGCCCATCGCTGCCTCCACCGCCTCTCCCTCCCTGCCGCAGCCGCGACACCCGGCGCCGCCGCGCAGCGCCCCGGCCACACTCAGGGCGGGAAGGAGCCGCCCACTCTCGGGGTAAGCCGCCGGCGCCCTACCTTCCCCCACTCCCGTTCCCGGGCTTCGCCGGAGACGCTGAGGTGGCGGCGAGAAGTTTCGGGGCCCAGTGCTCCCCGGCGGCCGCGCCGCGAGGGCCGCGGTGTCGCTGCCCTAACAGCCCGGCTGGCCAGGCCGCATACGGGGCCGCGGGC
>NW_020174053.1:275401-291809 GCF_003031525.2 Neophocaena asiaeorientalis asiaeorientalis | reverse complement strand
GGTGTCGCTGCCCTAACAGCCCGGCGGGCCAGGCCGCATCCGGGGCCGCGGGAGCCGCGAGGCTCTGCCCGAGTCGTGGCTGCGGCCTGAACACGCCGGTGCGCGCTTCTCCTCCCTTCGGGCGTGGGTCCGCCTTCAGCGTCCGCCCCGGACCCCCTCCGCCTCGAGCTCGGTCGGGTTCCCGCCGATCGGGTGCGGCCCCGGGCTCGGCCTGGCTCGTCCCTTCTAGGCAGTTTGAAAATACAGATTTAAGCCTAGGAAAAATTACGTTTTGCCATGTAGGGAAGGAATTTATTACAACTTCTTCTCCCCGGCCTCCAGTTTGAAAGTAAGGGTGTTGAATTACTAGAGAACGTGTGTTCCGCCCTGGTGGCAAAGGGATGTAGCATTACGGGGTTTGGGGCGCGAACCGCCCTTAGCCACCCGCACCCGCGCGGCGAGGGCCGCAGTTCTGGCCCCGGCCCTACCTGCTGCTTCTACTGCTGAAGGCGGCCTCCGAGCCCCATAACTTTCTTCGGCCTTTGAGGCAGCCCAGTTTAGTATCTTAGACCCCAGTAGACTAGTTGAGGACATTACAGTCCCCCCTTCCTTTAAACGGTTGTAAACTTAATTCCCGGGCTAACTTTGAAAGCGGGGGTGGGGGGCACTGCATTATTGCAGTTTAAATAGAGCACTTTTTATACAGATGTGGCATGGTTCTTTAACCATTCACAACATGTATTTAGCGTTCTTTACCATTAAGGAGTGGTTATTAATGAGGCTGGAAGTAGGTTAAAAGTCAACTTCATCAAAGATACATTTTAAAATAACAGTTGAGATTTGTGTAGAAGACATTTTAATGAGTTCTGTGGCACTAAGACGGGCATGATGTAAATGTAAAAACCCAAGATAATAAGGATTTATTTGATAAACGAGCACTTGGACTTAGACATTGCAATCTATTGTTTATGGAGCATACATTTTTTAGAACACTAAATACTCTCTTATATTTCGGACGGAGCTCTGAATGAACAATTGCCCCGTTCATTTTTCTGGATAAATAATGGCTTAATCCATTTGCCATAACAGCATTATTATCGATGTATTTAAGAAGAGGGACTAATATTCAGGATTGCATTAAAAAAAAAAAAATTTCAGTATTACATTACTTTAACCAGTGGGCTTTATCTTCCAGAGACTAATTACCTCAAATGTGGTAAAATGTATTGAATAAAACATTGAAGTTAATGGTATCCTGTAAAGTTGATTGCACTGACTTTGTTTCTTTTGCTAAACCACTTTTTAAAATATGTGATGGGTTTTAATAAACAGTACATTATTAGTGAGGAATGAATAGACATGCATTGGAATTCTTTACAGTTTTATTTAAATGAGACAAAATTTGTGGCATTTAGGAATGTTAAATTCTTGCCCTAGTGGATTATACATTGTTTTGTTCACTCCTGTATTCCCAAGCATGGCAGAGCATGTAGGAGAGGCTCAGAAGTTAAATGTAATTAATTTCAGCATGGGGAAAGTATGTTTAGTCTATCCTTTGTTTTGGACATTTGTATTAACTGGAAATTAAACTGATATCCTTTTTTCTGTGGCGGTGAGAAATGACAGATTCTGCTGTTCTTTCTCTCTTTTGTTAAAACTCGGTCTCAGGGAGAGAACAAGGCTTATTTCTTCTTTTTTTGCTTCACTATTCCCAAGAGCAGAATTGGATTTTATTATTCATTTTTATCTTTGGCAGGCAGTTGAAATGAAAGTCTTTATGTACTTTTATCTTAATTTCAGTTCTCAATCTTCTAATGTAATCTGTGTATAGTCTAATACAATGGAGCCTAAAATCTTGAATGATGATTGGAGTCTTGTTTTTTCTTCCATTTTTAACTTGATTCAGTTCAACTTGTACAATTTAAAAATGGCAAATTTTAACCAATATTTCCCAAAGACCAAAGCCTAAAAAAATGTGTTCTATTAAGATTGTGAAGATAGCCATGTTGGTGAACATAACTTGATAGGGTAGAGTTAATATCATATCGTGCTATTGCTGTGAATCTGGGAAGTTGAGGAAGTCACCGTTTCTTGGATGGCTTGGACCTCCTGCAGACCAGGAGCTAGTGGGCACTTCTCACGACCCTGATATTATCCTTGGGGTACTGGATTTAGTGGAACTGGATTGGGTTGCTGTAGACTCCAGCTTTACAAGGTTATTTTAAACCTCATGGTGTTAAAAGGCCTTCAGGGAACTTCCCTAACTTATGCAGCAAGTATATCCTCACCTGTTGCGTGATGGAATGGCCAGTCTGACCCCAGAGAGTTCCTGAATTTCTAGCCTCTTTCAGAAGAATCCTGCCTTTACTGTTCATATTAGTTCCTGGTATATTTTTCAATATTAATTTATAATGAACATATTTTAAACCATTTTTAAAGACTATAATAAATTTTATGACAAAGTTAAAAAAAACCAGAAATATGTTAAGGAAAAAGTAAAAGTTCACCCCAGCTTCCCAGAACCCTCCCCCCACCACCTCTCCCAGTCCCGGTCCCTGTTTTTCAGAGGTAATTACTATTAGCTACTCCTTGTAGTATATAGAAAATGCCAATATTTATGCAAGGGTAAACATATACTTTATATATATCCCTTATTTGCAATTTTAAAGTCTTTAAAAATAAGGTTATTTTGTAACAAACATTGAAAGGGTGTTTATTACTGTGTTGAGCATTAAGTAATTAGTATTTCTCGGATTTTCATCATTTGAATGAAATAAAAATGGAATTTCTGGTAATCTCAAGTGTTCCTGTACATGTGCAAATTTTCTTGATTAATGATTGAAGATGAATTCACTTTTTTTTTTTTCTTCTACGGTATGGTATATAACTGACAGTGAAAAGTGGTGTCCCTTAAAAAAGGGTTTATGATTTTGGGTAGTGAAATGTCCCTATTATATATGTAGCTTTTTACCTGGGAACTGTTTGGAAAGGAAATATGGTCCATATGATTCAGTTCTTTGTTTCTTTGTTCCATTTAATGGTGAATCCTAGCTTTAACTTCCTGGAAGAGAGGGGTTCTTTCAGGTTAGTAGTTGTATAGGTTTTTTTTTTTTCTTTGAATAACCAGTATGTATAGAAACTCTTGCAAATTCACAAAGTTATTTTTTTCCTATTGCAGTATCAGTTACCTTTTAGAAGAATTCTAAAGTACATTTTATAGAGGCTAGTTATATATGTAAATACGGTATGCATATGAATAGGATGCTCTAGTAACACTGGTTCCTTTTCTGCTTTTCTACGTAATTTACAAACATTTGAAATAAGAAACTTTTGGGTTCTAGTAAAGTTGATTTATTTGAAAATGATATTCTCTTTACTGTTAACCATTTGGAGAAGAGGTCAGCAAACTGGTTTGAAGGCCACATTCAGCCTACTACCTTTTTTGTAAACAAAGTTTTATGTGAACACATGATGGCTCATTGGTTTACATATTATCTATGGTTGCTGTTGTGCTACAACAACAGAGTAGTTGCGACAGAGGCTGTATGAGCCACAAAACCTAAAACGTTTACTTAACTTGGCCCTTTACAGAAAATATTTGCTGACCCCTGCTTTAAGGTATTATTCATACATTCAGACATTTATAATCATATGCCAGATATTCTTTGCATTTGTTCAGTAAGATAATGAGAACATCACACTCTAATGGGAATATACTTGTGCCATTTTGTATACCATAATCTGTTTTTGCTTAAGTGCTCTTTGTGTGTATAAACTGGAGTTCATATTCAGTGTAACCGTGTTGTAAGCATAGTCTTCTGTGATGTGAATTCTGGGTGTTTCTTGTTTTGTACTTTAAAAAAAACCCCAAAACTTCTTGTTGTTTCTGTAAATTAACTAATAACCTTTTGATAAATTGTAACTGAAAATCCTGTTAGTACTCAGAATGATGTGGGTACGAGTATAATAGAGGGACCATTAATAAAAGGGAGAATGGGGACATAGGAAATCTCAGCCATGGTTAATTGAATCTAATCACCCTTTGGCTTTTATTGAGTGTGTGGGATGGACTAAACTTTGTTAGACATCATGAGCGCTCTTGATATTTAAGCTGTCTCTAGAATCTAGACTTAAGGAAACTATAAAAACCTAGTTTGGTTATTAAGCAAAGTTGGTACATACAGTTGACACTCCACGTCTGTGGGTTCTGCCAACCTTGGATTGAAAATATTTGGAAAAAAATATTCCAGAAAGTTCTGAAAAGTAAAACTTGAATTTGCCACATGCTGGCAAGTATTTACATAGCATTTACATTGTATTTACGATTGTTTACATAGCATTTATATTGTATTAGGTATTGTAAGCAATCTAGAGATAATTTAAAGTATATGAGAGGATGTGTGTAAGTTATATGCAAGTATAATATTTTATATTTATATATATGTATGTATGTATATAAATGTACATATATTTTGTGTAAGGGATTTGAGCATCCCTAGATTTTGGTATCTGCAGAGGGGTCCTGGAACCAATCCCCTGTGGATACCAAGGGATGACTATATACCTAAAGTGCTTACTATTTACATCTAATCATCAAGCAGCATGATAATTATAGATATTATTAAATGTGTCAAATTAGGTGGCCTTTAAATTTAATTTGATTGTCAAAGTATTATTTTTAATTTTTTAATTTTAATTTTTTACGGTACGCGGGCCTCTCACTGCTGTGGCCTCTCCCGTTGCGGAGCACAGGCTCCGGACGCGCAGGCTCAGCGGCCATGGCCCACGGGCCCAGCCGCTCTGTGGCATGTGAGATCCTCCCGGACTGGGGCACGATCCCGTGTCCCCTGCATCGGCAGGCGGACTCTCAACCACTGCGCACCAGGGGAGCCCTGATTGTCAAATTAAATGAGATTATTGAAAGAGACTTAGGTAGAGATGATAAAGGCCTGTATTTGGGAGACCTCATTGGGAGTTGTTTTTGTTTTTCCTACCACGTTCATGGTTGCTGTCTCTTATAGCCTATTGCTTTCTAGTTTGCTCACTTTACAATGTAAAAGATGAGAGGAAAGTATTACCCTTGATAATAATCAAGTGAGTATTATATATGAACTTAATTTACCAACAAAATCAACAAACATCTGAGGCCTTACTGTGAGCCAGACACCATTCCAATTTCTCAAAAGGGGGATTGGATATCTCAAAAGTTAGAAACTTAATGATAGAACTGCCATATAGCCTTATTGACTGCATGAGCGAATACTATCTAATTTTAAAGATATTTAAGAAACATATTAACTTTATTCTGTTTTGAAAATAAGCTACTGTAGTATCTAGTGTTTCAAAACATATATAGAATTGTGAGAATTCCTCAGGTCAGTTTGAGACTTTTCTTCTTTCCTTCTACCTAAGTGACTTACATGAACCTATCTTTGTTTTTCCATTTTTAATCATTTCTTATATGAATTTTTGATGTTTCCTTAACTGTAAGATGAAGAAATTGGACTGGATTTAGCTTTCTTACCTTTTAGCATTTAAACTTAATTTTTGCAAATGGTAATGTATTGTTTTTATACCCTCCTAGGAAGCAATACAGGTATAGTGTTTCTTTTAAGTTTACAAAATTCATTTAGAAAAGAATTTAAATTCAGCATAAAACTTTGTGCCTTATATTTGTTTTAAGTGCTGGAAATTTGCTTTGCATTTCCAGTAACGTGTGTATTGCTTTTAAATGTTGAATATGGGCTTCCCTGGTGGCGCAGTGGTTGAGAGTCTGCCTGCTGATGCAGGGGACACAGGTTCGTGCCCCGGTCCGGGAAGATCCCACATGCTGCGGAGAGGCTGGGCGCGTGAGCCATGGCCGCTGAGCCTGTGCATCCGGAGCCTGTGCTCCGCAACGGGAGAGGCCACAACAGTGAGAGGCCCGTGTACCGCAAAAAAAAAAAAAAGAAAGTTGAATATTTTATTTCCTTGAACAAAAGTCAGTTCCTACAAAAGCAAGCACTTAATACCTTATTTAGAACTGCATGTCACCCTTACAGGATATTAATTTACAGAGGTGACTATACCAGTATTAATGGGCACTTACAACAAGTCTTTAGAGGTAGTCTTTTTGACCTGAAAACAACAGAGGATAGAGCTTTAACTTCTTGAAAAGCTCTGGTAATTGGAATGAGCTTGTCTAAAATGATGTCAGAGGAAGGCAGAGTAGGATAGCCAAAAGAGCACAGGACTTGAATTTAGAAGGACCTATGACTTTGTTGACTAGCCTTATTACTTTGGGCAAGTGACTTATCTGAATCTTAATTTCCTTGATTAGAAGAACAAGGGATTGTGATACTTATCTTGGGCAGAGGGAGGAAGGGCAGTTATTAGGAAGATTAGATAATGTAGGTAGAGTGGCTGAAGAGTGAGCATTCTACAAATAATTCCATTTACTACCCTTATCCTTGCTTTTGGCCTTATTTCTTTTTTGCAAAATGGAACTAAAAATTCTTGTCCTCTGCTTCACTTGTAGAGTCACATGGCATTATATAGGTAAAAGTACATTATTATTGCTATTAAATTGAGTACTTAACAGAGCTAAAAAATTTAATAAGCATAATTCTTTGTATATTCGAGGTCTTAAAACTGCGGGTCTGTGAACTTGAATAGTGAAAAAATTGCATCTTTATTTACACGTTTTCTTCTATTACGAATGTGGGCAGCAGTAGCAGATACTGTTTCTAATAGAAATTGCAGGTATTTTCATGATGCATAACTGTTATTGCAGATCTCAAATTGACATTTAATACTCATTATTACTTAAAGTTTAATTATTAGATACACTGGTAGATATTGTGATTTAAAGGTTAACAAAGAAGCATATATATTACTGTATTATAAATTTGTGCTTTTTATATTTTTGATATTATAATTCAGTATGATTGATTTTTTTAATGTAATATTGTATATTTTATTTTGTGCATTTAAAAATACTTTTCTAGGAAGGGGTTCATAGGCTTTACCAGAGGGGCCCATGTTGGAGAAAATAATGATTAAGAACTTTTTTTTGTAGATGCCATTATTTTGTTAATTTGACCGCCAGAATTACCTTATTAATTCAGTTTATACTTCTCTTTGTTACCCTGCTTCCCAGACCCACAGTAAGTTGGCAGAGGACTGCAGAGAGACCACTATTATGTTCAGAGAAAGTGTCTCAAAAGACAGAAAAATAAGTACAGTTAGGCTTGGGGAAAAGAAATTCTTAAGAGTAAAATTAGGCAGCCTGGTATAAATTATTGAAGCATCACTGTAGGCCCAGTATGGACAGACTTAACACCTGTTTTACCACCTGACAGGTGGGGAGAGTCTGTTGTTGTGTCACTGACTAATAGAGCTCAAGGTGTTAAGCGTGAGGCTGTTTTTTTCCATTGTACTGCAGAAAAGAGGCTGTTTTAGGGTCACCCTTAGAGTTAAAGGACAAAGAGAGTGTTTTATGTGAATATTTCGTCTGAGAAATGTGGCACTGTGTTTAAGTACGTAATCATACGTTTTCTGGAAATGGGATATATATATATGCTGGTGGCATCTCTTAATACTGCTTGCCGTGACTGTGCTTCATTGGTTGTGCGGGAGTCAGTGTGGAAAAGAGGTAGGGTAAGACCACTTTAAGAAATTTAGGAAGAGTGGGGAGGAAGGAGTAAATTTTGTTTCAATAATTATTTATTATGAGGGTAGAGGGGAGAAGAGTTGATATTTATTATACATGTTTGATATACAGCAGTTTAGGTGATTATGGTGTCATTTCTTTAGAGAAGAAAAGAAGGCACAGAAACACAGTTTTCAAGATGAACCAGTTAGAGGTACAAACTCAGGACATATACCTAGGTACCTTGGCTTTTCATGTGACATTTTATTAAATTGTCCATTCTACTACTAACAGATGCCATTTTCAAGGAAAATAATATGCTAATACAATCAAAGGAGGACTAGAAATGTACTATTGAGGTTAAATAATATTATCGTGATATAAATATTTTTTAATGATCACTAAATTGGCTAAAAACTTAGGTTTTAACTACATTTATACACAGCTTCATCCTAAAAAATTTAAGGTAGAATTCTTATGTATGTCATGAGATCTTATGCATAAACTGATATATAGACAATTTAGTGAAATACATTTTTAAAATTCTTACCTGATTTTTAAAATTAGTATCTTAACAAAAATAAGACCCTGATTAGTATTAAGTGCTCAGTTCTGTATATCCAAATATCCTTTGTAAGGGTACCTGTTTTTTTACTTTTCACTTATCCTTATGTAAATGTTGACACAGTTTGTCCCCCTTGTTATCACATAATTTCAGCATTAATTGTGATTTTGATTTTAATCATTGGCTGTTATAATATCTTTGTACTGCTGAGAACATCTTGGTACAGATTACTTTGTTTTATATTTATTTATTTGTGGTATATTTAGGAGAGAACACTGGTCTGAAAATACACATTTTTAGAAGCTTCTTTTTGTTAGGCTCCTCACTTCCCCACAGTTCATATAGATCATTTAGGCTTGTTGGAGATTTTAAAAGCTTAATGTGTATAAACTTGGTTTTGTATATGTTGGCCTGGGATATATTTGTACTTTTCACCAGAGCACTCATATTAAACCTAAAACTTTAATGTGGATTATTTTGCTTGAAAGGTCCTTTTCTATAGAGTATAACTTGAAGTAACTCTAATATAGAAAACTGGGATAAATTATTTCTTAAAGGAAAAGGAAAAAACTCTACCTTTATTTAGTTCCAGTATTTGAGTAATACAAAACTTAAGAAATTCTGTGAAACCTGACATACGTGATGGTTATTTACCTGCCTAACTGGTCCTATGTTTGATGAGTACTCTTTCTGTAATTTGAGTGCTGTAACTTAGTTTATAGTCTGGCATCCAGTTAGTGTTCACGTTTTCCCTTTGTTCTTCCTTACCAGTGAGAGATGGCACAGGAAGGGCAGAGCAGCCAAATGGTTTAGCAAACAAGAATGATCAGTACATGAGCAAGCTCTCTTGAGTATCTGCTAACTTCTCTAGGGTGTGGCCATGGGACCTGATATGGTAATGGAATGCTAAATCAAGAAGGTAATGTAAAAATTGATCTAGGACAATTAAAATTCCTGGTACTGTACGCTGGTAGGAGCAAACCTGAAATACCTCTATAGGGAGACATAAACAGCTCAGGGCTTGCAGGAATCCCACACTGGGGAGTGGGTTAGGGACATGAGCTTTCTGTCCAAAATTACAAACTCCATAAAGAAGTCATAATGAACTGGAAATAGAAAATTTTATAGTGACATAAAATAAACATTATAGGGGTAAAAGGAGGATTCAATACAAATTATAAAATATTATAGGAGTAAAAGTAGGATTCAGTACAAATTATAAAATAGTATAGCATTAAAGTTTTTTTTGAAAGACCAAAAGTGAATTTCTAGAAATTAAAATATATAATCACTGAAAATTTAAACTAGTGGATAGGTAAACCATTAAGAACACCTGCAGAGAATTAGTGAGTGGAGGAATGTTGAAGAGAGGTAGATAGAGGGAAAGTGTGAAAGAGTAGGCATGGATTGGAGAATAAGATATCCAGTATGTATCTAATAAGAATTGCTGAATGGGAGAGACAATGGCTAATAATTTTCCAGAATTTAAGAAAAGCATGAGTCTTCAGAATAAGGAAGCTTACCAAATCTTGAACAAGATAAATAAAAGCAAATCTGAAGAACACACACACACATACACACACACACAAAATCTTAAAGGAAAGCAGAGAGAAAAGGCATATTACCTCAGAGAAATTAGTTAAATTGCCAGCAGACTTCTCCTCATCAGTAACAGATGCCAGAAGAAAACTAATATCTTCCAAATGCTGAAGGAATAAGTTACTTTAGAATTCTATATGCAATTGAATTATTACTTAATGAAAAAAGGAAATATTCATTAGATATAATAATTCTAAACCTTTACTCACTTAATAACATAGCCTAAAAGCATATAAATTAAAAACTGGCAATTTATAAGAAGAAATTAACATCCACAATCTGAGTTGGGAAAATTCAATACATTTTTTCTCAATTTGATTAACTAGACTAAACTTTGAGAGTAGAGAGGCTATAAACAAAACATTAAATACTTACTCTGGCTTGATCTAACTTATTAGATGCAAAACATACATTATTTTCATTTATAGCTGGGAAAATCAAAAAAGAAATGAGGGCTTCCCTGGTGGCTCAGTGGTTGAGAGTCCACCTGCTGATGCAGGGGACACGTGTTCGTGCCCTGGTCTGGGAAGATCCCACATGCCGCGGAGCAGCTGGGCCCGTGAGCCATGGCTGCTGAGTCTGCCCGTCCGGAGCCTGTGCTCCACAATGGAGAGGCCACAACAGTGAGAGGCCGGTGTACCGCAAAAAAAAAAAGAAAGGAAACTGACCAAGCACAAAACATAAAGGAAATCTTAATGAATTCTTTGACTAGAGTATATAGTAAACTTAGAAATAAATAATAAAAAGACAGCACTCTGCCCCCAGGCCTCTGACCATTCTATTTGAAAGTTTAAAACTTATTAGCAGTGAGTAGAAATCATAATTGGAAACTGAAACACCTAGAGCTAAACAATAATGAAAATATATATAAAAACCTATGTGGGAAGCCACTAAAGTGATACTTAGAAAAGTAGTGGAGTGTTTTTTTTTTTGGAGTTTTAAATATAAGGTATTTTTTCCCAAAATTATTCCCTCCAAAAGGAGATTTATATTTGTTTCATAGGAACTGTCTCGTTGCAAGATGTTCTCTTTCTCTTGAGCATGGAAGTACTGTTTAAGAAAGGCACATTGACCTGAAATGCCTTTACTACATGTCAGTTTGGAAAGCTCATGGTGCTCATCTGATAAGTGATTTAAATGAAAAAAAGAGGCTAAGAAGTCTAGAGGAGATCCGGTTTTAAGTCACTTAAAAATAACCCATCTAGTTATACTGTGGGTATTAAAATATATTCCAACAATACAAATAGGAACAAATAACATCCTACTAATGTTTTCTATAAATGGGTAATTGTGGCTTGGGATAAAAATGTTAATTTTAGTGATAGATTCAAAAAGTACTTTATGTAATCTGGAAAATTTACTGTGTTTCAGAAGTTTGATATAGATGCTCATGTCTGGTGTGTGAGGAATTTAGATTATTTTACATAATCAGATGATAATTTCTTGAAAATAGTCTCACTGGCAAAATAGGGAGATCATTTCATGTTTGGAATTGCCTTATGGTGGGACATATTTAGTTTGTGACCTTAATGCATGTTATTAGAAAAAAATATTGGAAATTACTGAGGTAAACTTTCAAGTTCAGGGATTAGAATATGAGCCTCAGAGTAAAAGCCAATTAATGAGAAGAAAAATGATGAGAAAAAGGACAGAAATTAACAAAACAAAAGAAACAAGAATATCAACAAAAATGAAGCAAACTTCTGGCAAGGTTAATCAAGCAAAAGCTAAGGCAAAAATTAACAGTATTAGGAATGGAAAGGGGATCATAACTGTAGATGTAGTAGAGATATAAAAAAAATCATGAGAGAATACTATGAATAACTTTATAGAAATACGTCACCAAAACTTGTGGAAAAAGCAGATTTGACTCTGGGGTGTAGGGATTTAAGCCATGTTTTAGCCATGTTGTATTTGAGGTATCATTTAGATATTGAGCAAGCCAAGTTAGCCAAGCAAGTCTGGAGATACAGATTTGGGAGTTACTAGTTTATAAATGATGTAAAATGTTGGTTTTTGAGGCTGATTTAAGACCTGAGATGAATTTGATAGTAGGGGTGAAAAGAGGATTTGGAAGTGGAAGATAGGACTGAAGTACAGTTAGGTTCATGAAGGTAGGTGATTGTAGGTAGGGAATATTTATCTATCATTCCTAGTTAAGAGTTAGGAAATGAGGAATTTAATACTTCTAACTGAATTTCATAGCCCATTGTATTAGATGAGAAATTTCTCTTGATGCAGTTCCCTGTATGGGGAGAGGTTCATTGACATGTAACTGGCTAAAATTTAGAGAAATGACCTTACTTCGATCCTTTGTTTTTATTTCAATTTGGAGAATTTTCAGTTTTTTTAATAATAGTATCTTAAAAAGCAATTGATAATATATTTTTAAAATACAAAAGTAATTCTATATTAATTTAATTGATAGTGTAATGAATAAAAATTTCTTGGCAAAGATATTACTTATATAAGCTGATTTTCAGGTAATTAATATATTTCTTACTATAGGTTTTCAAAGTGGAATGATAATCATTTTTTTCTGGACAAGTAAATGGTTAAAAATGTTACATCTTTTGGTAGGTTTGTAGGGGGAAAATCCAATTTTGTTAGATGTTTGTGAGAACATTTACCCTGAAATAGTCCATTGTTTTTCCTGGATTAAGATTTACTTCTTTTGCCTGAGCGTGAGAATATATAATTTAACATTGGTCTTCAGGACAATTCTGTATTTCCGTGAAGACCATTAGCTTGCTGATGAGTAGCGTGCAGATTACTACTGTGCATACTATGGCTGTTTTATCTACCTTAGGTGAAAAAGTTACTCTTAATGTTATTTGTCTCTACTTGGACTTTTAAACTTTCAAGGAGGAAAAATAATTTTCTTTAAAAATTATCTTTTTGTAGTTTACATTAATCAGTATTTACTTTTTTGTCTTTGGCAGTACAGAAGAAAGGTTGAGAAGTGTTCCTGAATTCATTTCTTTAGAATCTGAATCCATCTGTTCTCTTCTTTGCCGTCCCTCTTCTCTACCAGTCTGGGTATAATAGGGGCAAACTTGACTCAGAAAGAGAAAGCATTTGGCCCTTAGTAATCTTTCCTCTGCTATGTGTTGTCTGTAATTAAATTAAAACTTTTAGTTGATGATTGAGATGCTTTATACTATGTTATTTGAGATGTGTGCTGTTTTAAATCACAGATATAAGTATTTTAAAAGAATGTGAATAATAGAAGACATCGAAAATTAGAATAAAATGAGCTCCATGTTAATTGTAACATTTTAAAATGTTAGTTTAAAGTTTTCTTTATACAAATTATATTGTTAAGCAAAAACATTACTATATAAAAAGATAATAGATCAATTATGCTTTCTTTTCTTTAACAGAAGAACAACAGAATTCATAAAAGTGAAGAATTTTTAAAGAGGGTGACAAAAAGAGAAGGAAAATGCCGAAACCAGTAAGTGTATTTTATTACTTCTGACACTGCTTACTTAATAAAATATCAGTGGCATTAAGTTCCTTTCGAAACAAGGCAAAGTATTATGGTAGAGTTTTGGGGGGGTAAAAAGCACTGATATTACTGTTGTTTGTTTTAGATTAATGTGGCTAGATCTAGTATGGTGTTATGTGGGCCAGTGATGAAGAGGTTTAGGTGACACTGTAATTAAGATTACTACAGGTTGTGGGGTCAAACTTAGTTCTTATCCTTGCCCTGCCACTTAACCTGACTGACCTTTGTTAGATTAGTTCAGTCTCTCCAATTCTTAATTTCTTCACATATAAAATGGAGATATAATTAGTTACTTACTGGAGAGTCTGGTGAGGATTAGAAGATCCTGGTACATATACATTCAGTGCTTAGTAAAAAGTAACTTAGTGTTAAACAGGAGAAAATAATGAGAGGTCAGAAGGATCCATGCAGTTTAATTTTCTCATAATTCTAGCCTTGATGCTAGTGATACCAGTGCTGATATTATATATAGTCCTAGATTTTTGATTTAATGGTATATATGTGATCATTTTATTAAGTTTTATAATTGTATAATTTGTGACTAAGGTTTATTCTTTTATCTTAGGATAAATGTACTTTTCTTCATCTAACAAAATCAGGGTTTTTTTTTCAAGAATTTTTTGGCCAGTTATCTTTTTAAGAAAATAATTGGTTGTGGTTATTTGAATTTTCTGGCATGAATGTCACTTTCGAATTACTTTTAAACATTTAGCAGGTAAAAAAGTGCATTGTTGGAGGGAGAGAAGAATAAAAGAAAGTGAAAGGCATAATCAATACAAAGCAAGAATTAAATTTTTCTATTTGCAGATGACATAATTATGTAAATAACCTGGAATTTACAAAACAACGATTAGAACTAATAACAGAATTTAGCAAGATTGTTGGACATAAGATTATATTTTTTAAAAATCAGTTTTCTGTTTTATATACTAGCAGCAAAATTCAAAAAATGAAATAATTCCATTTGTAATAGCATCGAAAACATAAAGTATTTAGGAATAACTTTACAGATGCTGTACAAGATCTCTACGCCGAAAACTTATAAGTACTTAAAAAGACCAAAATGTATACAAAAATAAACGTTGGTCATAGATATGTCTAGAAAATATTACTACAATGTCTGTTCTCCCCAAATATATTGGTAGATTGAATGTGATTCTAATCAGTTGAATCCCTTTGGTTAAAATTGACTAGCTGATTATAAAATGTTTATGGAAGAGCCAAAACTTACGTGGAATAGCTAAAGCAATAGCTAGTGGGAAGCAGCCGCATAGCACAGGGAGATCAGCTCGGTGCTTTGTGACCACCTAGAGGCGTGGGATAGGGAGGGTGGGAGGGAGACGCAAGAGGGAGGGGATATGGGGATATATATATACATATAGCTGATTCACTTTGTTGTACAGCAGAAACTAAGAAAACATTGTAAAGCAATTATACTCCAATAAAGTTGTTAAAAAAAAAAAAGTAAAGGGTGGGATTATTGGTAGATTGAATGTGATTCTAATCAGTTGAATCCCTTTGGTTAAAATTGACTAGCTGATTATAAAATGTTTATGGAAGAGCCAAAACTTACGTGGAATAGCTAAAGCAATAGCTAGTGGGAAGCAGCCGCATAGCACAGGGAGATCAGCTCGGTGCTTTGTGACCACCTAGAGGCGTGGGATAGGGAGGGTGGGAGGGAGACGCAAGAGGGAGGGGATATGGGGATATATATATACATATAGCTGATTCACTTTGTTGTACAGCAGAAACTAAGAAAACATTGTAAAGCAATTATACTCCAATAAAGTTGTTAAAAAAAAAAAAGAAAAGGGTGGGGTTTCCCTGATGGCACAGTGGTTAGAAGTCCGCCTGCCAGTGCAGGGGACACAGGTTCGAGCCCTAGTCCGGGAAGATTCCCCATGCTGCGGAGGAACCAAGCTGATGCGTGACAACTACTGAGCCTGAGCTCTAGAGCCTGTGAGCCACAACTACTGAAGCCCACGTGCCTAGAGCCCCTGCTCCATAACAAGAGAGACCACTACAGTGAGAGGCCCGCACACTGCAACGAAGAGTAGTCTCCCACTCGCTGCAGCCAGAGAAAAGCCCTCACGGAGCAACGAAGACCCAGCACAGCCAAAAATAAATAAATGAATTTATTTAAAAAATAAAATAAAAAAAAAACAAGGGTGGAGCACTTATACTCCTGGATTTCAACACTTATTTTCAGGCAACAAAAATAAGACAGTGTGGCATTAAAATATTAGATAATAGGATCAGTGGAACAAATATACATCTCCACACACAATGTTGTCACACAATTCAATAGGGAAATTAAATTCTTTTCAAGAAATGATGTTGGAACAAAGAGTTATCCATACAGAAAAATACGAATCTTGACTCTTATATCACAGTTTACACAAACAACTAACTCTGAATGGATCACAGGCCTAAATTAAAAGGCCCAAACTATAAAACTTCTAGAAGAAAATAGAAAACATTTTTGCAGTCATGGGGTAGGCAAAGATTTCTTTGATAGTACACAGAAAGTTTGAAGCATTAAAAAAAAAAATTGAACATCAAAATTAAAAAGTTTGCTATTTGGAGAAAGGAGCCCACATTTCCGTAGAGCAGGAACTCCTGGCTCGGGGTCTCTTCCCTCTGCCGTGACGGAACTGCCCCGGAGCCTGAGGGGAGGCGGCCTCCCTGCGGCTGCCGGCTCTGGAGGGGCCCTGGTGGCCGAAGCCGCGACAGTCGTCGGCACCACGGGCAGGCCATGTGTATGAAAGTCTCCTGGTGCTGCAGCCAGGAGTCAGTGCTGTGCTTCTGAGGTGGGAGAGCCAACTTTAGGACACTGGTCCACAAGAGACCTCCCAGCTCCACGTAATTTCAAACAGCGAAAATTGAAGTTTATAACAATACAATCCTACCTTAAGAAACAGGAAACATCTCGAATAAACAACCTAACCTTGCACCTAAAGCAGTTAGAGAAAGAAGAACCAGAAAACCCCAAAATTAGCAGAAGGAAGGAAATCATAAAGATTACATCAGAAATTAATGAAGGAAACGATAGCAAAGATCAGTAAAACTAAAAGCTGGTTCTTTGAGAAGATAAACAAAATTGATAAACCATTAGCCAGACTCA
>NW_020174053.1:274975-275355 GCF_003031525.2 Neophocaena asiaeorientalis asiaeorientalis | reverse complement strand
TGTCACAAAGAAAGAAAACTACAGGCCAATATCACTGATGAACATAGATGCAAAAATCCTTAACAAAATACTAGCAAACAGAATCCAACAGCACATTTAGAGGATCATACATCATGATCAAGTGGTGTTTATTTCAGGAATGCAAGGATTCTTCAATATACGCAAATCAATCAATATGATACACCATATTAGCAAATTGAAGGAGAAAGACCATTGCCAAAGCAATCTTGAGAATGAAAAACGGAGCTGGAGAAATCTGGCTCCCTGACTTCAGACTACAGTACAAAGCTATAGTAATCAAGACAGTATGGTACTGGCACAGAAACAGAAATATAGATCAGTGGAACAGGATAGAAAGCCCAGAGATAAACCCACTCACT
>NW_020174053.1:245373-274242 GCF_003031525.2 Neophocaena asiaeorientalis asiaeorientalis | reverse complement strand
AAAACTACCATATGACCCAGCAGTCCCACTACTGGGCATATACGGTGAGAAAACCATAATTCAGAAAGAGTCATGTACCAAAATATTCATTGCAGCTCTATTTACAATAGCCAGGAGATGGAAACAACCTAAGTGTCCATCATCAGATGAATGGATAAAATAGATGTGACTACCATTGTAAAGCAATTATACTCCAATAAAGATGTTAAAAAAAATTATACCTCATTTAAGCCGTTGAACCTAAAAAAATGGGTTAATCAAAAAAAAATTTGCTATTTGAAAGACAACAATAAGAAAGTAAAAAAGGCAAGGCAGATTGGGAGAAAATGATTTCAGTATAGCATTCTTTTAGAATTCAGTAAGACAACCCAATTTTTAAAAAGTGGGCAAAAACTTTGAACAGCTACTTCACAAAAGAAAATATATTAATAGCGAATAAGCAGTTGAAAATATCCTCAGTATCTTTGGTTATCAGGGAAACATAAATTAAAAATACAGTGAGATACCACCTTATATTTACCAGAGGAGCTATAATTAGACTGATAATACCTTGGCTGTAAGGATGTGGATCAACTAGAACTCTTATTTCTGATAGTAATGTGAAAGTTAAAAGTAGTTTGGAAAACTGTCTGAATAATTGAGTGGAGAACATTTATTTTTCCTAAGAGTAAGGATTAAAAATTATATATAAGGCTTCCCTGGTGGCACAGTGGTTAGGAATCCGCCTGCCAATGCAGGGGGCACAGGTTCGAGCCCTGGTCCAGGAAGATCCCACGTGCTGCGGAGTAGCTAAGCCCTTATGCCACAACTGCTGAGCCTCTGCTCTAGAGCCCGTGAGCAGCTACTGAAGCATGCTCACTATTTATGACTAGGCTGAAAAGTGGCCTTATATCTGTCTCTTCTGTTCATATTCTGTTGGTGAGACCTTAGTCACATAGCCATACCTAATTGCAAGAGACATTGAGAAATGTTCTTGTAGCTCAGTAGCCATGTCAAACGGTAATTCTGTTAGATTTTGGTGGTCAAACAACAAGTAGTCTCTGCTACAATCATATGGTTAGTTTTAAGGAGAAAAATCATATAATAAATTCAGAGCAGTTGCTAAAATTGAACAACTATTCATGATTTAAAAGTAAAAACCAATACTTCTTAAGCTAAGTATTGAAGAAAACCTATAACAAACCTAATTCTTAATTTGTTACAGTGGAAGCTTTTCTTTTAAGATCGGGGACAAGACAAAATGTACACACTATCACTGCCGCTGTTCAACATTGAACAGAAAGCATGTGCAGAATAATTAAAAACTCTAGTACTGGAAAGGAAGAAACACTTTGAAGATGTTAAGGTATTTATTTATATCGGGTTGGCAAATTATGGCCCATAGGCCAGAGCCAGCCCACCACTTGTTTTTGTACAACCTTCAAGCTAAGAATGATTCTTACATTTTCAATGGTTGAAAAAAAAATCAAACGAATAGTAATATTTCATGACTTGAAAATTATATGAAATTCAAATTTCAATGTCTGTAAAGTTTTGTTGGAACACAGTATGCTCATTGTTTATTATCTATAACTGCTTTTCTGCTATAGCAGGAGAATTGACTAGATGCAGCAGACAGTATGGTCTGCAAAGCCTGAAATATTTACTGTTTGTACCTTTACAGAAAAAGTTTTCTGACCCCTGGTTTATATAAATACAAGAATTTACATTTTAACAGTTGGCAAGGGAGCTGATAAAAGGATCAATATAAAAATCAGTTGCATTTCTACAGAAGTAAAACCAGAAAAAATTTTGGAAAGATACTTCATATTTATGACCCTATGTTTGAAACGCTTTAAGCTAATGAGTTTCAGTAGTTGGAATTCTTTGGATTTTAGAAAGATGAATATACAATGTATTATGTGCATAAGTAGTGTTATGAAATTTCCATCAAGGTCTGTTGCATCACATCAGTATTTCTGTAGATCCGTGTGTGAATATCCATTTGAAGTGGGATAAATTAATTTACCAGGTGGACTTACTTCAATTGTTTTTGCTAGAAATTAGCTAATAAACTAGAGTTTTCAATGCATTTAGGATGTCTTGGGATTATGAACCTATAATTATAATAGCTATAAAACCATAGGAGAAAGATATCTTAAATGATTAATATGATTTTTCTGGAGGAAATTATAAACATTTTTTAAAAAGATCTTAAAGAAGACCTAAATCAATGCATAGAAAGAACCATACACTTGGATAGTAAGAGTCAATATTGAAAAGATGTCATTTTTTACCCCAAGAGGCTGATGAATTTAGTGTAGTTCCAATTTAAATCATAATGTGGTGTTTTGAAAAATTTATAATTATATGTGGAGTCAAGAGCAAGAACAAAGAGACAAGAATAGCCAAAACAGTTCTGAAAATAATAAGGGATGACTTGCCATACCAGATATCAAGGCTTATTTAAAGATACAGTAATTCAGACAATATGGTATTGGCAGAATAGTTCAATTGAACAGTACAACAGAATAGCACAAAATAAGACCCATACCTATGGACATTAGATTTGTGACAGTGCAGTCTTTGGAGAGTGAATGAGGTAATCAATATACAGCATGTTTGGATGTTTAAAATCACTGTATTATTATCCCTCTGGGGATTAGGAAATGAAATTGGATTTCTACCTTAAATCATAAGCAAAAATCATTGAAGACAAACTATGAAAAACAAAACTTTGATAGGAAATATAAGAATATCTTTATGACTCCAGACTCGGGAAGGATTTCTTTGCTTTTTAAAAAAAAAAAAATTATTTTATATTGGGGTATAGTTGATTTACAGTGTTGTGTTAAAGGTTTTCTTAAATATGGCAAAAAATTGATATCTGCATGTAAAACATTGATAAATTCAACATTAAAATTTTAAAAATGTTTATCATAGAGAGGGACTCTTCATAAAATAGAAGGGCAAGCTACAAACTAGTAGATTTCTTTGTAATGCACGTAACTGACAAAGGATTAATATCTAGAATATATAAAGATCTCCCACATATGAGTAAGAAAAAGACAACCCAATAGAAAATAAGCAATACATGTGAACAGACATTTTGAAAGATGGGGAGACTGAGTGGTCAATAAGCATATTATATTACTTTTCTATTGCTCTATAACAAATTATCACAAATTTGGTAGCTTGAAACAACACACATCTATTATCTCACAGTTTTATATGCTAGAAATACGGGATGATATGAATGGGTTCTCTGCTCAGGGTCTCACTACCCTGAAGTCAAGGTGTAGCTCAACTGCATTCTCATCTGAAGTTTGGGGTTCTCTTTCAACTTCATTCCTATCATTGGCACAATCCATTGCCTTGCAGAATGATCTATCCTTCTTTACTGGTGAATGAAGTCCCCATTTTCTTGCTAGCTGTTGGCCAGGGGTCTCTCTTAGTCGTAGAGTGTGGTGTGTGTGACAAGTCCTTTGCTCATGCCCCCTCCAATTCAGCAGTGGAGAACCTCTTTAATGTCAAAGTCCTCTCACACTTTAAATCTCTCTGACTTCTGCACCCAGTCAGAGAAAACTCTTTGCTTTTAAAGGAATCATGTGATTAGCTCAGGCCCACCCCCAATGATTTTCCTATCTTTAGGTCAACTGATTAGTAACCTTAAGTACATCTGCAAAATCCCTTTTGTCTTGTAATGTTAACATAATCATGGGAGTAAGGTGGGGGTGGGGGCGAGGAGATCATGGGGGCTGTCTTATAATTCTGCATATCACACATAAGAAAAAGTTTCCAACTTCATTAGGGATCAAGAACCTGCATGTTAACACCATATTGAGATATCATTTTGTACCCACTAGATTGTTAAACATTAAAAAATCTGATTATATCCACTATTAGTGAAAATATAGAGCAGCAGGAATTATTTATGGGAGTGTAAATTGATACAATCATGTTGGAAGACAAGTCAGCATTACATTGTAAAGTTGAAGCTATGCATATACTTTATCACCCAGGAATTCTGAGTTATACTCCTAGAGAAACTCAGACACATGCACTAGGAGACATGTAGAAGAATGTTCATAGCAGTATTGTTCTTAATAACCAAAAAATTGGAAACAATTTAATGTCAATCGATAGGAAAATGGTAAATGAATTACTGTCTAGTCATATAAAGATGAATGAATTGCAACTACTCACAAAAACATCAGTGAATCTTAGAAATATAATTGTGAAAAGGCAAACTAGTGTAGCAAAATTTTTGTTTAAACCTTTTATTGAAATAGAATATACATATGCAAAAGAATATATGTGTGTAGTTGATGAATTTTCATAAAATATACATATGTAATCATTGCCCACATCAAGAAGGACTTTATTAGCAAGTATACAATTTTAATACAGCTATGCAGCTAAAAATCAAAAACTAAACAATATTTTACATATAGATACCTACATTTGTGACAGAAATAATTGTTTTTTAAAAAGCTAAGGGGATGACAAACACAAAATTTAGGTTAGTACTTAGCTGTGGGCATTGGGGTCAGGGAATTCACAAAGAAGAAATACACTGGTGACATTTTTTGTCATTTCTAGTTTTTAAGTTGAATGGTAGATTTATGGGTAAAGGAGAACCTTTTCTTTGTTCAAAATGTTCTGACACCAAAAAGGAAAACATTTTCTTTATTCAGAATGTTCTGATACCACGTGTGGGTTTTCCATACCAAGCAGTTCTCCAATTCTATGTGGATACCAGTTGTGTGTCCTGCAATTTAATTTGTTCTGACACAACTACCCAGAATTAGCGCAGACCCACCGGACTGCTCTGGACTTCTGAAGCAAATCACAGATAGTGCAAGTGGCTCACACTTCTGTCTAACTTGGCTAACGTTTGGGGATTCCCACGATCCCCTCTTCAGATTCTATAATTTGCTATATATAACAGCTCACAGAACTCAGGGAAACACTTTACTTACTATTACTAGTTAATATGAAGGGTACTATAAAGGATACAAACGAAACAGATGAAGAAGGTGAGGTCCCGAAGGGTGCTGAGTGAAGGAGTTTCTGTCTTTGTGGAGTTTGCAGTGCAGCACCCTCTCAGCAGGAAGAAGCAGGGAAGCTCTCTGAACCCTTTTGTTTAGGGTTTTATGGAGGTTCCATTTCATAGGTGTGATTGATTAAATCATTGGACATTGATGATCAGCTCATTCCCCAGCCTTTCCCCTCCTGGGCAGTCGGGGTGGGTGTCTAAAAGGTTCAATCCTCTAATCATGTGATTGGTTTCTCTGGCTACCAGCCTCCATTCTGAAGCTATTAGGGCCCATCTGGAGTCACCTCATTAGCATAAACTCCGTTATGGTTGAAAGGAGCTTATTATGAATAAC
The DNA here is from genome assembly GCF_003031525.2 of Neophocaena asiaeorientalis asiaeorientalis. Taxonomy (NCBI): domain Eukaryota; kingdom Metazoa; phylum Chordata; class Mammalia; order Artiodactyla; family Phocoenidae; genus Neophocaena; species Neophocaena asiaeorientalis. The sequence goes on along the minus strand of NW_020174053.1, from coordinate 268,870 downwards.
AAAAGATCATCCTCTCACATCTATCACTCAGGAAATTCCAGCGATTTTAGGAGCTCTGCCAGGAACCAGGATGAAGACCAAATATATATTTATTGTTATGTTACAGTGGGTTTTATTTTGTTACGCTTCATTGTCTGTATATGTTACAAGTATTTTATGTGTATTAATATTTCCTAAAAGATTATTTTAAAGAAGGAACTCTATAAGATTTTTTTGATTAGAGAAGGTATTTCAGATAAAAGTACATGTGTGGAGGTACATGTGGTTGTTAGCATGAGTAAAACGTAAGGGGAAATAAGTCTGATTTAGAGTTCTAATAGTGTGAGTTAAAAGTTAAGATAGGTTTTTACCATATCATGGTGAATTCTAGGTGAAGATGCTATTCTGGAGTAAAAATTATTTTGGTTAAGGCATGTTACGTTTTTGGTGAGATATCCAACTAGAAAGGTATTTACACCCAAAAATTGGAATTTAAAAAAGTTTAGCAAATAAAAGGCAATAGATGTATGGTTTTTATAAAGTGAAGAATAATACATTTGCAGTATGAAACTAAATATTTGATTTTTATGTTGAAAGAAATATGGAATAGTGAATGACATTCAAAGAATTTGGAGTTATACCTCTGCCCTGCCATTTGATAGCCATGTGTCCTTGGGCAAATGATGGAAACTTTTCTGTAGAAATGAACTTTTCTATAGAAATGCACATATCTCCTAGTATTGTTGCAGAGGCTAAATAAGAAAATGAAAAGCGCAAGTCCTCGTGCCTACTGTATGTTAAGTATTCAATAAGTAATCAAAAACAAATATAAATAAATCAAACTATCACTTTAATAAATAAATATTTAGAAAATATTAGGTACATTATAGAGTTGCTTTTTATTGCCTATATATGATACCATTTTATTTTATAAATCAGATAAAAGTATTTTTCTCTTTTCTACTGATTTTCCCTTTGTTTTTTATTGCAGATCAATGTAAGAGTAACAACAATGGATGCTGAGCTGGAATTTGCCATTCAGCCCAACACAACTGGCAAACAGCTTTTTGACCAGGTATCATTTACCAAATGAAGTAATTTTGACACCATAGTGTGGATGCTACTGCATACTTCTTTCTGTGTTTTTTTACCCTAACTTATAATGCAAAAATGTAGCACTTGGAATATTTCACAGTACCTGTTCAAATGTCTTGAACAACTTTAGGGGATAGTTTTTCTCATTCCTAGATTTTGAGAGATAGGACTTTTTAAAAATAATTATTAGCAGGTATTTAACATCGGTTATGCAAATCATTGTAACAAGGACTAAAAGGAATTCAGAGATATTCTCCAGGGCTTCCCTGGTGGTGCAGTGGTTGAGAGTCCGCCTGCCAATGCAGGGGACATGGGTTCATGCCCCAGTCCGGGAAGATCCCACATGCCACAGAGCCTGCACGTCTGGAGCCTGTGCTCCGCAATGGGAGAGGCCACAACAGTTGAGAGGCCCGCGTACCGCAAATAAAAGAAGAAGAAGAAAAAAAAAGATATTCTCCATAGTCCATGAGTGGAATAGGTGGAGATCCTAGACAGCGGGTGTAACCAAGCAATGGGCTTGTGTTCCCGCAGCATAGAAAGCCAAACTCTTGAAAGTGAGAGTTTGCAGCAAAGTAAGGGTTTATTTCAGGGCACCAAGCAAGGGAGTGGGAGACAAGTCTCAGATCCACTCCAACCTGGTCTTTGAGTTAGAGGGTTTTTTTAAAAGGGAAAGAACAAAGAAGCTGGGGTTAATCATCATCTTGTGACATTTTCTGTGACATTTCTTAATCGTGGAAGAAAGGATGTCTCTGGTTTATGATTCGCTAGACAGGTGGTCCATGACTTGGTGGTCTGTTAGCTTATCTAGCCCTGGAGAAGTAAGCTGTACATTAATGATGATATCTGATGATACAACAGCAATTTTAGTACATTAATGATATTATCAACAACAGCAGTTTTGGTCATCTGACTCTGATTATTAGTGTTCATTTAGCACAGGATTAAGGTCAGAGGGGACAAGAAAGGGAATAAAGTTGGATAGAGAGGTTAATCCTAAACTCGGTTTTAGGGGAACTTGGTTTCAAGGGGATGGCAGGAGCAAAGGCACAGGCTATAAACAGGCACCTGACAGCAGTTTGATGTTGTCGGCTCATAATATGCTAGCCTGGAGTTAGAACATGTTAAAGAACTTGGACTACTGATATTGTCTTTTTTTTTCTCACTCTTGAGAGCACATTTGAGCCACCTTGGGGAGCTTTCAAGAGGAAAAAAGAAAAGCAATGCTTGGAAACCACCTCTAGAGATTCTGTTAGTCTGGGACCTGCTCTAAACTATTAGTAGTTTTATTTAGGCTCTCTAGGTAATGCTGTATATAATGTTGTAAGTAATCAAGGTTCATTGAGAAAAGGAGGAAAGAGATTGGTGACCAGAGGTCAAGTGGTTAAGAAGTGAATTGATTGCAAAAAGGAGGAAGGTAACTTTTACATAAACTTTTATTGATACATATGAGCAGGAGAGCAATAGTCTGTGATCAAGCTTACTATTGACCTTAGAATATGGGAGAGAGAGTTTCTGGCATTACAGCAATAAATAACATATTAGATAGCTACTGATCCAAAATACGATGAAATAGAATTTAAAAACTCCTGGAAAGTTGTTTCTTCTCTTGACAAAGTAGTAAACTTAATCTCTTGATTAGATAATTAATGAACTTGAACGCCCTGATAAAGTCTGTTTGGAAGATGAAAGGCTTTTTTTTGGTGTGAGTGAGCAAATTTTTAAGAAAACAACATAGGAAGCTGCATGCACCATACATTATAGATATTTTACTTTTGTGAACTAATATTCACTTCTGTTGATTCTTCTAGGTCTCCTGTTTTGTAAATACATAGTCTATCTTATTTGAATAAAAATGTAGATGCAGTTAGCATTTACTACTTCATAGCATATTGAAATGTTATTTATAGTGAGCAAAATGTTTTGTGTTAGTCAAAAACGAATCAGCAAGTGGGCCTTTTTGGTATTGGATAGTGAGAAATAAAATCTTTGTTTTTTTACTAAGCAGAATTGCTTTAGTTTGGACACGAGGGAAAATTAAATTACATTTATTATAATGCAGTAATATGTAGTAGTTGAAAAGTGTGGGCTCTGGAACCACACTGCCTGTAGTAGAATCGCAGCTGTAGCTCTTTGACTTCACGCAAACAAATACTTTCTTTGCCTCATTTTTCTCATTTGTACAATTAGGATGATGATAACATTACTCCTTCAGAAGGTTTTTGTGAGAACTAATTGAGACTCTGTTTAAAGTACTAGAACAGTATTTGCTATACACATTTCATATTGTAAATGAAGAGGTCTAAGTTAAAGAGTATTGTTATCTCGTATGGGCTCTCTCAGCAATTAATTCTTGTAGTCCCTGTTCTATTTCCTGATAATGAGAGCCAGAATGTTAGGATCTAAAAGCAGGCGTTTACCTTGGGTGTAGTGAGTATATGGGTGGCCTGTCAGGTCAGTAGGTTCAGGATCAGGCCAGGAGCAGACCTAGGGGTAGGAGTTCTCTCAAATGAATCCACCTGTAACAAAACCTCACTTCTGATTAGGATGTCAGCTTGAGGCCATCTGCCCTGTGGAGGACTCTAGTTGAGTGCTTGAGGTCCTTTGGTTTGCTCCCTGCTGACTCTTTCTTCACTGGCCTCCTCTTCCAGCTTCTGCTTGTGGAATTAGAATAGTAATATCCCCAAGGAGTACTCAACATGATCTGTTAGGATGCAAGAAAAAATATTAAAATGTTTGTCTATATTTTTGTCTTTCCTCTTTCAAATTATTTTTTTAAAATACGCTAATATATTAGTGATAGCATTGTATAACTTCTAAAGAAATATACATATAATGTAGTTATGTGCCCAAGTATGTTTTTACTTGTAAGTTCATGATCTAAAGTTTCCTAGAACACTTTTAGAAGTAGGGAAAGATGGGACCTCTTAAGGAATTTCACAACTCTGCTCTCATTTTTCCTGGTTTGTGTGTGATAGTCTGAAGTTCGCTAAGAGACTGTCCCTTGTGCCCCACTGTGGCAAATCCCCCTTTTACTCAGCATTGTGAAACACAAAAAGCCTAGAAACAGAAGCTGAAGCCTGCGCGTTGGTACACTTCTCTCTGCTGCTCTTGACATTTCCTACTCCTGCCACTCTGAGCTGGAATGTTTTCTGTGGAGCTGTTGGGACAACCTATCTTTTGCCAAAGTTGAATTATCTGGGGTCTCTTTTGTCCACATTAAAGTTTTGGTTGTGACTTCCCTGGTGGTGCTGTGGTTAACAATCCACCTGCCAATGCAGGGGGCACAGGTTTGGTCCCTGGTCTGGGAAGATCCCACGTGTCACGGAGCAACTAAGCCTGTGCACCACAGCTGCTGAGCCTGAGCGCCACAACTACTGGAGCCCACACTCTCTAGGGTCCACGTGCCACAACAGCTGAGCTTGCGTACTGCAAATACTGAAGCCCACGCGCCTAGAGCCTGTGCTCCGCAACAAGAGAAGCCACGGCAATGAGAAGCCTGCGTACTGCAACGAAAAGTAGCCCCGGCTCGCAGCACCTAGAGAAAGCCCACATGAAGCAATGAAAACTAGATGCGGCCAAAAAAATAAATAAAAATTAAAAAAAAAAGTTTTGGTTGTTTGGCATTGATTGGCATTTGCCATCAGTATGGGTCTTTATATCCTATACCATTCAGAAATTTCTCAGTTTTTTTTTTTTTTTTTTTTAAACGTGGTAACCTTTCCTAGCACAGCTAAATGTTTTTTCTTGTTTTTAACTTTTTGCGTATGTCATGCCAGTGAAATTTTTAAACAGGGAAAGTAAACTGAAGGGTTCAGTTTGCTCTCTTGAAACCAAAAGCCTGATATGTTTTTAGATTTTTGACATATATACACTAATATGTATAAAATAGATAACTAATAAGAACCTGCTACATAAAAAATGAAATTAAAAAAATATATATATTTTGAGCCTAGACCCCGCCCCATGCTCAAACGTCACCCCTCACCCCAACTAGGCCCCTGCTCCACCCTAAACCCCACCCCTGCCTAAGTTCCATCTTTTTTTTTTTTTTTTTTTTTTTTTTTTGCTGTTGTGGTTTAGTTTTACCTTGTTGCAGTTGTTTCAATTATATTATTATTTTTCCTAATATATTTTTATCTTTATTCTTTGTTATTGTACTGCTCCTTTTTCTCTCTCTCTCTTTTTTTTTCTTTTTTTTTTTTTTGGCCATGCCACCCAGCTTGTGGGATCTTGGTTCCCAGGCCAGAGATTGGGCCCAAGTTCTTGCGGTGGGAGTGCTGAGTTCAAACCACTGGACTAACAGAGAACCTCAGACCCCAGGGAGTATTAATTGGAGTGAGGCCTCCTGGAGGTCCTCATCTTGGCACCAAGACCTAGCTCTGTCCAACTGCCTGCAAACGCCATTGCTGGACGCCTCAGGCCAAACAACCAGTAAGACAGGAATACAGCCCTACCCATCAAAAAAAAAAAGAAATGACAAAAAATATGTTACAGATGAAGGAGCAAGGTAAAAACCTACAAGACCAAATAAATGAAGACAAAATAGGCAACCTACCTGAAACAGAATTCAGAGTAATGATAGTAAAGATGATCCAAAATCTTGGAAACAGAATGGAGAAAATACAAGAAGTGTTTAACAAGGATCTAGAAGAACTAAAGAGCAAACAGACAGTGATGAACAACACAATAACTGAAATTAAAAATACTCTAGAAGGGATCAATAGAATAACTGAGGCAGAAGAATGGATAAGTGAGTTGGAAGATAAAATGGTGGAAATAACTGCCAGGGAGCAGAATAAAGAAAAAAAGAATGAAAAGAATAGAGGACAGTCTCAGAGACCTCTGGGACAACATTAAATGCACCCACCAACATTGGAATTATAGGGTTCCCAAAAGAAGAAGAGAAAAAGAAAGGGTCTGAGAAAATATTTGAAGAGATTATAGTCAAAAACTTCCCTAACATGGGAAAGGAAATAGTCAAGTCCCATGCAGAGTCCCATACAGGATAAACCCAAAAGAAAAACGCTGAGACACATACTACTCAAACTATCAAAAATTAAATAAAAAGAAAAAATGTTAAAAGCAGCGAAAGCAACAAATAACATACAATGGAATCCCCATAAGGTTAACAGCTGATCTTTCAGCAGAAACTCTGCAAGCCAGAAGGGAGTGGCAGGACATATTTAAAGTGATGAAAGGGAAAAACCCACACCCCAGATTACTCTACCTGGCAAGGATCTCATTCAGATTTGATGGAGAAATCAAAAGCTTTACAGACAAGCAAAAGCTATGAGAATTCACCACCAGCAAAGCAGCTTTACAACAAATGCTAAAGCAATTTCTCTAAGTGGAAAACACAAGAGAAGAAAAAGACCTACAAAAACAAACCCAAATCAATTAAGAAAATGGTAATAGGAACATACATATCGATAATCGCCTTGAATGTAAATGGATCAAATACTCCAGACAAAAGACACAGACTGGCTGAATGGATACAAAAACAAGATCCTTATATATGTTGTCTACAAGAAACCCACTTCAGACCTGGGGACACATACAGACTGAAAGTAAGGGGATGGAAAATGATATTCCATGCAAATGGATATCACAAGAAAGCTGGATTAGCAATGCTAATATCAGATAAAATAGACTTTAAGGTGAAGGCTATTACAAGAGATAAGAAAGGACACTACGTAATGATCAAGGAATCAATCCAAGAGGAAAACTTAACAATTATAAATATTTATGCACCCAACATAGGAGCACGTCAATACATAAGGCAAATGCTAACAGCCATAAAAGGAGAAATCCACAGTAACACAACAATAGTGGGGGACTTTAACACCCTACTTACACCAGTAGATCATCTAGACAGAAAATAAATAAGGAAACACAAGCTTTAAATGACACAATAGACCAGATAGATTTAATTGATATTTTTAGGAAATTCCACCGGAAAACGGAAGAATACACTTTCTTCTCAAGTGCACATGGAATGTGCTCCAGAATAGATCACATCTTGGGTCACAAATCAAGCCTTGGAAAATTTAAGAAAGTTGAAATTGTATTAAACATCTTTTCCAACCACAATGCTATGAGATTAGAAATCAATTACAGGAAAAAAAACCAGTAAAAAACACAAATACATGGAGGCTAAAAAGTGTGCTGCTAAAGAACGAGATCACTGAAGAAATCAAAGAAATAAAAACAATACCTAGAAACAAATGACAATGAAAACACGATGAGCCAAAACCTATGGGACGCAGCAAAAGCAGTTCTAAGAGAGAAGTTCATAGCAATTCAAACTCACCTCAAGTAACAAGAAAAATCTCAAATAAACAATCTAACCTTACACCTAAAGCAGCTAGAAAAAGAAGAAAAAGTAAAACCCAAAGTTACTAGAAGGAAAGAAATCATAAAGATCAGAGCAGAGGTAAATGAAATAGAAATGAAGAAAACAATAGCAAAGATTAATAAAACTAAAAGTTGTTTCTTTGAGAAGATAACCAAAAATGATAAACCATTAGCCAGACTCATCAAGAAATAAAGGGAGAGGACTCAAATCAATAAAATTAGAAATGACAAAGGAGAGATTACAGCTGACACCGCAGAAGTACAAAAGATCATAAGAGAGTACTGCAAGCAACTATATGCCAATAAAATGGACAACTTGGAAAAAAGGAACAAATTCTTGGAAAAAGTACAACCTTCCAAGATTGAACCAGGAAGAATTAGAAAATATAAACAGACCAATCACAGGTAATGAAGTTGAAGCTGTAATTAAAAATCTTCCAACAAACAAAAGTCCAGGACCAGATGGCTTCACAGGCGAATTCTATCAGACATTTAGAGAAGAGTTAACACCTATCCTTTTCAAACTCTTCCAAAAAATTGCAGAGGGAGGAACGCTCCCAAACTCACTCTATGAGGCCACCATCGCCCTGATACCAAAACCAGACAAATATATCACAAAAGAGAAAATTATAGACCAATATCACTGATGAACATAGACACAAGAATCCTCAACAAAATACTAGCACACAGAATCCAACAACACATTAAAAGGATCATACATCATGATCAAGTGGGATTTATCCCAGGGATGCAAGGATTCTTCAGTATAGGCAAAAAAAATCAATGTGATACACTATATTAACAAATTAAAGAATAAAAACCATATGATCATATCACTAGAGGCAGAAAAAGCTTTTGACAAAATTCAACACCCATTTAATGATAAAAACTCTCCAGAAAGTGGGCATAGAGGGACCCTACCTCAGCATAATAAAACCCACAGCAAACATCATTCTCAGTGGTGAAAAACAAAGCATTTCCTCTAAGGTCAGGACCAAGACAAGGATGTCCACTCTCAACACTGTCATTCAACGTAGTATTGGAATTCCTAGCCATGGCAGTCAGAGAGAAATAAGAGGAATCCAAATTTGAAAAGAAGAAGTAAAACTGTCGCTGTTTGCCAATGACATGATACTATACATAGAAAACCCTAAAGGTGCCACCAGAAAACTGCTAGAACTAATCAGTGAATTTGGTAAAGTTGCAGGGTACAAAATTAATGCACAGAAATCTCTTGCATTCCTATGCACCAACAACGAAAGATCAGAAAGAGAAATTAAGGAAACAATCCCATTTACCATCGCAACAAAAAATAAAATACCTAGGAATAAACCTACCTAAGGAGGCAAAAGACCTGTACTCAGAAAACTGTTAAAACACTGATGAAAGAAAACAAAGATAACATAAACAGATAGAGAGATATACCATGCTTCTGGATTGGAAGAATCAGTATTTTGAAAATGACTGTAGTACCTAAAGCAGTCTACAGATTCAGTGCAATCCCTACCAAATTACCAATGGCATTTTTCACAGAATTAGAACAAAAATTTTACATTTCGTGTGGAAACACAAACGAACCCAAATAGCCAAAGCGATGTCGAAAAAGAAAAAAGGAGCTGGAGGAATCAGGCTCCCTGACTTCACGCTATACTACAAAGCTACAGCAATCAAGACAGTATGGTACCAGCACAAAAACAGAAATATAGATTAATGGAACAGGATAGATAGCCCAGAGATAAACCCACACACATGTGATAAAGGAGGCAAGAATATACAATAGAGAAAAGGCAGCCTCTTCAATAAGTGGTGCTGGGAAAAATGGACAGCTGCATGTAAAAGAATGAAGTTAGAACACACTAAATTAACTCAAAATGGATTAAAGACCTAAATGTAAGGCCAAACACTGTAAAACTCTTAGAGGAAAATATAGGCAGAACACTGTATGACGTAAATCACAGCAAGATTCTTTTTGACCCACCTCCTAGAGTAAGCGAAATAAAAACAAAGATAAACAAATGGGACCTAATGAAACTTAAAAGCTTCTGCACAGCAAAGTAAACCATAAACAAGACTCAAAGACAGCCCTCAGAATGGGAAAAAATATTTGCAAATGAAGCAACTGACAAAGGATTAATCTCTAAAATATAGAAGCTGTTCATGCAGCTCAATATCATGAAAACAAACAACACAATCAAAAAATGGGCAAAAGACCTTAATAGACATTTCTCCATAGAAGACAAGCAAATGGCCAACAAATACATGAAAAGATGCTCAACATCACTTATCACTAGAGAAATGCAAATCAAAACCACAATGAGGTATCACCTCACACCAGTCAGAATGGCCATCATCAAAAAATGTAGAAACAGTAAATACTGGAGAGGGTGTGGAGAAAAGGGAACCTCCTGCCCTGTTGGTAGGAAAGTAAATTGATACAGCCACTATGGAGAACAGTATGGATGTTCCTTAAAATACTAAAAATAGAGCTACTCTATGACTCAGCAATCCCACTACTGGGCATATACACTGAGAAAACCAAAATTCAAAAAGAGTCGTGTACCACAATGTTCATTGCAGCACTGTTTACAATAGCCAGGACATGAAGCAACCTAAATGTCCATCAACGGATGGATAAAGAAGATGTGGCACATACAAAAAATGGAATATTACTCAGCCATAAAAAGAAAGAAATTGAGTTCTTTGTCGTGAGGTGGATGGACCTCGAGTCTGTCTTACAAAGTGAAGTAAGTCAGAAAGAGAAAAATACCGTATGCTAACACATATATATGGAATTTAAAAAAGCGGTACTGATGAACCTTGTAGCAGGTCAGGAATAAAGACGCAGATGTAGAGAGTAGACTTCAGGGCACGGCGGGGGTTGGTGGGGGGAAGCTGGGATGAGATGAGAGAGTAGCACTGACATATATATGCTACATGATGTAAAATGGATGGCTAGTGGGAAGCTGCCGCATAGTACAAGATCAGCTCGATGCCTTGTGATGACCTAGAGGGGTGGGATAGGGAGTGTGTGAGGGAGGCTCAAGAGGGAGAGGATATGGGGATATATGTATACATATAGCTGATTCACTTTGTTGTACAACAGAAACTAAGACAACATTGTAAAGCATTTATACTCCAATAAAGATGTGAAAAAATAAATACAGAAATAAGATAGAAAGGGAAAAAACTAAAGAGAAAACTGTAAGAAAGAGTTAACATTAAGAGAGATATACCGTGGCTTCCCTGGTGGCGCAGTTGTTGAGAGTCCGCCTGCCGATGCAGGGGACACGGGTTTGTACCATGGTCTGGGAAGATCCCACATGCCACGGAGCGGCTGGGCCCGTAAGCCCTGGCCGCTGAGCCTGCGCGTCCGGAGCCTGTGCTCCGCAACGGGAGAGGCCACAACAGTGAGAGGCCTGCCTACCGAAAAGAAAAAAAAAAAAAAAGATATACCAATCAAATAAAAAGTGTGGAGTTTGGATTGTGGCTCAAGAAGCCAACTATTAAGAAAAATTCATAAGAAAAACTTGTCTAGATATTTGATAGCAAGAAATAACTGCTAATTTTTTTAGGTGTGAATAATGGTATTTTAACTATGGTTTAAAAAATGAAAGATTCTACAACTCTCTGAGGGTATGAATGAACAAAACATGGTTTTAAATTGTTATAATACAAATTTACTACAACATAAAACAATTTTAAAAAATGACAAAATGATAAATGCAATTTGTAAATCTCATTCGTATCCTAAGTGGAATAAATTAACTGTTAAAAAATACATATTTTAAAAGTAGCCACAGAAATTTCAGCATATTAGGGAACTGTTAAGTCTTTCTGGTGTGATAATGGTATTGTAATGTTGTATTTTTGTTTTTATAAGACTCCTTATGTTTAAGAATTTTAAAATAAAGTATTTACAAATAAAATGGTGTATCTGGGATATGCTTCAAAACAATCTGAGAGGGGAGAGGTGCTGTAGATGAAGCAAAACTGGCCATGAGTTTCTTTCTATTAAAGCTGACTGATGAGTACATTTACACTATTGTACTATTCTGTTTATTTGTATATGTTTGAAGTTTTCAATAATAAAAAGGTTTTTAAAGCCAAAAAAAGTAAAAAGAAATATTTATTGTCTATTTTAAACCAAGAATGTTTATTAAGAACTAATGTTGAATCTTTTTGTAAAGCTTTTAAAATCTTAATAAACTCTCACCTCCCTCATTTTATTTTAAAAATAGAATTAAAAAAATATTTTTGTTGGCCTCATCCTAGGTGTAGATTAATAATCCTAGTTTACCACTTTATTTACCCTAATACTGCTGAGTACCTACCACAGGCTAATCATTCTTGGAGATGACATGGATATTAAGATGAATAAGGCAGTAATCTCTGTCCTTAGTTTTAAACAGTCAAGGAGGGTAAATAGACACTCTACTAAGAATAGTTAATTATGATAAAATAAATGTTCAAATAGCAGTATAGGTAAAGTACTATGGGATTATCAATGATCAAGTGATTAATTTTATCTAGATGATAGGAAAGGTTCATTCACGGAAGCATGTTAGTTGAGCTGGGCCTTGAGGAATACATTATTTAACAGGTGGTAAAAGTACAGAAGAAACATTCTAGACAGGGGAAGAAACACGACCAAAGGTGTAGAAGTGTAAAATTTATGGCATGTTCCAAGGATGGTTTGTTGCTCAGTGAGGGTGGAACATAGAATATATGATGGTGAATGAAGGGAAGTAGGAATGGGGGTGAAATCAGCAGCTGGATACCCTGAGGCGTGGCATTTACATGTCCTCAGAGACTCTTATCGCCAAAATGATACTATTGTCTGGGCTACCTAATAGTATAGTTTTGGGGGTGGGGTGCTAAACTGAAATAGGAAAGGTGGGATTATGACAGCTCTGTGTCTGTTCCCCAGATTCTTCTTTTTATGTTTGGGTCATGATGGGAGATGAGAAGGAAAAGGACATACAAAACAGTGGATCAAATAAGATTGAAATGACACTACAAAATTTAATAAACAAAACCTGAATTTAAATTTTCAGAAACATTCCTTTAATTACTATGTTAAGTTTAGGAAAGATCTTTTCTGTAGCAAAAGAATAAACCTATAATTTCTATGTAGTTTTGTTCTTCTTTTGAAGTATAGTGCCATCCAGTTATAATGTGAGTGTTGAACTGAAATTGGCTTTTTTTTTTTTTAAGGTGGTGAAAACGGTTGGTTTGCGTGAAGTCTGGTTTTTTGGGCTGCAGTATGTGGACAGCAAGGGCTATTCTACGTGGCTTAAGCTAAATAAAAAGGTAAAGCATGTATGATAACATCCAGCTAATAATTAAGGTTCTTTGAAGTTATCATGGTCATGAATTTGTGCCAGAAAAGCTCAGAGTCTGACTGAATTCAAGCTTCTTTTTACAGTTATCTCTGTGAATCATTAGAGGTATCATGTCTTTTAATTTAGTAAGGTACCATCAACTTACCATCTTCGAAAACAGAAATGTTCATTTTTGCTATTTGAAAACTCAGAAGTAAAAAATACTATGAGGTGTTACTTAGTACTTTGACCTTAATTTAAACATCTTAAGGATAAGCTTCTCAAGAGAAATTTCAATTTAGTTATTAGTTAGGATCTGTGAACTACCGGTCACATTCATGAGCATAGAATCTTTTTCACACATACATTTTTTACGGATTTAGAATCTTAATAGATTTAGAATCATACTTACGTTTTACATCCTGCTTTGTTCCAAAGAGAAGTTTATGTGACTGTGGTCAGTGATTGTGAACTTAATATTTTTGACAGTACTTGAAATTACTGTTTCAGGTGACACAGCAAGATGTTAAAAAAGAGAATCCTTTGCAGTTCAAATTTAGAGCTAAATTCTTTCCTGAAGATGTTTCTGAGGAATTAATTCAAGAAATAACCCAGAGACTTTTCTTCTTGCAAGTTAAAGAAGCTATCTTAAATGATGAGATATATTGTCCACCAGAAACTGCAGTTCTTTTGGCTTCCTATGCTGTCCAAGCCAAGTATGGAGATTTTAATAAAGAGATTCATAAGCCAGGCTACCTGGCTAATGATAGACTCCTACCCCAGCGGTAAGTGAAACGTGCTTTTATGTTATAGTCTCTGAAAAATCATATTTTAGATGTTTGTAAATGGTTGTGTTTTTTGTTGTTGTTGTTTGTTTGTTTTAGATTTTTAAGTTGCCAGCTGGATCAGAGAGTATAGTTTTAAAAGTTATGACCCAGAAGTTACATAGATTTATATACTCTGTAATTAAAGTTTCTGCCTCTTCTCATTCCCACAAGATAAGCAATAAATGGAGGCAGTGATAATTTGGGCTTGAGGAAGACATGACTATTGTTGCTCATTAGTAAAAATTCTCACACAGGTAGATAGTTGCTTAATAAATGCTTTTGAAAATAGTAAGTGCCAGGCTATATTTCCTCCATAGAATTAAAATTAAGTTTCTAACTTTTCAAAAGGCTTTTAAAACTCAGTTTTCAGACTCCTAGTCTAGGGCTCTGTTCTCATCTGCAGCATACTGCTGTCTCTGCTGAACTTGGGTCTGCTCACCAGACCAGGCAGGAAAGCCAGTCTACTGACACCTGGTTGTGGTGAAGGAAAGTGTAACATTTATTGCAGGGTACCAAGCAAGGGAGTGGGAGACAAGCCTCAGATCCACTGCCACTTGGTCTTTGAGTTAGGGGATTTTTAAAGGGGAAGAACAAAGAGGCTAGAATTAATCATTGTCTTGTGACAGTTTGGGAGTCAGAAGTCTGTGGTTTAAGATTCTCTGGCCAGTGGTCTGTGGCTTGAGGGTCTGTTAGCTCATCTTGCCCTGGAGAAACAACCTGAGTTTGTACACTAATGATGATATCTATAATAGCAACTTTAGTACATTAACAATGTTAGCAACAGTAGGACAGTAGCAACTTTAGTCATCTGACTTGGTTGATTAGTGTTTACTTAGCACAGGATTGAGGTCAGAGGGGACAAGGAAAGGGAATAAAGTTTTGGATAGAGAGATTAATCAAAAACTCAGTAAGAGAACTTGGTTTAGGGGGACTCGGTTTCAATATAACAGTTATTTTAAAGTAGCATGGCATAGGAAAACATCATTAGCAGACCTAGATTTTGAATGCTAATTCTACCCTTTGCTAATTATGTGGCCTTAGTACATAACTTAAACTCTCTAAGCCTCAGTGTCTGAATCTGCAAACTGGGGATAACAGTTGTGCTCTGTCAACCTTACTGTTTTTGATTACAGTTCATGAACTGTATGCTTTACAATTTTAATTGTGAATACAAGTGTTAGTTGGTAGTATTATTTATAAAATCTAGAAAGTACATCAAATGTTACTTTTAAATATCTCAGTTCTGAATTATAGTAGTGTACATGACCCTGATATTAGAATGTACATGGGGATTTTTCTTTAGAATCCAGAGAAGTTATTACAATTCTTAGCTCAGATTCCTGAATTTCAAATTTTCTATTTAAAGGCAAAACTGTATATTAACCTAAAATTTCAGTTCTCTATCACTTCCTCATAGTATTTAAGCCCTTAGGTATAATTTCTTTTTCATAAGTACTAAATATGAAGGAAGACAAAACTACCTTGTCTACTTTTAATTAATTTCCTTTGGTTGTAAGCATTAACGATTATTTTTGCTAATAAATTATACTCTGTTGTTATATGCTTTATAGGTACCCTTAAGTACAATAGCTTTAATAATTGATTATTAAATGTTATACTGTTCTGCTCTTTTTTAATATTACAGCAATAATAGTTATCTTAGAAGGTAAAATAATGCATGTTGTTCACTGAAAGAATCAGGAATATGAGATACTTATTAGTCTCTGTTTGTTTTTGATGATTATTCCAGCCCAAAATTACTTTTCTCAGATTTTTTAAGCACTAAATTGAGTAACTGATTACTGGTACAGTAGAATTTCATTTCAGTTAAAAGTTTTTATTTTAATTGAGGTATAATTTATATATAGTAAAATGCCAGCAGATTAGCTTTTAAATCAGAACATAAGGTAACTGTTATATATAATCAAAATTACCCTTAAAATTCTTAATTGTTCATAAAATAGTCATGTTTTATCTCAACAAGTATAACATAGTTGTTCTTTCAGTGTTAGATCAGATTGCTGTTTGGGTGAGTACCAGATGAAGTAATTGGCTTACATTTAATAGTCATGTGATTAAAAAAATATTTTTTGATACTGGAATCACATAAACACAATTAATTTAACTTTTTTTACATGCATATGTGCTGTAACCCATTATATTTAGAAGAAGGAAGATAGCACATGCTGTTCAAGATTTGGTCTTTAGGGCTTCCCTGGTGGCGCAGTGGTTGAGAGTCTGCCTGCTGATGCAGGGTACATGGGTTCGTGCCCTGGTCCGGGAAGATCCCACATGCTGCGGAGCAGCTGGGCCCGTGAGCCATGGCCACTGAGCCTGCGCGTCCGGAGCCTGTGCTCCGCAACGGGAGAGGCCACAACAGTGAGAGGCCCGCGTACACCATAAAAAAAAAAAAAAAGATTTGGTCTTTAACTTTGAAGGTCCAGTCAGGTGTCCTTCAAGTTGTTAGTCTAAGGAGGACTAATTCAAGCTATCTAAGTTTAAAAGAGACTTATAAAGTCAGAATACTAAGTTTTTGGTTTAGAATGGAGAAGATACCTTCAGTCGTTGATTTATTCCATGTATAGTATATAACAAACTTTTATCACTAAGTGTCTGGGGGAAAATTAGTAATCAGCTTATTTGGTGAACCTAAATCAAACACAATAATTTGATGATTTTGTTGGATGTTTATAATTCTTGTATTGAAAAACCCAGATAAGCAATCTGTTCTCCCGCAGTAGAGTTTAGCAGTCTGCTGATAGGAATAATCAGCTCCACCAGATAGTATCCCTCTCTTTGAGAAAGAGCTAGATATACATAAGTTTTTGTGTACCAGGTTTCTGACTTGGGCATTTGGGTGGTTTGTAATACCTTTTCAAGGTAAGAGGAGAAGGAACACATTTCAGAGGAGGAAGATTTCAGTTTTGAACCTATTGAGTTTGAAATATTCCTAGTATAAGAGCAGTTTCAGCAGATTGTTGGGGGTTGAAGCCAGATTGTGGTGGACTGGGGGTGGTGGTGTGAGGTATGGAAATGAAGGATGGTGAATATGAACAATTCACGAAAGAAATTTGGCTGTGATAAAGAAAAATACTAAGAGGAGGGAAGCATGAGTTTATAGACATGTTCTTTAAAAGATGGAAAAGAATTAATTCCTTTATTCACTCTACAGATTTTTGCCTCTTTTGTTCTGGCACTGGGCATAAGTGGTGAGCAACATGGATGTGATCTTTGCCCTCTTGACACAAATAAGTACATAGGCATACCTCCTTTTTTCGTACTTTGCTTTATTGTGCGCTTTAGGTATTGTGTTTTTTACAAATTGAAGGTTCATGGCAACCCTGCATCAAGCAAGTCTTTTAGCACTATTTTTTCCAGCAGCTTTAGCTCACTTCACGTCTCTGTGTCACATTTGGTAGCTCTCACAATATTTCAAACCCTCCACTAGCAAAACGACTATGACTCCCTGAAGCCTCAGATGGTAGTTAGCATTATTTAGCAATAAAGTATTTTTAAATTAAGTTATGTACATTGTCTCTATGGATGTAATGCTATTGCACACTTAATAGACTACAGTATAGTATAACCATAACCTCTATATGCACTGGGAAACCAAAAAATTTGTGTGACTTGCTATCTTGTGGTGGTGTGGAAATGAACCGAAAATATCTCTGTGGTATGCCTGTATCTGGTAATATATGTAGGCAGGGGACAATAAATGATGGAGTGAAGATCCTGAGAAAATAGAGGAATAAGTCTTTTAAAGTCCCAAATAGACAGATTTAAAGCCAGGTGGGACAGATTAGCCTTACCGTGAAGATCTGCTTTTTCCTGGACAGAAGGAAAAAAAAAAAGGGATTTTTTTCCCTTTTTTTTTTTTAGTTTTTCTCTCTTTTTTTTAAAGTTAATTTTTATTTTGTATTGGGGTATAGTTGATTTATAATGTTGTGTTAGTTTCAGGTGTACTGCATAGTGGTTCAGTTATACATATATATATATATATATATATATATATCCATTCTTTTTCAGATTCTTTTCCAAAGTGGGAATTTTTGGATACCTGCAAACCAGTCATGCAGATTAATAATACAAGCACATTATACAAAATGCAAACGAATGAGATTTGAAATGCAGAATATAAAAAGCTAGAACATAAATCTTAATGACATTTAGTTTAATTAATCCATACCTTCAAATTTAGTTAACATTGTAATATCTGCAATTGGCTGCACTGATTATGCCCTCAAGGCTTGCCTCTTGGTGAGCACAGAGGCCAGATGGCAAGAGAGAGTATAAAGACAAGAAAAATGTGGAAACTTAAATGCTGTAAAGAGGAAGACAAAAATCTCCTCAAAAGCAAGAGCTTAAAAGAGGATACATAGAGAAAATGGTGTGTAGTAAAAACATCATGGTCTGTCTGAGGCCCCATTAAGGAATTCACTCTAAATAGTGAGTAACTTGTCCAAGGGAAGATTATATCCCAAGATTCCTTTATGCTGCTAAGAAATCTGTGGGTTTACCTTAAAATTTTTACATAGTAAAAAAATAATATTTTAATACTACAGCTTTTGCTATCAGTATAATAGGATCTGAGTGTTCATCAATAAAGGTGGATAATTATCATCATAATTCCCAAGGAGAATAGAAATACATAGCGGGATAGTGAACACAGCAGGTAAATTATATGCATGCTGAATTTGCTCATTTGGTGTTAAAATATTAGTCGTTGAAAATGAGAATGTTTGCTTACATTTGCAGAAGAAACACTGGAAGGATACAAAAGAAACTAATAAATTATTTGAAGTGTTGAGGGTGTGGTGAAAAAAATGCCTTTTCACTTGTATACTTCTTATATAAAAGTATTACCGATAGAAAATAACAAAATTAAATTTAGCAGCAAAGAAAGTAAATACATAGAGTCATAGAAGAATTAAGACCCAAGAATTCTGATTTTCAGTCTGTTCTTGTCTAATTTTTTTTATTAATCATGAGGATGTCATTTTCCCTTTTTTTGGCCCAATATTTTACTCATTTCAAACATTTGAATTCCCATAAACTAGCCATATAACTATCTTAAAAGCATATATTATGTAAAATAGTTTCAGGATCATAGAATCTTTTTATTTTGAGATAGTTGTAGATTCACACACAGTGGTAAAAAACGATAGTGAGGTCTGTGTCTTGAGTATCCTTCTCCCAGCCTTCCGTAATGGTAACATCTTGCATGACTTTAGTACAGTATCACAACTAGGATGTTGACATTGATGCAATCCACTGACCCCATTCAGGTTTCATCAGTGTTACTGCAGTCATTTGTGTGTATGTATATATTTGTTAATTCTGTGCAGTTTTATCACGTGTATAGCTTTGTGTGACCACCACAGTTAAGGTACTGAATGATTCTAGACTTTTAAAAAGAATATTTGAATCTTAGAGGCATTTTCATAGATTTTTTTTTTTTCCTTGCAGTGTTTTGGAACAACACAAACTGACAAAAGAACAGTGGGAAGAAAGAATACAGAACTGGCATGAAGAACATAGAGGAATGCTAAGGTATTTGGGTGGTTATTTTCTTAGTATTTTTTCTCAAATTAAAGTTTTTTTTTCCATAACATTTATTATCACATTAGATTATCCCCAACAGATTATTTGACTTATATAAATAAATACAAAGCACTAAATTTTAATCCAGAGTGTTTTTGTAATTTGTTTGGTATTACTTTTACTTATATATATATTAAAATTAGCTTTATTTCAATAGGGAAGATTCTATGATGGAATACCTGAAGATTGCACAGGATCTAGAAATGTATGGAGTCAACTATTTTGAAATAAAAAATAAAAAGGGAACTGAATTGTGGCTAGGTGTTGATGCTTTGGGTCTGAATATTTATGAACATGATGACAAGTAAGTAAATTAGTTGCATAGTGAACTAGTCATTATTCGTTGCTCTATATGGCTTTGCTCTTATGTTTGTAAAGTTCTTTTTAGGCTAAATTACTCTTAACTGCTTTTTTCCCTCCCAAATTAAAAGATTCATTAGTGCCACATAGGCTCTCAGATAACATATATCTGTTTTCTCAACATCTTGCAGTTTCAGAGTTCTCAAGTGTATTTTTTTTTAAATAGAATGATTGACTTTTATTTGAAGTGTGCTTCTTGATGTCTTGTGAGTTATGTCTAGTAACTTAATTAAAATTTGTTCTTGCATAGATAAAGAGTGATTCCGTAAATGTTATGCCTGGCATGTAGGTTGAAATTGAAATGTATACATCAGGAGCAGTGAGACAATGAATAGGTGTATAATTTATTGTATTTTGTAACACTTTTATTTGAACATTTATAGGAATTGTTTTGAATATTTTTAGACATCAGTGAAGTAGAATATTCTTCCTGTATCATGCATAATAAACAGTGTAATTTTACTTTGAAATTGACCAGGAATATATATGTCAGGCTCTTAGAGCACTTTTCAGTAATGATAGCTACAATTGCTTTATTCCTTTCTTTAATTTACCATATCACATAAGCGTCCAAGTCTGTGCCAGTAATGCCTTCTCCTAAGACGTTTCTTTTTATGCTGGGTTGGCTCCAGAATTTTATTTTCATTATTTACAAGTATCTAATAAAATACACATTCCTAAGCAAATAGAATAACTCCAAAAGAGAGGATTTTATTAATTTTACTCTGATATATTTTTTCATATATTACAAAGCAAGTTAAAATGCTATATCATTCAGAAGAGAAAATTTTGAATGAAAAGCAAAAATGACTTCAAGAGTAATTTTTGTGGATGAAATCTTTTCTCCTTTTTCTTCCTTTGGAAAATTTTTGAATGAGTTTCTGTAAGAATACCTATTATAGTTATGACTACAGATAAAGATGGGGAATGTGAAAGAGGGGTTAGCTCCGGATGGGAGGGATTGGGATTGGGGATTATGGACAAAGGGGACTTTGGACTTAACTGGAATGGTTCAGTTTCTTTTTATAATGAGAATACATTCATCTTAAGGAATGCTTTCATTTTTTAAGGTTAACACCTAAAATTGGTTTTCCCTGGAGTGAAATCAGAAATATTTCATTTAATGACAAAAAATTTGTTATAAAGCCGATTGACAAAAAGGCTCCTGTAAGTAAAATTCTTTTATTTTATGTATTAACTCTAAATTTCTGCCACTTTGCTATGATACCACTTGAAGAATGGCATTGTTCATTTATTGAATTGCTTCTGAGGAATATTCTCTTTTCATAGTTTAACTTTCCCAATGATGAACTAACATTAAGAATACAAGGTTTTAATCTTTTTACAACATGTAAATTACTAGAGTTTTATTTTAACTGAGATTTAACTATAAGGTAGGTAATATTTATTAGGAGGTGGTTGAAAACAATCAGCATTCCTATTTTACAAAAACATGTTGGTGGCTAGAATTAGTAGAAGTTGCCCTACTCTAAATTAACTTGTTTATAGAGCTTTGCATTATGAACTTTGTATTTCCATAACTTGAAACCTTGAACTTAAGAAATCTTTATATTTAAATAGATTTTTTGATTCTTCTAGTGTCAAGTATACTCCAGTATTTTAACTCAGTTATTGGAAAGACAAAGATATGGAGAACATTTCTAGGTTAAAAAGCTTAACAGCCTTGAACAAAGGTCCAGTTTTGAGATAATGGCAAAAGGCAAAACAAACAAAAAATCCTCCTCTGAAGGAACTGATGCTCATAGTTTCTTTGGAGAAGAAAAAAGAATAAATGACATTTAATGCACTGAGATGGTAAGAACATTAGCTTCTCCACAAAACTGGTAGGGAATGAAAAGGTGAGAAACCAGTTATGTGAAAGTATGGCATATACATGAGGAGTGAAGAAATTTTATGATTTCTAAACTATATGGAATATGACATTAGAAGTCATAGCACAGGTTGAAATTTAGTACAGGTTATTGTGAGAGTGACTGTCCTTCATGAAGATTTTAAATTTGGGCTCCTTTATGTTTAGGATTTTGTTTTTTATGCACCTCGTCTGAGAATCAATAAGCGGATTTTGGCCTTATGCATGGGAAACCATGAACTATACATGCGAAGAAGGAAGCCTGATACTATTGAGGTACAACAGATGAAGGCTCAGGCTAGGGAGGAGAAACATCAGAAGCAGTTGGAAAGGTATGGAATTTATAGCCTTTCATTTTTAATTGATAGGAATAGGTTATCTAAAAGTTAAGAATCCTCATCAGTTTCTTTGACACACTCTAAATTGACATTTTTACATTAGATTCATTGTTATTAAAATTGAATGACAGGGACTTCCCTGGTGGTCCAGTGGTTGGGACTCCCTGCTCCCAATGCAGGGGGCCAGGGTTCGACCCCTGGTTGGGGAACTAGATCCTGCATACTTCAAGGAAATCTCCTGTGTGCTGCAACTACCACCCAGCACAGCCAAATAAATAATTTTTTTAAAAAAATTGAATGGCAGGATGTATTATCATTATCCTCTTTTAAAATGAGTATGTATAATTTTCAAGTTAGAAATCTTTGACAAATATTTCTGAGAAAATGACTTTTCATGACTCCATAGATGTGCTTTTCTTTTATCGTGCTTGCTTTTTACTGACAGACTGTGGTATGGATGTAGTAGTTTGAAATTTTCAAGTTTGTTTTGCTTGTGATTTGTGTGTATTAATTTTTCAGGGTAAGAATGTGCTGAGTATTTGCTTTGAAACAGTGTCAATGACATTGTAGAACTGAAGTGAACAGTTACTATACAGAGCTGAATAACAATAGCACTCCGTACCAATGACACTGATATTTTTAACCATGGTTCACTTAGACTTTTGAAAAAGGTGTTAAATATATTAAATTGAGATTTTTGAAATGTAAAAATACTGAATAAAATCCTTGTCGACCCTGGAACCACATTACTGGGTCCAGCAACATAATTCCTAAATCTGATTCTATATTAATTTAGACTTTATGCTTTATTTGAAAAAATTTAGAGACCAAATTAAAGTTAACCTCTATTGAGGAAATCTTTGGAGAATAACACAATAATCTAAGAATAGAGTAGGTCCTAAAGAAAAAAAAACTGATGACCCCTAACCATATATATATTAAAACATATGTCATGTTGACAATAACATGATTTGAATTCAGCAAGTAAATTGGCCCTCTGCCAGATATAATTTTGCTACCTATACTTTTAGTGTTTGTATTAGATATATTTTTTTCTTAAATGTTCTGTGTATTTCAGATATTTTAGTAATTCACATTGCTCCCCTCAATTTGTCTGCCTTAGAGAAGTTTACTGCTTCACAAAACATTTTTTATACAGGCATGAAACTTTCCAGTAATTCCTGACCCCACCATTAAAGATGCTAAGTTGGAATGTTACTTTGGGCTCTATCATTTTTCACTGCTCTCATGTAGCTTAGAATCACATTGCAGTTCTGGTCTTACCTATTTTTTAAAATAGTTCTGTATTGGGCTTTACTTTCTCTCTTTTCTTATCCAGCATAGCCTTTCCCTCTCTCTCAAAGGCAAAACTTTTTCTTTCTCTCGTTCTCTCTCTCCCCCTCCCCCTCCCCCTCCCTTTCTTCCTTGCTTCCCTTCCCACCCCTCTAAGGTCTCCTATCTGAGTTAAATGAGAAATTATATCTCATACTCATCAAGCTGTAATATGTCCTGACCAATCTACTTGTCTATGATGTTGATGTATTATTTACATTCTTAACGTAAATATATTTGTCTATTTGTCTTTTGTTTCTCACACATAGAGAGGAGTGTAGTATAATTAATAAACACCATTTGGTGATGGTGCTATATTTTAGTTACTCTAAGGCCTAGATGAAAGTGGAAGATTTTGTTTCTTTCTTTTTTTTTTTTTTTTTTTTAAAAATAAAAACACCCCTTGGGTTTTTTTTG
>NW_020174053.1:203495-245320 GCF_003031525.2 Neophocaena asiaeorientalis asiaeorientalis | reverse complement strand
AGATTTTTTTTTTTTTTTTTTTTTTTTTTTTTTTTAAACAGTAACAACCCCATGGTTCCTTTCTTGGATTCCATGAAAGGTTCCAGCATTTCATTAGCAAGCATTTATTGACTGCTTTGTACAGAGTAGGAATTCAGTAATTGTTTAATTCATTTGAATGCCTAGAGGATGTTTTTTATTAGTCCAGCCACATAGGGATTGGCAGTGTTTCAGAAATGGCATTCCAAGTCTTCATTTATTCCCTGCTTTACAGGTCAGAGAGAAATGACAGCTGTGTTTGTGGAAACAATTTTGGTCAAGCCCAATGACAAAGTAGCCAGCAGACATACTTGGGGGAATGCTCAGAGGTATGCTGCCTGTGCTGCTGGAATCTCTTGGGCAAGAACAGTAGCTGGGAAGGGGCAGCAAGAGGCCTCTTTCCCTACAGTACGTTGGCATATGTGGCCATATTCTCTCCCCATAACTCTGATAACTTTTTTTCTTATAGTGAAAATGATCTTATTTTCCATGGGTTATTGGTCCCTGTAGTCTGCGTTCTTAAGTTACTTACATCCAAATTGAATTGAGTTTACAGTTTAGAGCCAGATACCTACATGTCAGTTGTAGGTTAGCTATGGGATATTCTGTGTCATGGCTGGCTGCCTGTATCACTAGGACTCAGCTGGTGTCATGCAAAGAATACAGGCTTTGGAATTAAATAAATCTGGGTTTGAATTCTCTTCTGACACTTGTTGAAAAAGTAACTTCTGACCCACTGTTCTCTTGCCCTTACTATGAAAATAATAGTCCTACTTTCAGGAGTTTTTGTGAGAAATACTAGTGTCAGTATAGAAACATTTAGCAAAGTACCTGATGTTTTTAATAAATAGTAGCTGTAAATAATTCTTAATATTATTAATACATAGTCTGAATAGAAGTTAGTTTGAGAAGTTAGTCTGAATATGTTTTAATCTTCACTTTAAGAAAAATGTAATTGAGGCCATTTGATATTCTTTAAAAAGTAGTATATTTTAAAATACTTTTGGCATATTAGTACAGAGAATTGATAGTTTATTAATGTGTTATTTATTTCTTAAAATAGAACAGCTTGGTCAAATGAGTGTTTCCAAATCCAAACTCTAAGTAAAAATATTTACATCTGTGGTTTAGAGTAATCACAAGAGGCTTGCTTCATGGGGAAAGTGGGACTTCATTTTGAGAGAGACAGGGGTAAGATATTTTCAGAAGATGAAGCTAACCTAAGCAAATGTGTGAAGATAAGGATATGCACGGCATGCCTAGTGGCCTGTGAATGGACCAGTTTGTTCCTCCAACAAGGTTTATGGGAGAAGCAAGCTTTTTCAGTTTCATAAAGGAGACAAGACAGGCCTGCAAAAACTAGGTATCACTAAGAAATGTGGAGAGCCAAAGGCATTTATATTAATTGAATGGGATTAGTTGGTGATGGCTGTAGCCAGGTGAGAATTCTTATTAAGATATGAGACACGGGCTTCCCTGGTGGCGCAGTGGTTGAGAGTCTGCCTGCCGATGCAGGGGACGTGGGTTTGTGTTCTGGTCCAGGAAGATCCCACATGCCACGGAGCGGCTGGGCCCGTGAGCCATGGTCACTGAGCCTGCACGTCCAGAGCCTGTGCTCCGCAACAGGAGAGGCCACAACAGTGAGAGGCCTGTGTACCGCAAAAAGAAAAAAAAAATATGAGATACAAGCCTCATAAGAGCACAGCAGAGTAAACTTTGCAAAATGCTTTAAATATTATAGTCAAGTTAAATATTGGCTATACATTTATTCCCTTTTTCAGTACAAAGACTAAATTTTCCCCCCAACTTGCTTGTTACCTTCTGTCTTATTTCCTGCTTCCATATCTCCTTTACCTCTGTCCTTGAGGATGAACAAATGAAACATCAATAGGGAAAAGCTAAATAACACCAGTGCCTATCTCCGGAAGGGGCCATCTGTGTGCCAGAGCTGTACCTGAAAGGTTCTGAGTTCATGGAATATTATTACAGCCTTTGGTCTTGAGATCTGTTTTGTGGTGTAAGTCCTCATAAAGTGTCTCAGGGCCTCAGGGAGGGAGGGAGGAAGGTAACTAACTGTCTTGGAGAACAGTGGCAACACTGGATTTGATTGAGCAGAGGCTGGGGAATGTTGGGGGTAGGCTATTCAACATCTTAGAGTAGCAGCCTGGCACAGAAAAAAGCTCTTGGCTATACTTAGCAATTCCTTGAAAAGTACTGTGCTCTTGCTTTCACAGACAAGCCTGCCTTTTCAGCTTTCTAAAGAATACAGAAAGGTCAGCAGCCTCTGCGGAGGCCACCAGGCCCTTGCTTTGCTCATGGAAGTTGGAAAACTCAAACATTTCCTTAAACCTCAAGCACCCCTGTCTTCTAGAGGGGTGGGGGCTCCCAACTTCTTATGTCTCTTTACCTGTGTATACTCTTACAGGTTGAATAGGATAGGAAGAAAGAGGTGAATGTGCTGCAGAGTGAGTCCAAGTCTTGGCGGCAGAGGGGTGCTTAGTTACTGACTCCTGGCTGTTGAGAAAGTACCTTGTAGGGAATTCTAGAACAGAGGTGGAGCTCCTCTCACATAAATGAACTCCAAGCCCTAGATTATTAAATGCTGTGAGGATTTATTAAAACCAGCTGGAGAGGTATGATCACCCTTACACTTAAGGGTCTATCTCTTGCCAACTTGCCACAACTGTACCTGTTTATCCCAAAACTGGGTTGATTCTCTTTTCATGTTGGAGGCATATAGGTACTAGGAGCTGTAGGAATTTTTAAGTTTAGATTTATTGAGTAAGGAATTGATAATAAAACTTTGCTGGTAAGCTTATCAGAGACTGCAGGTTGAGAAACTACATGGTTTGGGCCTGAAATTCAGAATTGACATCAAATGGCAGCACTGTCTTTTAGAAATATTTAGGTATATTCACATAAGTGTCAGATGAAGTCATAATCGATTTTTTTTTTAATGAGAGAAAATTATTCCCATTAAAGTAGACAGTATTATCTGATAATTAACATAGGGTCTCTTATTCATCATTATACTTCTGGCCCTCAACATAGAGTCCGACCCACAGTAGGCCCTTGGTAGATGTTTGATGAGTGAATTTGGCTATATTTAGATATGTACTGTCATTCTAAGGGATTTGTCAAAGGAGATTAAACTGGTTTGTCATCTTGTATCTAAGCATAAGTTGGTACTACCTTAGAAATTAAACTTCTATTAATTAATTGTTAATGGTCGAAAATTGTTGCCCTCCCAGGTTATTTTGCTGTTTAAAGTGAAACAGCCTTGTTTACTCCCTTCAAGCCTTTGTTACTTCCCCCAGTGGAGGGCTCCTGCTAATCTAAAGAAGGCATGTCCTTGGGTATAGCAGCTGTGCAGTTAACTCCTTTTGTGCTGACATGTAATTTACTGTCAAGAGTTCATTTTAAACAGTCATTGACTGAACTTTTTGCAACCTCACAATTGTGTATGTAACAGTGTAGTCCTATATTCTTAACTATATGAGTTTTGAACAAATCTGAGTATAATGAGGACTGTTAAAATATTTATGCTGTAGTTTCTTAGTTGATTCACAGCTGGTACTTAGGCTTCATATGAATATTTGCATATATTAATTTGTAAAAGCACAATTGTAATTCCTTTTAAGGGCGCAATTAGAGAATGAAAAGAAGAAAAGAGAAATAGCAGAAAAGGAAAAGGAAAGAATAGAACGTGAAAAGGAAGAGCTAATGGAACGTCTGAGGCAAATTGAAGAACAGACATTGAAAGCCCAGAAAGGTAAAAGTTTCTTTTTGGCACTGGATTCAAAATTGTTGCTCTGTCATCAGCTAATAGTATTTCTTACTACTGTTAAATCTTATTTGTCTTATCTAGAATAATTACATTTAATTGCCAATTTAATACTTGGTGGAATTACATCATAAACACGTTTAAGGCACATTCAACTATACAAGGCTCATATATTCTTTGTCTTTCATTTACTTAAGCACTCAAGTATTTTTATGTGTACCCTTATGTATTATGAATGCCTGTATGTAGTAATTTATTCCTATCACTATTCAGGGTTCCATAAACAAAAACACGTTTTCAATACTCTCTGGTACTTAAACAAAAGCATTTTATGGATATGTAAGAACTTCAAGGCGTCTAGGTAATTAAAAGCATTTTAAGCTATTCTGACTATTTAAACTCTTCTGGAACTGTCTCTAAATTTAATTTCAGTATATTAAAAAAATGCACAACACATAGAAGTGTTTTGTTTGTTTGTTTTCGGTAACATGTTTGGAAGAACCTATGACCTAGGCAGTAGGTAACCAAAATGCTACAGTGTATATATAGAAAGGATACATTGGATTTAGAGAGTGTGGTTTATATAAAGTAACTCTAGAATATACTAATTTCAAACAAGAAATAGTGGGGAGAACACAAGAAAAAAGATATTGAGTAAAATAGGATGTTATGTGCCTTCCTAAGCAGTAAGATCTAGGGGATAACATGAAAATCTACATTATTTATAAAATTAAATTAATACCTGCTTTTCTGACAACTAGTAGGACCAGCCATTCACTTCTGTTGGAAATAGCTAATGATCTTAGTTAAGGTTTATTTTCATTCCTTACATTAGCCTACCGTGGTGGGGGGATGCTTTTGAGCAGTGGGTAGAATAACTTGCAGATGGGTAGCTAGAGGAGGAAGTCACAAAGACTGTTATAAATCCACAAACTGATCATTCCAATTGCAAGATGATTGGAAATAATATTTCTAAGAGAAGAAATAGAAAAAAAAAAACCTGGATTTTATTCTGACTCATTAGAAGCCTCATTTCTCAGAGCTAGAAAAGACCTAGAAAGTATTTAGTTTAAAGCCCAGAGGTAGTAAAGAGACTTATTTGCAAACCATAACACAAGGGTAGAACTTGTTTCCTGAATTCCAACTTGATGCTGTTTCTCCCACTCTAGGTGCTTTTTCATCAGTTAAAAAAGCAGACATTTGTGATGCGCCTACTTTGTGCTGTGTTTTTGAAAGACAGATATATAGCATGCATGGGAGTGAAGCCTGTGTGGTTGACAGAAATGAGATGTATACATTAAAAATATTAATAAAGTGAGGTAACATGTACTAAGCACCATGTGAAGAGTATGAGCAATACTCTTAGAGGAAGAATAGTGTAAAAAAAAAAAATCTGGAGTATACTAAAGTGTGTTTTTTAAAAAAGGAACGTTTAGGGCTTCCCTGGTGGCGCAGTGGTTAAGAATCTGCCTGCCAATGCAGGGGACATGGGTTCGAGCCCTGGTCCGGGAAGATCCCACATGCCATGGAGCAACTAAGCCCGTGCACCACAACTACTGAGCCCGTGCTCTAGAGCCCGTGAGCCACAACTACTAAGCCTGCATGCTGCAGCTACTGAAGCCCACGTACTTAGAGCCTGTGCTCTGCAGCAAGAGAAGCTACCGCAATGAGAAGCCCGCACACTGCAACGAAGAGTAGCCCCCCACTCAACGGAGCTAGAGAAAGCCCGTGCGTAGCAACGAAGACCCAGTGCGGCCAAAAATAAATAAATAAAATAATTTTTTTTTAAAAAAGGAAAGTTTAAAGAAATGTATGATAGTGCTCTGATTTTAAAGAGAAGATTGAAGGATAGTACTTTTTCATTTACATAATACATTTTCTTAGAGAATAGCTATTTACTAAATCTTTCAATCTTATTTATTTAGGATGTATAATAAAAATATTAATGATTTACATACAGAAAAGTATTCAAGTAAAGAAGCACCAAAGAATATAAGGAAGATAAAACATAAGAAAGAATATAGAGC
Source organism: Neophocaena asiaeorientalis asiaeorientalis (assembly GCF_003031525.2). Classification (NCBI taxonomy): domain Eukaryota; kingdom Metazoa; phylum Chordata; class Mammalia; order Artiodactyla; family Phocoenidae; genus Neophocaena; species Neophocaena asiaeorientalis. Next base: position 239,491 of record NW_020174053.1, on the reverse strand, counting down.
ATGCCTGTCAAGACAGTTTCAAATCAGTCATCCTAAGGCAAAGGACATCCAGTTTGTGTTTTTGTTTGTTTTGTTTTGTTTTTCTAATAATACAGCTTTTCCAGGCCGTCCTAAACTCTGCACGGTTGTCTTGTAATTTATGCTAAATTCTCATTCAAATGCAGTAACTCTGGTCATCTAAATCATGATATTTAGTAGATAAACCCATAAGTGTTTGTGAAAAGAAACTTCCATACTTCATTATTGTCATTTTCTTGAAAAAAATTTTATTGAAGTCATTATTTGAAATGTCATAAATCATTAAATAGAACCATTCTGACATTTTGCATTGCCATAATTCATCATTGTTAAATTATTTAGCTTCCTTTATCATTCTTTTAACCATCTTTAAGATATATTGGTGACTATATTTGAGATACAATACAGCCAAACTTGCATTTAGTCACTATTGCAACAAAAATCAAAGTGAATTTCCACCTTCACAAAGACAAACCACAGGAAAGAGTTGGGGGTATAGTGATTTCATTCATTCTGGATACTTGTTAAACACTTAGTACTTAATAAGTACACCCAGTACTGTTCTAGGCATTGTTCCAGGTATTGGGGATATAGTATTGAACAGATAAGTTTCCTACTCTCATGTAGCTTACAGTTTATTGAGGAAAGACAGAGTAATAAAATTAACAGATAATAAAAATCATCTTATGTAGTTCGAAGTGCTGTGAAGGAGATAAACAGGATAATGTGATAAAAGTAGTAATAGTAAGTAGGAGGGGGTTTAGGTATGCATTGTTTACAAACAGGAGCCAAGCTTTAATTCTGTCATTAACTTATGACCATAAGGAAGTCATTTTAGCCTCTAGATTTCCTTATGTTCCTAATTTCTAAAATGGAGGTAAATAATCCCTAATTTAGCTTTTTGAGATTTTTTGATATATAAAGTTATATTAAAGTTTTTTGTTGTTGAAATTTTTTCATAGGTATAATAATGTGCATACCTCTTAAGTGTAAGGCTCAATGAATTTTTACAAAGTGAATTTATTTTTGTAACTACCCAGAACAGGATAGAGAACATTACCTGCCCTCAGGGAACCCCACCTTGTGTCCCTTTGCAGTCATTTTTTCACCCCAGATGTATATCATTCTGATTTATATCATCATGAGGTTTAGTCTTACCTTTTTTTCTAATAGCTCTGTTGAGATATAACTTACATACCACACAGCCATTTGAAGTGTACAATTTAATAGCTTTTAGTATGTTTGCATAGTTGTGCAGCCGCCATCACAGTTTTAGAACAATTTCATCACCCCAGACAGAAGTCGCATACCTGTTAGCAGTCGCTCCCAGTTATTCCCAGTTCTCCCTCCCTCAGCCTTAGGCAGCTACTAATTTACTTTTTATCTCTATAGACTTGCCTTCTGGACATTTCATGTGAATACAGTCATGCAAAACGTGATCTGTTGTGACTTGCGCTGAGCATAATGTTTTCAGGGTCCATCACGTTTTAGCATGTATCAAGGACTTTATGCGTATAATGCTACATTTTACTTTTTCATCAGTTGTGTCCACTGTTGGCCGTTGTGAATATGCTGCTATGAACATTTGTGTACAAGTTATTGTGTATCTGTACGTTTTCATTTCTTTTGGGTATAAGCCTGGGAGTGGAATTGCTGGGTCATATGTTTAACTTTTTGAGGACATGTGCATCTGATTTCTAAAACAATTATATGTCATTTAACATTCATACCAGCAAGGCATGTTTTCTCCACATCCTCACCAACACTTGTTAATATTTATCTTTTGGATTATAGTCATGATAATGGGTGCGAAGTGGTATCTCATTGTGGTTTTGATTTGCATTTTCCTAATGGCTATTGATGTTGAGTATCTTTCCATATCCTTATTGGCCATTTATGTATCTTCTTTGGAAAAATGTATTTTCAAATTTTCTGCCCAATTTTCAATCATGTTTTTTTTTGTTGTTGACGTATAAGAGTTTTTTTTAATATTTGTGTGTAAATCCCTTATCATATATCAGATATATGATATGCAAGTATTTTCCCCTGTTCCATGGGTAGTCTTTTCACTTTGTTGATGGTGTTAAATTTGGTTTTAAATTTGGATGAAGTCCTATCTATTTATTTATTTTGGCTTTTATTGCTTGTGCTTTCAGTGTAATGCCTTAGAATCATCTTGCCTATGTTTGAACTACATAGAAATGAATTCATGTGTACTTTTGGCCTCTTTTTGCTCAAACTTATGCAGGTAGCTGTAGTTTGTTTTTTCACATTGTTGTGTAATATTCTATTGCATGTATTTACCTCAGTTTATGCATTCTACTGGTGATGGACATTTGTAATATTTCCAGTTTGGGGCTATTATAAAATAAGGCTGCTATGAGCATTCTTGAACATAGCACTTGGTGTACATACCTACTAGTTTGTGGGATGTACACATCTAGGAGCGGAATTTCGGGATCACAGCTGTATAGAGCTATAGTAGATACAGCCACCAGTTTCCCAAAGTGGTTGTATCAAATTTCATTCCTACCACTGCTCTACATCTTCATCATTACATTCACCACTCATTATTATCAGGGTTTCTTTTTTGTTTTGTTTGTTTAGCCATTCTGGTGGATACAATGAGTACAGTGCATTTTCTTGATGACTGATGATTTTGAGCACCTTAGCAAATGCTTATAGCTGTCTGTGAAGTGCCTTTTCACTTATTTTGCCCATTCAAAAAAAAAATTGGATTTTCTTCTTTTTCTTATTGATCTGTAGTAGTTCTTTACATGTATTGTAAAAACATCTCTCCGTGGTTTACCTTTTTACTCTCTTAATGGTGTCATTTAATGAAAAGACAGTCTTAACTTTAATCTCCATTTATCACTCTTTATCACTCTTTATGGTTGTGAATGTATTATTGTTTACTACCTCCTAGAAACTTTGTTTTACCTTTCACATTTAGGTCCACAGTCCATATGTAAATGATTTTTATAAGAGTCAAGGTTTGTTTTTTCCCGTACATATTTCTAACTGACCCAGACCCATTTATTGCAAAGACTTTGTACCATACATAGCATCATCTTTGTCACAAATCCAGAAGTCTGTATGTATGCATCTGTTTCTAGACTCTTTTCTGTTCCACTTATCTATTTGTCTATCCTATTGCCAATGCCACAGTGTTCAGTTACTAGTTGTACCTAAAAAGATTTTTAACTGACGTGTCATAAATAAGTCATAGGTATATAATAAAATGGTAGGAAGCATGTTTCAAAGACAAGGCAACTCTTGGGCTCCCATGTTACTTAACTTTATCTTTTATCTTTAATCCTTTATGGTATTAGTTGTTAATTGTTACACATTATATACTTTCATAAATTATAATCCTGAAATTGAGAAAAGGAAAATAATTACTTGATGAAGTTAATACAGAGAGCCATTTAGTTTATAACAGAACAAAGTCTCCAGAAGAGTTTAATATCTGCCAAGACTGGACTTATCCATTTAAGTCAACAGACTGAATATTCTGCATATTTCACAGAATAAACCCTCTCCTCCCATGGTATTGCTAGGTGATGCACCTCCTGGATCATCCCTGGGTTGGTAGTTTTCTCTTTGTCTGCTGTATTAACTATACTTTTCCTTTCTTCCCATCTCTGGTAGCTTCCTTTTCTACTTATTCACAATCCTTTTCTTAATAGAGAGCTCCTGGAGAGGAAGTTCTGGGGATGGAAAATCCAGGAGAGGAAGATCAGCTGTTGAAATGTCTTTGCTGCAAACCTCTGTGGATTGAGGATGTGATAACAGTTTCTCAATGTGATGACAAGCTCTGTAACTCTGATTTATCTTCTAAGTTGGCATTTATAATACAGCTTTTCTGTTGGGTTTCCCACCGCTGCCCAAGTCTGGTCTTTTCAGATTTTCTTCCTTTAAGCTTTCATTCTCAGCCACAGGAGGAGCTTCACATGCTCTTCACATTTGCAGTATTGCTGTTTATTTGGTGGTTAGAAATGTTTTATCTTTTTTGAGGTGGGAAGGGGGCTTTTTTTTTTTTTCCTTCAATGCATGATTCTAGTGCACTGGCTTACTGTTTTGTTAAAATAAAATTAGTAGTGTATTTGGGTCCCTTGTCAAAGAGCTCCTGAATTTTTAGCTGGTTTTTCTTTATAGAGGGCCTGTGGATTGTGAACCTAAATGTTAAAGGTAGAATGAAGTTTCTAGAAGGTAGTAAAGGAGAGAATGTGTTCATAACCATAAGGAAAAGATTGATAAATTGAACTTTTATAATTATAAAGGGGACTCTGGCCCTTGGCATCTCTGCAGAGGGTTTGTAGGACTCCTGAACATCTGTTTCTACATTATTGTCAGTGTTCCTCTGGCCGTTGATTCTTTCCCCATGCTTTGCTTTTTTTCCACCTCTCCTAGATGAGCAGTGTCAATCATAGTTATTTTAATGACCTTGCTTGCAAACTCCAATGTCTGGATAATCTATGGGCCTATTCTATAGTCTGTATTCCCTTTTTGGGGTGGGGGGAGGGGGTCAGGGGCTCATTTGGTCCTGTCTGGTATACCTGGTAATTTTGATTGAATGCCCAACATTGTATATGAAAAGTTATAGAGACTTTGGATGGTGTTATTTTCCTTTAGAGAGGATTTAATTTGCTTTTGACAGTCAGAATATGTGCAGATCACCTGGATAGAGTTGAGCTGGGTTTCAGGCTTTGTTAACGTTGGTCTCTTTCTGGTTTTCCCATTGCTAGTCTAGCCCTTTGGGGGTGTCATCCGGAAGACTGCATATTTACTGGGGCCCTTCTGTCTTAGAGGGCCTTGAACTCCAACCTTTGACTCCCAAGCTGCAAAGAGTGTTAATCTGTCTGGTCACCTCTTTACCCTCTTACAGCTGCTTTTTGCTTGTTTCCTTATGTGTGCATTTTAGGAGTTGGCAAATGTCTTGAGGGGAAATACACATAGATTTTGAGACTTTTCTGTTTACTCCTTTTCAGGATCTTGTCCTTTCAAGCCTTGGATGCTTTGGCAGCCCCAAAGTCTAAATCTCTGTTTTCTTAGCCTGATAGAATACTACAGGCTCTGCCACTATTCCACTCTACTGGGAATATTATATACCTGTTTCTTTTGCATATAAAATAAGCAAATACATGATATACACACAAAGATATGTTTTTCTTTCCACTTCTTTCTCTTTTTTTTGTTGGCAATAATCTCAGATTTTATTCAAAAGCAAGACCGCCCACCCCAATTACTCTGGTTATCCCTTCATAATGAACATATCCTACTTTTACAAAATTTTTCCTTGTGCCTACTTCAGTGAATTTAAAAATTAATTTATTGTCTCAATTATTTTCTAATTGTTTGGCTGTGGAAAATTGGCATATTAGATTGTACTGCCTGGAACAGCAACCAGAAGATCCCCTATAAACTTGTTAGAAAAGTAAATTCTCTGGCTCCATCCCACATCTATTGAATCAGAACCCGTAGGGGTGGTACCCAACAATCTAGTTTAACAAGTCAGCCAGGAGATTCTGATAGAAACCATTTGAGAAACACTGGCATATGAGAAACATGTGCTATTTACTTAATGGACAGGCAGACATGGAAGTGAGGGAATATATCAAATAAGAAAATAAGCAGTGACCCAAGTGCTTTGACTCTAAATGGGTACAGAATAAGAATAGCCATGAATGAGACTCATAAACTGGTTCTATTCAGATACATATGAACTGCCCCTCTCTTCTGCTTGATTTCCATGAGCTTATGTTAGTGTAAAACCCCAAGTACATTTGTCTTGGGCAGATCTGTAAATTCTTCAGCACATGGACACTGTAGAGAAAGTAGTAGGATTGACCATTTCCTAATCATCTCCCAGGCTGCATTACCCAATACGCAGTCTGTCTACGCACATGTTTCTGTCATCTGCCAAGCAGGGGCAGAAAAAAAAAGTAATATATAAATATATTTATATAAATAAGTACATTTATATAAACATAGATTTTTATATAAATAAATATGTAAAATCTTCATTTTGAGTAATGTTTTTTAAAAGTACCAAAATGGTCATTAGAAAAAGCAAAACATTTTTGGCCTTCCTTATATCTTTTTATGACTTTGCATTGTTTTTAGTTTGATTGCTGGGACTAAGGCTCTAGATATAATTTTTCAATGCCTGAGGCCTTACAGGGTTTTAATCTGGCTCAGATTCTCCACTTCCACTTCTTTCTTAAACAAAAGGTACATATATCCTTTTGCACCTTGCTGTTTTCAGTTACCATTGCTTAGATGTAGTACAGGTATTCTAAAATTGCTTTTTCAGTAAGTAATTTGTAATCATATTCTTAATTCTATGATTTCTAAGAATTTTGATAATAGAACTTTTATTTGCTTTCTTTTTTTTTTTTTGTAATAGTTCTTTTCCCAGGGTAAAAATAAACTATTGCCCTAGACTGGAAAGAGGAAGAAAAAAATCTATAATCTTCTGAGATATTTTTTTATTATTATTTTTTTTTTACTAATACTGTTACAATTTTTATAGCTTCCAATCTTTGCCCTTGGGGGTGACATAAGAGTTGATTTGGCTTGCCAAGTCTTAGACCTGTCAAAATCAAGTGATGCTTGTGTTCAAACCTGATTGAGAAAGGGAAGCTTTCACAAATTTTATTAGCTTGAACTTAGAATAACTTCCCTGGTCTACACTTAATTAACTTCCATAACCATCTACATCAATATACTGTGTACTGTTAATGAGAGAAACAATTTATTCTTGTAACCTTTCACCTTTGTCCTGAAAGAACTGAGATTCTAAAAGAAGCCAGATTTCCTTCGTACTCTCTTCTCACATGCCAGACCTCAAAAATTGTAGGTTCTTGCTTTTTTTGACCCAGATAGGCAAAACATTGATACTATTCACATTTCTCATCTAATCCTTCTCCTCAAGCGCTTCTAACTGGATCCAAGGTCTGGAGGGATGTTTGTTTCATAGAAATATATATATATTTTTTGGCCATGCCACGGACCTTGAGGGGTCTTAGTTCCGTCTTAGTTCCCCTGACCAGGGATTCAACCCAAGGCCACAGCAGTGAAAGTCCCGAGTTCTAACCACGGGACCTCCAGGGAACTCCTGAAATATTCTAATTTGTGGGTTCACAAACTTTTTCTTAAAAGGCTGGATAGTAAATATTTCAGGCTTTGCAGGCCACATGGTCTGCTACAGCTATCAGCTCTCCCATTGCAGCATGAAAGCAGTCATGTGCAATACCTAAACAAATGAGATTGTGTTCCAGTAAAACTTTATTTACAAAAATACGGCATTGGGTTGGGTTTGGTCACTGAGCCATAGTTTGCCAATCATAGTTAACTGGAGAGGAAAGAAAGAGATCATTGTGGGATATATGGCACTTCAAAACCTTCCGTTCTAGACTAGAGACTAGAGTAGATTTGAAGCTTTCAGTTCATTTTCAACATTAAAAAAAATTAGAGTTTTGTGTAATTCTTAATATACCACAAAACAACCATTGCTCTGTCTACTATTCCTCAAATTAATACTTAGTACAAAAAAACTGTTAGAAAATAAAGAATATTTTGAAATTTAACTTTGTAACCCAGGCTTATTTTTCTTTATTGGCTCATAGTACAGAAAGAATTTTTATTATGAGAGAAAATAAGGCGTTTTCATTTGTAAACTTTTCTTATTATTTGTTTGCTTGTTTAGAAGGAGGATACAGCTGTGAACTTTGTGAGCTTTATTTTATGTATTAGTCAGCCAGATGGAAAGAATGATCATTAAAAAAGTTAGATGGGCTAGCTCTGATGTCCAAGTTTTAGAAGACATATACTAAAATGAATAATCCTAGAATTTAGCTTCAGTAACATCCTTCATTATACACATTTCATCTTTATAGCCAAATAGTCACGTAGAAGTTTTACATTTTATCTAGAGTTTAAAGTCATTTTTCTTCCCAGTCTTCTCAAAACCTCCCAAGTCGTAACTGCAGTTACTTAAATTAGTTCTGACCAAGAACAACAAAATGGAGAACAGTAAGGTGACTTGTACATTACAGTTAGCTTTCAAATCTTTTGACATACAGATTTTCAGTTTTTCCTTTTTTCTAAAGTATACAGAAAGGGAGAGTCATTCTTTGTAGAACATTGCACCCATCTTAATAGATGACATTCTCTTGTCTTCTGTCACAGATGTCCTTGCTATTGAACAAAGATTGTCAGAATAATACTTAAAATTAGTACTTTCAAATTGATTTCAAATCTTTTGGCTTTGTGCTAGTAATATTTTCCTTTCTCAACTCATTAGAATAAGAAAAGAGAATTAACTTTATGATCTGTACATTTATGGATTAAAATTCACCTCATTTATCTCCAAATATTACTTACTTGTCTTCATGCTTGAGGAATGGATATGTACTAATAACTCTAAATTTTCAGTAATTCATATAATTCCCATCAAAATTCCTGTTTGAGTCAGTAAGTATTCAGTCTTAATGTCTTGGGTTTACTTACCTAATACTTAGTTTAGGTAAGTAAAAACTTATTTAAATTTTAAAGTGTGTTATTTTATAGACTTTTGAAACAGATGGCAGTTTGTTTAGGTAAAAACTTCAAAGAGGTTTTTTTAAAAATTTTCATTGGTGTATAGTTGATTTACAATGTTGTATTAGTTTCAGGTGTTCAGCAAAGCAAATCAGTTATACATATACATATATCCCCTTTTTTTTAAAGATTCTTTTCCCATATAGGCCATTACAGAGTATTGAGTAGAGGTCCCTGTGCTATACAGCAGGTTCTTATTAGTTTTCGATTTAATATATAGTATTGTGTATGTGTCAGTCCCAATCTCCCAGTTTATCCCTTCTCCTCGCCCCGCCCCATCCCCTGGTAAACATAAGTTTGTTTTCTACATCTGTGACTCTGCTTCTGTTTTGTAAATAAGTTCATTTGTACCTTTGTTTAGATTACACATATAAACAATATCATATGATATTTGTCTTTCTCTGTCTGACTTACTTCACTCAGTTGCTGCAAATGGCGTTATTTTGTTCTCTTTTATGGCTGAGTATATAGGTACCATTGTATATTCCATTGTATATAGGTATCACATCTTTACCATTCATCTGTCAATGGACACTTAGGTTGCTTCCATGTCCTGGCTGTTGTAAATAGTGCTGCAGTGAACATTGGGGTAATATATCTTTTTGAATTATGGTTTTCTTTGGGTATATCCGCAGGACTGGGATTGCTGGGTCATATATTGGGATCTTCCCGGATCGGGGCACAAACCTGTGTCCCCTGAATCGGCAGGCGGACTCTCAACCACACTGCGCCACCAGGAAAGCCCATGGAGAGTATTTTTTTAAAAATAAAATAAAGGATGTGCTTCTAGCTTTATGACATAACTTGAATTACAGAGAATTTTCATTTCTTTGCATTTTTGAATTGTGTAATAGAGTTTTAAAAGTTATTAGGTTTTTGCCAAGTTAAAAACAAGGTAATGTTCATTTGCATATGTGCTAATTTTAAGAAACTGTACAGATTAGATTCCTTGCTACTATTTTGACTTCTTTTGATAATGAGAAAATTAGAATTAATCATTGTTTTGGGGGGATACATATATTTGACAGAACTAGAAGAACAGACTCGAAAAGCTCTAGAACTGGACCAGGAACGAAAACGAGCAAAAGAAGAAGCAGAAAGGCTTGAAAAGGAGCGTCAAGCTGCTGAAGAGGCCAAATCTGCTATAGCAAAACAGGCTGCCGACCAGATGAAGAATCAGGAGCAGCTGGTAGGGAACCTGGGTTCTGTTAGGGGAAAAGAAAAATTCAGACAAAAGCATGGACGAAATCGGTTCCGCAATTTCAGAGTGTTTATTCTCTGAGCACAAAGGTGTTGGTTAATTACGTTTTCAAATCCCCTCACTGTGGTATGTGTGCACTCACTGCAAGGAACTTATATCTTTTTATTCGAATGTATTTTAAAGCAGTAAGTAGAATAACAAAGAATTATGAAAACCATAGACCACATGGACCATTTTCTGTATTCAGAGGAATACCCATCATGACAAATGAAATACCAGTGTAAAAATAGACAATTTGGAGGTTGCAGTATTTAGTACAGTAAATAAATGATCAGTATTGTGCAGCCACTACCAAAAGTGTGTTGTAATGTATCCAAAATCAACAGTAAAATTTTGTTTGCTAATGAGTGCCAGTAAAATAAGTTCAAATAATGGAAACTTAAAAAAACCTTTGTAAAATTAAGTATATTATACCTTCTGGAAAGCAAACCAACGAGACAAGTGTGGAAATAACAAAGTGTGGAAATAAGCCTAAAATGTTTATTTCTTCTTTTAAAAGGAAACCTAAAAGTAAAACCATAAAAGTTACATAGAGCCTGTTGCTAACAAAAGATTCTGATTTGCTTAGATTTTGTATAAGCCACTGGCATGTTTTGCTTTAGATAAGTTGACAATTACGTATATTCTAAACCCTATAAGATAACCATAGGCTAACTATAAGATAGATCATAATTGATTGGGGTTTTTTGTGTATTTAGTGGACTGGCAAATAATGAGGAGTAGGCATGACACCTAGAAGATTTGGGATTTAAATATTGGTTTAGGCATTTACTTGCTATGTGTCTTTGGGTCTTTCTGAGCCTCAGATCACTCCCTTTGAAAAAAGGAATAATACCACCTAATAGTATTGTTGGGGAATTAAGAAAGTGCTGTTTAAATTATAAAGTGTTACGTAAATAGAATTCTTTTTCCTTCTGTAGGCTTTAACAGATAGTTTATTTTATTTTATTTTATTTTTTGCGCGGTATGCCGGCCTCTCACTGTTGTGGCCTCTCCCGTTGCGGAGCACAGGCTCCGGACGCGCAGGCTCAGCGGCCATGGCTCACAGGCCCAGCCGCTCTGCGGCATGTGGGATCTTCCCGGACTGGGGCACGAACCCGTGTCCCCTGCATCAGCAGGCGGACTCTCAACCACTGCGCCACCAGGGAAGCCCCTAACAGATAGTTTATTGATGAAAGTTTAAAAATAGCTCCTAGGTTCCTGCTATGAAAACAGGAATTACTACGTGTATATAGAATAATAAATTTTTTTTCACTTTGTCTCATTAGCTCATTATACCTAGTACAAGTAAGATATTTATGCTCTTAAAGAAATAGTTCCTTTTTTTAAACAGAAGACTATCTATGAAAAACATATAACATAGTCCATGTGGGAATTCCCTGGCGGTCCAGTGGTTAGAACTCTGAGCTTCCACTGCAGGGGGCACAGGTTTGATCCCTGGTCAGGGAACTAAGATCTCAGAAGCTGCACGGCATGACCAAAAAAAACAGTCCATGTACATTAAAGCTTTTTTGACTTAATATAAATGACTGAAAATATATTACTTTTTAGTATTGGTAATTGTTTTGTTTATTTTAGGCAGCAGAACTTGCCGAATTCACTGCCAAGATTGCGCTTCTAGAAGAAGCCAAGAAAAAAAAGGAGGAAGAAGCTACTGAGTGGCAACACAAAGTAATCATTTGCTCATCACTATAAATTATTGAACATCTATTTTGTACCCAGCCATATGTGGAAATTATAGAGATAAATATAAGTTGCTGTCATGATTTAGAGGGGAAGAGGTACCTCTGTATGAATGTGTATGTACTGTAGTAAATACTAATCTAGTGATAATAAGCTAAGTACTTTGGGAACACAGAAGAAATGTTTAATTTCTGAGGGAATGAGGCAGGTGTTGGGGAAACCCTTATAAATTTAAGCCGGCTCTTGAATAATACATTCAATTTGGGGGTAGAAAAGATGGAGACTGAAGAGGAAGTCATTCCAGATCGAGGGAATTGAATGAGCATAAGAAGTATAAAAGCACATGACAGATTTGAGGTCAACTAGTAAGTGAGCAAAACTTAGGGTCTGTTTTCAGAAATTTTGAGAGTTGTGGCTAGAAAGTTAGAGAGGGAATTAAGTTGTGAAAGGCTTTAAATAAATGCCCTGCTAAGGCAAGATGCTGAGAAATATCTGTAGACGTTGGGCTCTGAAGACTTCAAAACAGGATTGTAACATCATCAAGCATGGTTTTATAAAAACAGCTTAGTAATCAGCATGAAGGATGGATTGGGATAGTGGGCAGGATTACTTAAGAGCTAATGACTCACACTAAGGATGTGGCATTGAGAAAAAAGAGGAACAGGAATTATTGAAGGACATTTTGTGGTAGACTCAAAGGGGCATGGCAACCAAATGATTGGATGTAAAGTTGAATTAGAAGAATGCAATGAAGATGATACTGAGATTTCTGAGTTCCTAAGTAGATGAAACCACTGATGTCTGAAATGGCATAAAAGTGAAAAATTAGGCTTTATTTGGAGGGGTAGGGAATATAAGATAATGAGAATTTAATTCAAACTTTAATGTTAACTCTTCAATGGAACTATAATAATAACAATTTTTTACACTCAAAGGTATATAGTTCTCTGATTTTTCTCCAACAAAATGTACTTATTACAGAAAGCAGTTTTGTTTCCCTCTTAAATTTTCTTTGTAGCACTTCGGATTTCATAGGGAAGTTTTTGGTATTGAGAGTTATGTATATATGTATATGTCAATAGAACTCTACAAAAAGAAAAACACTTAACTTTTTTGTTAACACTACTTTATTAGAATTGTATAGATCCCTTTTAGGGATGATTTATGAACTTCAGGGACACATTAACTTATAAAGATAACATATCACAGAGGCACATCCTGTGAATTGTAGAAATTAGAAAATGCATGCAAAAGAAAAATCACATTCTTGCTAACTGGGATCACTATTTTAACACTGTAGTGCATATCCTTCCAGGATATTTTCCTATTTGCATATGTGTATACATACACATTTATATGTCCAGAGTGAGATCATACTGTACATATTGTTCTGTTTTAGTCAGTTTTCATCTCATCTAATATTAGACTATATCCAAAATTTTTTCATTTAGATATAATTGACATATAACGTATTTTTAGGTGTACAGCATGATGATTCAATATTTGTATCTATTTTGAAGCGATCATCACAGTAAGTGTAGTTAACATCCATCTCCATATATAGCTACAGAAATTTTTTTCTTGTTATATAAACTTTTCAGATTTACTTTCTTAGCAACTTTGAAATATAGAATATAGTATTATTAACTGTAGTCCGTATGCTGTACATTATGTCCCCATGACTCATTTATTTTATAGCTGGGAGTTTGTACTTTTTAACTCCCTTCTCCCATTCCTCTTCCATTTATGCCTCTGGTAACCATCAGTCTGTTCTCTGTATCCATAAGCTCGTTTTTTTTGTTTGTTTGGTTGGTTGATTTTTAGATTCCATATAGAAGTGAGATCATATGGTAATTTGTCTTTCTCTGTCTGACTTATTTCACTTGGCATGATACCCTCAAGGTCCATCCATGTTGTTGCAAATGGCAAGATTTCCTGGGACTTCCCTGGTGGTCCAGTGGTTAAGACTTCGCCTTCCAATGCAGGAGGTGCAGATTTAATCCCTGGTTGGGGAGCTAAGGTCCCCCGTGCCTTGGGGCCAAAAAACTAAAACATAAAAAAGCAGAAGCAATATTGTAGTAACATATTCAATAAAGACTTTAAAAATGGTCCACATCAAAAAAAAATCTTTAAAAAAATTCCTTTTTTATAGTGGAATACTATTTCACTATATATTAATATTTATACCACTTTTTTTTTTAATCTGTTCATCTACTGATGGACACTTAGGGTGCTTCCATATATATCTTGGCTATTTCATTCTTTTGCATGTGGCTCTCTAGTTTTCCTAGCACCAATTATTGCAGAGACTGTCCTTTCCCCAACCTATATTCTTGGCTGCTTTGTTGTAAATTAATTAACCATATATGTGTGGGTTTATTTCTGGGCAGACTATATTCAGAATTGAACCAAAAAGTCTTTTATAGCTAATTTGCCAGGCCAGTGTCCAGAGTAGGACTTTGCATTGCATCTGTTTGCTCTAAGTCTCTTTTAAAGTAGGACAGTTCTTTTTTTTATGATATTGGATTATTAAAAGGACCCACAGACTGTTCCTCCTCCTGTATTTGTCTAATTCCTTTCTTATGGTGTCATTCAGCCTGTCTTTTTATCATCAATATTTCTTGTAAGCTGGAAGATAAACCTAAAAGTTTGAAGGATTCAAGTTAAAAATTTCTGGCTATGATGCCTCATAGGTGAGACTTTCAGATAATTTATCATCCAAACTAGAACACTTTTGAGAGTGAAAGGGGGTGTTGTTAATAATTACACCAGGACAACAGTGTAAAGCAGTACTTTTCCAGACAAACCAGCCAATAGAATTACTCAAATAATTGGTGACGTTGGATACTTCCTGTTGTATTATATCAGAAGACATTTAATATCTGATTAACCCACCATTAGTTGTTTTAATTGATCGTTGGACTAGAGTAATAACAGTCTGTTTCCTCCGTTGTCTGGTTATATTTTATCGTTGCTAAAACGTAATCTATTCGATGTGGAATTCTTTGGCATTATACTTATGTCCGTTTTCTCATCAACCATTTGTATAACAATTTTAGCAACAGTTGATAATCCTTGCCAGAATTAATAGTTTTATTAGGGTTTTGCACAGTGGTGTCTTTAATTCTGTCATGTAATAAGCTTTTATCAATAGCGCCTGTTTTCATTACCCTGAAATATAGTTTATATTAGAAAGAAAGGATAATAACTTGATTTTTTTTTTTTGATGTGGACCATTTTTAAAGTCTTTATAGAATTTGTTACAATATTGCTTCTGTTTTGGCTTTTTGGCCACGAGGCATGTGGGATCTTAGCTCCCTGACCAGGGATCGAACCCGCACCCCCTGTATTGGAAGGCGAAGTCTTAACCACTGGACCGCCAGGGAAGTCCCAAGATAACTTGATTCTTTTAATTACCAATTTTCAAAGTAACTTGCTGATAAACTTATTTTTTATGTTCAGGCTTTTGCAGCCCAGGAAGACTTGGAAAAGACCAAAGAAGAGTTAAAGACTGTGATGTCTGCCCCTCCTCCACCTCCACCACCACCAGTCATTCCTCCAACAGAAAATGAACATGATGAACATGATGAGAATAATGCTGAGGCTAGTGCTGAATTATCAAATGACGGGGTAATGAACCATAGAAGTGAGGAGGAACGTATAACAGAAATGCAAAAAAATGAGCGTGTTAAAAAACAACTCCAGGTATTTAAAATTTGCAGTTGTATGCACATTTAAATATAATTTGCATTTTCCCCATTTGCTAAGGCAAACTTATTAAAAAAGAAACATTTGATTTTTGGAAGCCTTTACCTCTAGCTGGCCTTGTGATTGGTTTGTAAGTACTTGGCCTACAGTCACGTTATTTCATTTTTTCTGTTGTATGTCCTTGTTACCAGATGTTTGTTAGCCTTGTGTAATGAGGCCTTAATTAGTAAGCTATTATTTAATTATAACTTGAGCCATGTTAAAAGTAGAACATAAAATACTGTGTTTAAAAAACAAATAAATTTCTTTTTTAAACAGTATACATTAAAAAGAAATGATAATTTGATAGACTACCTGTATGACATTACATAATCTGATTTTTTTTTGTTGAGATTTTGTAATGGCAAAAGGTCAGTATATTAAATGTACATAATTAGATTAAAATAGTAAATTTTAATATTATACCTATTAGAGAACTTAATAGAATCAGTTCTCTAATTTTTAAATTCATGAAATCTTTAAATATTAATAAAAGAAAATGGGGTGATAGTTGTAATAAATGTATTAAGACTTTTGGAGAAAACTTCTCTCATGGTGTAGAATTTAGAACTTACAGTAACATTCAATAACAGCTATATTGAACCTTTTGTAAGTCATTTCAAGTATTAGACGAGAAAGTTCAAGGAAATTTAGAATAATACACAAACTCATCATGGTTGCGGAGTGTAGAAATGAAAGGCCATGGGTATTCCTCTCTAACCACTACCCCCCACCATTACTAAAAGTACAACAAACGTAAACACTTTAAAGAAAAAGATTTCACAGTGGAAATTTTAATATACTAAAAAGTCAGAGATCTGTTATATTGGTATTTTGTGTCTTTAAACCTCTTTCATAGGTTTTTAAAATCTAAAAAAAAAGTTAATAATGGTCATACTTTTTATTTTTTAAACATAGGCATTAAGTTCAGAATTAGCCCAAGCCAGAGATGAAACCAAGAAAACACAAAATGATGTTCTTCATGCTGAGAATGTTAAAGCAGGCCGTGATAAGTACAAGACTCTGCGACAGATTCGGCAAGGCAATACAAAGCAACGTATTGATGAGTTTGAAGCAATGTGAGAGCTGTTATTTTGCATACATGTTCTTCATAAGCTGAACCACCAACAGAGAAAAGCAGGCCTTTGCAGATGTGATGGAATGCATCTCACCTTGCCAAAGCACTTAAACCAGTTTGACTGTGGTAGCTAAAAGACATTTAAGGGGAGCTTTTCAACATTAAGGCAGTGTGATATCATGCTTGGTTTTCTTTTTCTTTTGGGCCAGGGAATGGAGAACAGTGTTCCATCACCTCCTTTTTCACATTTTTCATTTTCCATTTTTTTTTCTGTTGAAGATTAACACTAATTATCATGTCTGACAAATGTGTATGTATGATTTAAGCACTTTGTACATTTTAAAGGATGGTGGTGACTTAATGAGTGTTTAGGTAGGGCACTCTGTTTTTTCTTCTTCCATATTTTACCTGCATGTATTTCCACATTCTCTCTCATTCATGTTTTCTCAGTGTGTACTTCTCATACCTTGATATGCCCTGTAACCATAGTGCTGCCACTATACAGATTATTGGCAGTGATTAAAATGAGCATAGGTGGCAGGGTGGACAGTCTTTCATCATTGTGTAGAAGATAGCTATGAATCATGAAAAGGATTAGAATGTTTAACAGTGTAGTGTACAGCTATTGGTTAATTTTTTAAATCCCAATTTAATAACATTATTGGATATTTGTTATTTGCTTACTTAATTACGGTCATCTTTGACAGCTAAATTGATTGGTGTTTCATCTCCTGTCATCATTTGGTTTTCTTTGCCCACTGATCTTACAAAGGTATAGACAGCAGGTAGTGAGTAGTTCCCTAGGAAAGTTTACTGATGAAACACTACTGCAAATAACAGTTGTCTCTGAAAGATTCATTCATAGATTGATTTAGAAAAAATAGATGTTTAATAAAAGAAAAAGCACATTTGTTGGTAATTGATTATCATCATTAATAAAATCCTGGACCTTGCTAGAAGGGCAGCATATGAAAACAGCAGTCCCGAGGAGGGGACAGTAATACTACCTCACTACTATACCTGTGATGACTGGTCATTCAAACACAGTGAAGTGTGTAAGCTATATGTTTTATAATACATAGTGATACTGTCAATCATGAAGGAGTATTTTTGAGATCTCCTTTTCCTTCAGAATATCTTAGAGTGCTAAATTTTAACTGCCTTTTTGTTGAACTGAACTGTAGGACTCTGATTTGTATTAAAATTGTTAGTGCTCACTGGTATACTATCTTCCTGGAGGGGTGTTGTATGTCTAAGGAAGTGTGTGTGTGTGTGTGTGTGTTTGAGAGAGAGAGATTGCCCTTGGAGCATATGACGACGAATGTTTGTACCTTCATTTCTTGATGTAATTATTACATAATCATTTTAGCATATTTGGTTTCTAAATCATTGTGCTTATTTTTTCAATCTAACTAAAAATACTTAAATTTGGTTAGTTAATTCTATTTTAGAAATTATAATTTTATAGGTTATATTAATTTCAGTTATGTTTTACAAAGAAATCTTTCCAGTTTGAAAGATGTTCAAATATTCACAGGTTCTAACATTTTCTTTATTATAAAACATTTAGATTTGGAGATAAGGAAAGCCTTGTTTTCTCTGTGTGGTTCAGCTACTTTCCATTTGGTATTATGCATTCAAATTTACATTTATCTATTAAAATTGCCATTTTGTTAGACATTTTTCATGCACAATAGATTCAAATTGTGTCTGAAAATATCTCTGTGCTTTTTTGATTTTGCTGACTTTAAAAGGATTAATCTGGGCAGACATTATGAAAAGGAAAGGTTGCATTTAATATATTTTTTGGATTTAGTAGGACAAAAGATAACTGGTTAACCTTGAAGTGACTGTTGTACGGTGGTTGTGCACATGCTTCAAAACACTGTGGAAGAGGACATTTCTCCTTGCAGCACATTAGAGGAACAGATGATAAGCCCTACTATTCATGGTTTAAAGCATGTGTTCACTCTTCCAAAGCATTAAAGTAATTGCCATAATAGGTGAAAACTTGGATTTTTATTGGATTTTTGTTAATTTGCTTCATTTTGAATTGTGTGCACTACCATTCCTACATCAGTTTGATATCAGTGTTGAAAAATTACCAGTTATATTTGCTGTTTATAATCTATTTGTAGATTAGAATTAAAATGGATTTAATCCATTTTTAAAACTGTGTGAATTTTTCTAAACAGGAACAACTATTTGCAATATGGGTTTTCATTAAACCAATTATAACTTTTATTATTAGCATTTGAGAAGCACATGTTCATATAGCAATGTAAAAATAATGAGTATTTGGTAAATTCCAGCAGGCTTATACTATTAGCATAATTTTGTGTTGTACAATTAAGTTACATCTATAATTTTGGATAACATTCATTGGTTAACAATAAAGTGACAAAAGCTCATGTTTCATGCTTCACTGTTGTTATTTAACATGGATTTCTTGTATATTTCCTGAATATTATAATCTCTATTAGATCCATAAATCATTACATCTTAAAAACAAGAAGTGGATAGGAAAAAGTTCAGAATCCTCATACATTTACTCGTTCCCCCAAATTATATATCTCTTTTGGTATGGAAGTAATAGTGATAATTCTCCAGAAAAGTTAAATCATTAAATTAAATTGACTCTTTTCATAATAGAAAATCATTTAAGATTTCTAGTCATTGCTTTTCTTGTGTAGTGTTTAGTTTTCCTAAGGAAGAAACAGTTTCATTGTCCTTGATTAATCTCACTATTAAAATGCTAATGTTCTTTAAAGAATTGTATACTAAGTGCTTCTTACTAAATTTTATTATAAAGATTATTCTTCTTAAATAACAAGTGATAAATCTGTTCTAAGCATAGTAAAAGCCAGTTGTCTTCTCAGTTTACAGTAATATTGAACTGTCACTTTATTATTTCTATTCTCAAAGACAGGTGGTGATCTCTTTATTCTGGTCCTGTTAGAAAAGAAAAGGGAATTCTGTAGTATAATATTTTGCTTTATGTCTAATTAGAGTTCTTTTTTTAAGAACTAGAATTAGCACTTAGAAAGTTATATCTTACACTGTATTGGAACTCACTCCTGGTTATCATTGGAAAGAGTTCCAATGTTAGTGCTGTGATTAAAAAAAAATGCACATCACTTTCTGTCTCAGTTCTTATTACCTGTTGATTGGTGATATTTTTAGAATTGAAGATAAAAGATTTTTTAGATCCCACAGTATCCCATTTTATGTATGCATAATGAAAATAGTCTTTTAAAATCTAAAACTTAAAACTGAAGTATAGGAATTACTGCCTTTAGAATTAATTTAGTGAACTGATTAGTAAACCGAAGCTTAGATGTATTTAATAAGAATAAGGGGAAACATTTAAATATGGAACTACACTGGTAGACAGTCCTCTTTTCTTTAAGCTTGTTCTAAATGAACAGAACTTTAGCTTTTCTTATTCTGTACTTCATTCTTTTTTAACTAGGAGGTAATCTATTAAATATTCTAGTGTGGTTTATCATGTAGAATGACAATATTCTAGTACATTTCAAAAGCACAGTGATTCAGCAGATATGATAACTTCATAAAATGTCAAGGCAGTATGACTCCTCACATTCTACACTGTTCACAAGGAAAACTTGGCTCACGATCGTGTTTCATATATTAAAGCTCCCTTCCGTGGCTTTTCCAATTAAATAATCTTAATTCCCACTTTTTCCTACTGGACCCATCTTCTTTTTAAATTTAATTTTATTTTTTATATAGCAGGTTCTTACTAGTCATCAATTTTATACACATCTGTGTATACATGTCAATCCCAATAGCCCAATTCATCACACCACCATCCCCACTCCCCTGCGGCTTTCCCCCGTTGGTGTCCATAGAATTGTTCTCTATATCTGTGTCTCAGCTTCTGCCCCGAAAACTGGTTCATCTGTACCATTTTTCTAGGTTCCACATACATGCGGTAATATACAGTATTTGTTTTTCTTTCTAACTTACTCCACTCTTTATTACAGTCTCTAGATCCATCCACGTCTCAACAAATGACCCAATTTCGTTCCTTTTTATGGCTGAGTAATATTCCATTGTATATATGTGCCACATCTTCTTTATCCATTTATCTGTCGCTGGGCATTTAGGTTGCTTCTATGACCTGGCTATTGTAAATAGTGCTGCAGTGAACATTGGGGTGCATATGTCTTTTTGAATTATGGTTTTCTCTGGGTATATGCCCAGTAGTGGGATTGCTGGATCATATAGTAATCCTATTTTTAGTTTTTTAAGGAACCTCCATACTGTTCTCCATAGTGGCTATATCAATTTACATTCCCACCAACAGTGCAAGAGGGTTCCCATTTCTCCACACCCTCTCCAGCATTTGTTGTTTGTAGATTTTCTGATGATGCCCATTCTAACTGGTGTGAGGTGATACCTCATTGTAGTTTTGACTTGCATTTCTCTAATAAGTAGTGATGTTGAGCAGGTTTTCATGTGCTTCTTGGCCATCTCTTTCTTTTCTTTGGAGAAATGTCTATTTAGGTCTTCTGCCCATTTTTTGATTGGGTTAATTGTTTTTTTAATATTGAGCTGCATGAGCTGTTTATATATCTTGGAGGATAATCCTTTGTCTGTTGATTCATTTGCAAATATTTTCTCCCATTCTGAGGGTTGTCTTTTCGTCTTGTTCATGGTTTCCTTTGCTGTGCAAGAGCTTTGAAGTTTTATTACATCCCATTTGTTTATCTTTTTAAAATTTCCATTACTCTAGGAGGTGGATCAAAAATGATCTTGCTGTGATTTATGTCAAAGAGTGTTCTTCCTATGTTTTCCTCTAAGAGTTGTATAGTGTCCGGTCTTACATTTTGATTTGAGTCCTCTCCCTCTTTCTTGATGAGTCTGGCTAAGGGTTTATAATTTTGTTTATGTTCTCAAAGAACCAGCTTTTAGTTTTATTGATCTTTGCTATTGTTTTCTTTGTTTCTATTTGATTTATTTCTGCTCTGATCTTTATGACTTCTTTCTTTCTGCTCACTTTGGGTTTTGTTTGTTCTTTCTCTAGTTTCTTTAGGTGTAATGTTAGATTTTTCATTTGAGATTTTCCTTATTTCTTGAGGTAGGCTTGTATAGCTATAAACTTCCCTCTTTTGCTGCATTCTATAGGTTTTGGATCATCGTGTTTTCATTGTCCTTTGTCTCTAGGTATTTTTTGATTTCCTCTTTGATTTCTTCAGTGATCTCTTGGTTATTTAGTAACATATTGTTTAGCCTCCATGTGTTTGAGTTTTTTATGTTTTTTACGTTTTTTTCCGTGTAATTGATTTCTGATCTCATAGAGTTGTGGTTAGTAAGATGCTTGATAAGATTTCAAAATTCTTAAATTTACTGAGGCTTGATTTGTGACCCAAGAGGTGATCGATCTTGGAGAATGTTCTGTGTGCACTTGAGAAAAAGTGTAATGGGTTTTGGGATGGAATGTCCTATAAATATCAGTTAAATCTGTCTTGTCTCTTGTGTCATTTAAAGCTTTTGTTTCCTTATTTATTTTCATTTTGGATGATCTGTCCATTGTTGTAAGTGTTCCCTTTCATCACTTTAAGTATATCATGCCACTCCCTTCTGGCTTGTAGAGTTTCTGGTGAGACATCAGCTGTTAACCTTATGGGAGTTCCTTTGTATGTTATTTATCGTTTTTTCCTTGCTGCTTTCAATAATTTTTCTTTAATTTTTGACAGTTTGATTACTATGTGTCTCAGCGTGTTTCTCCTTGGGTTTATCCTGTATGGGACTCACTGCTTCCTGAACTTGGGTGGTTATTTCGTTTCCCATGTTAAGGAAGTTTTCAACTGTAATCTCTTCAAATATTTTCTCAGGTCATTTCTCTCTCTCTTCTCCTTCTGGGACCCCTATAATGCGAATGTTGTTGTGTTTAATGTTGTCCCAGAGGTCTCTTAGGCTGTCTTCATTTTTTTTCATTCTTTTTTCTTTATTCTGTTCCACAGCAGTGAATTCCACCATTCTGTCTTCCAGGTCACTTATCTGTTCTTCTGCCTCATTTATTCTGCTATTGATTCCTTCTAGTGTAGTTTTCATTTCAGTTTTTGTGTTGTTCACCTCTGTTTGTTCTTTAATTCTTCTAGGTCTTTGTTAAATATTTCTTGCATCTTCTCAATCTTTGCCTCCATTCTTCTTCCTGGATCATCTTCACTATCATTATTCTGAATTATTTTTCTGGAAGGTTGCCTATCTCCACTTCATTTAGTTGTTTTTCTGGGGTTTTATCTTGTTCCTTTATCTGGTACATAGCCCTCTGCCTTTTCATCTTGTCTGTCTTTCTGTGAATGTGGTTTTTGTTCCACAGGCTGCAGGATTGTAGTTCTTCTTACTTCTGCTGTCTGCCCTCCTGGACCTATTTCTTAATATCTCCATCTTTAGTGATTTTAAGAGCTGCCGTTTTCCCTCTGGAAAGATGATGACTTTTTGCTTTGTTGCTTCAATACTTCAACCTCTCTTAAACTGTGATAACAAGAGTTTTCTGATTTGAGGTTACATATGCTGCTTTAGGAGTTGAAGTATCTATCCATCATTATTCCTCACAAAATTTTAAGGTTAATGATTGTGACTAAGATAATTAATTACCCCATGGTACATCTTTTAAATTCATGTTTATATTTGGCTTGAGTTCCCTAGCTACTAATGGTTCCAGGTTCTTATTTAATGACCTTCATTTAGCCAATACACTTTTATTAAGTATGTTCTATATTCTAGGATATAGAAGCAAGATTAGAATGACTGTGACCCTTTGTTTTGGACTATCTTAAAAAGTGAAGCTTCAAATATTTATCTTATTTCTTGGATCATTTGCAATAATCTGTTACAATACTAGATTTCTTTTGAGATGGCAACACATTTTGTTGACTCATGTTATTTGTATGCCCAGATTCCTCTGTGCTTATATCTAGTCAGTTGCTTCCATCCTTGTAATTTATTACTCTGTTTTAATTATTCACTTATATTTAATGAACATTTTTAAAATTTAGGTTCGCTTTGGTAATTATGCATGTCAGTTAGTTTGCTCCTAAAAGTAGTTTACTGGTTTTAGTTTATCTTTAATAAGTCTATATAGCTAAATGTACATCTTGGTAACATGGGATCAGAATTTCTGAGATTTATGTAATAATCCTTGGAAAAATTCCTTTTGATAAAATGTGGATTTGTTATATCAAATTCTTCTTGTGCTGTGTTACAGTGTATGCCGTGATAGCTCTTAACTTTTTGCAACTTAAATTAAAATGTTTTCCCTTTTGTCTTAGACCTAGAAATGCAAGTATGTCTTAGACTCTTAAAGCAGTACTACCTTCTCCCTCCCTTTCCTTTTGTTTATACTGAAGTCTTTGTTATTCAGATCTAGCATTTGAGTCTTATATGCCATCATTCCATTTATGTAATTATTTGCTTTTAAATTTTAGCTAATTTGGATAAAATGATACACTGTGTCATGAAGGAGACTACTACAACATAAAGAGCAATAGAGGAAAATAAGCAACTGGTAGAGAATAAGAATACACAGCAGTTTCTCAAGTATGCTTGTTCTCTGATAAATTGCTTAATTTTCATTTTATAGGTCAAATTTTAAACACTGATCAGTATTTAAAGATATCCCAAAAAATAAAGTGCCTAATTTAGAAGTTTTTCTAACTTTATAGAAAGACTCATTTTATACCCAATTGACAAACCAGTCAGTATATAGTAATTAGTAACCTGTATTAAGTACTGTGAAGTTCAGTGGAGTTGGGAGATTTCAGTTGAATCTTCATTACTGTATTGTGTTAAAATATATGTAAGATTTACCATTTTAGCCATTTTCAAGTGTTCAGTGACATTAAGTATATTCACATTGTTGTGCAACCATCACCACTATCCATCTCCAGAACATTTCATCATCCCAAACAGATTCTCTGTACCCATTAAATACTAATTCCCCATTCCTCCCTCTTCCCAGTCTCTCGTGACCACTATCCTAATTTCTGTGCCTTTGAATTTGACAATTCTAGGTACCTCACATAAGTGGACTGACTCCTATATTTGTCCTTTTGTGTCAAACTTATTTCACGTAACATAATGTTTTTCAGGTTCAGCCACATTATAGGATGTATCAGAGTTGTTTTTTTTCTTTTTTTTTTAAGGCTAAATAATATTCAGTTGTATGTATATACTGCATTTTCTTTATCCGTTCATTGGTTAATGGCCATTTGGATTATTTCCACATTTTGACTATTGTGAACAATGCTGCTGTTATGTACATTGGTGTACAAGTATCTGTTCGAGTTACTGCTTTCAGTTCTTCAGTATATACCCAGAAATGGAATTGCTGAATCATATGGTAATTCTGTGTTTAATTTTCTGAGGAACTGTCAATACTGTCTTTCTCAGCAACTGCATTATTCCCACCAGCAATGCATAAGGGTGCCAATTTCTCCACATCCTCACCAACAATTTTTATTTTTTGTTTGCTTGTTTGTTTTTTGGCTGTGCCACTTGTGGGATCTTAGTTCCCCGACCAGGGATTGAACCCAGGCCACAGCAGTGGCTGAGTCGTAACCACTGGACCACCAGGGAAGTCCCTTTATTGTGTGTTTTTGATAATAGCCATCCAAGTGGGTGAACTGGTATCTATCTCATTTTGGTTTTGATTTGCATTTCTCTGTGATGCATTTCTCTCTGATGTTGAACATCTTTTCATATGCTTATTCACCATTTGTATCTTATTTGCTGAAGTGTATATTCATGTTTTGACCATTTTTAAATTGTTTTTTGTTGAATTGTAGGAGTTCTTTGTATGTTATGGATGTTAGTCCCTTATCAGATACGTGAGTTGCAAACATTCTTCCATTCTGTGAGTTGCCTTTTTATTCTATTGATAGTATCTTTTGATGCACAAGTTTTTAATTTTGATGAAGTTTAATTTTTCTGTTTTTCTTTTGTTGCCTGTGCTTTTAGTCTTGTGTTTTTTAAAGATACAGAAGAGAGATTATGTACAATGGTCGAAGTCTAGAGAGATGAAAAGTACACTGTCTTGACTACAATAGAAAATGTAATTTCCTGTGTATTGACTGCAGGATGATAAAGCTAGAGTAGGTTGGGTCGGGAATTTATGGAGTCTTTAATCCTCTGCTGAGGTGGTTTAGTTTGATTTGAAGACATCTGGTGCCTTTGGGAATGCAGTTACAAAAGGGAATAATAACTAAACTTTGCTCCAAAGGAAAATTCATGCTGCTATGTAAAGTATACTAGAAAGTGCTATAATGTAATTAGCCTGAAGAAAATCTGTGGTCATGGGAATGATATTACTACCTTCTGAGTAAAGGAAATATGTAGATGTATTTTGCTCTCATGTTCACTATATGTAGTAATGTTTTTCCTTCTGCTTATTTTCCAAATGACCTCTTTTGAGGACAGTTAAGACCTCTGTTTTATCCGTGACCTTTTAAGGATGGGTTCTTTAGTGGCACAAAAAGAGAACTAGAAATTAAAGACACCCAAGAACAAATGGATTTGATTCTGAGTTCTAATTGCAGGTCGTTGTACTCTATTGTGCTCTAGTTTTATAAGCAGTTTCATAGTTCTGAATTAGATTGTCTGTTTCAGAGCATTTCTCTGGAATCAGATACAGACATTTAGATTCCAGATTCAGTTTCACTAAAATGTAATGACCAAATGTTAATATCCATGTACTTTTGAATTATTAATACTTGTTTATAGTTGAAAAACTATTACTGCAGAGTGTGCTTACAACAGTTCTATCAACATCCTTTTGCTCTCAGATGATTCTAATAATGTAGTGACTGGAAGAAACTTGAAGGGTTTTTTGAAATAGGTTTTAAGAGGTTGGGGAAAAAAGTTCTTTCAGATCATTATGAAGGGGTGTTATATTCATCAAAACACAATTCAATGAAGATTATCTCAGAATATATACACACAATTAACTATTCACTGGCTGTGACAGCTTTGAACAAATTACTTTGGAAATTTCTGTAGGTTTTAAAGTTGAGAATCATTTGATTATGCTCATCAACTTAACTTTCTTGCTAGATCCGATTCATGTGCTTATGCCCAAATGATATGTTAGGGTTTTTTTTCCCCTTATTTTTGCTTATTTTGCCTGTTTTCCTCAAGCAATTTGGTAATCTCAGTTACAGGTGAATGGTTTTCCTCCCCACTAACTTTAAAATATGGTGGTTTATCATTGGTATGTAGATTAAATGTAGAATTTTGCAACTTCTTAATTTGTGTGTTTTAAAAGTACTTTCCATCAAAAGACAAAATCAGTGTATGCAAAAGGAAATCATAATCAAACATGTTTACTTTTTCTTAAATTCTTTAATTAATGTTTGCAAATGTACTGCATGATAGCACATTTTAGTTTCTTAGAACTTTTACATTGATTAAACTATCATTTTTTTCAAGAAATAGTAAAATCTTTAAAAAGTAGTTGATTATAAGTATGAAAAATGTTTTTGTTGGTAGGGTCAAAATCAAATCACATCACTACTATTTAGCAGTTTATATGTATTCTTAAAATACCTTAAGAGAATACCTCCATTTTGTAAAAATTAGAGTATCAAACAGTATAAAACATGAAATTAGAACCCAGAACCTAACCATCTGAATAATTTATAATCTAGTTTAATGTGCTGGGCCACATTACATTTCAGTATAAGCTGATGTTTTACGAATGTTTATAATGAACTGGGGGGACATAGGCTATATCAAAGGCTTTGAATCAAAATGTATAGAAAATATATCCATTGGAGAAATAGTTTTATCTTTAGAGGAGATTATTGGCATTAATGTTTTAGGAATATTCTCAAGCATTAGGAAGACTGGAAACCAATATGTCTTCTAGATTACTGATGTGATGTATACAGGTAGGAAAGTGTTCTCCACTACCTTATTTTTGAGCAATTATGCCTTAGTTCTTAGGCGTTACAAGAATTTATGGATTTTTTCCCATAAAGTAATAAGATTAATACCTACATACATATGCATTCATAGATGCAGTCCTTCTTCCAGTGATTTACAGAGCAGTTGCTATTTATGCAAAGCACTGGTAGAGTTATGGGAGATAGATGTGACCCTGTGACTGTGTCAAGGAAATTGTAGTTAGGGACTTGGGACGTGGACTCAAATTAAGGTACAGAAAGTAAAAGTAGTAAAAACCAAAAGAAAAATTGAGATAAAATGTTCAGGAGTTAAAATGAGAGGTTATTAGTAGGTGCTAATTAGCATGCAAAGAAGCATGATATTGACTTGATTAATGAGGCTGGGAAATACATTCTTCATTTATAAAATTACAGCTGCTGGGGAGCATCAAAATTATAAATTAATCACTAGGTAGGCTAGCTAATGTTAACTTGGTTCTCTGCCACTAAGGAATTGCATTTTCTTTAATATCAACGTGTCTGGTTTTCTTATAATAGAATTTATTGAATGTAAGCAACCTTAACAATAATGGTTTATATTAGAATAGCCAGTATTGAAATGTAATTTAATATTAAAGTTTTCTTATAACCCTTTTGTTAATTACTTATTTAACTTGCCACTAAGTTTACCATGTTTTTACTATAAATTATTTTTTTACTTTAAGTAAATATCAGGATACCCATTACCTCAAACAGTACAGGTAGAATTTCCTTCTCAGACACTGGTTAATTGTCTGTGTTGATTTTTGTAAATGTATATAGCAATAGTTTGTATCATAGCAAAGCTTCAGAAAACTGGGATATTTAAGGATTGTTCTTTTCCCCTTTGGTTATTTTCTTTCTTTCTTTTTTAAATATTTATTTATTTATTTATTTGGTTGCACCGGGTCTTAGTTGTGGCAGACGGACTCCTTAGTTGTGGCTCCATGGCTCCTTAGTTGCAGCTTGCCAGCTCCTTAGTTGTGGCATGCAAACTCTTAGCTGCAGCATGCATGCGGTATCTAGTTCCCTGACCAGGGATCAAACCCGGGCCCCCTGCATGGGGAGCGTGGAGTCTTATCCAGCTGCACCACCAGGAAAGTACCTGATTATTTTCTTTGGAGATTATTTTAAGCATTAAAATAACTATTATTGCCAGAGTCCCTCCTTTTTTATTAAAAAAACAACTTTCAACTATGCATAAAGAAAATTGTTTTTAAAAAACTAGAAATTATGTATTATAGCTATTTTAAGAAAAGCATATTTTTCATTGGCTTCCAGTATTATCATGTTATGTGTTGAAGTTGCCAAATACTAAAGGTGCTTTAGGTCATACTTAGCTACTTTATGACTGAAGTGTAATTTTTTTAAAAACTTGGTTAAATCATTAAAATTAAGAAATACATAAGTGAACATGAAACAAAATTCAATAGATAAAAATAGGGTAACACAAAAAAGTAAGCCTCCTTGCTTTGTCCTCTAGCCCTGCAGCTCTCCCCAATGGTAACTATTTTTTTCACCTTGTGCCTCCTGGAAATTACCTGTACATGTAGAAGCATGCATATGTTGTATACTTATTGTTGTTTACATAAGGTATAACATTCTGTATACACAGTGTTGTGCTTCTTGCACTGAATGGTATATTTTGGAAATCGTTATATATAAGTACAAAAATACCACAGTATTTAATTATGTGGATGCCCCTTAACTTCTGATGAACATTTATATTTTTACTTTGCTTTATATACAATACTGCCATGTATTGTTGAACAAACACTGCTTTTGTTTTATCCTGTTTAAGATATTGTGTTAGGAAGTTTTTACTTAAATGATGTAGGTGCACTTTTTACATTTTAAAAATTTAAATAGTAGTATGTGCTTATTGAAGCACCTTTATAAGAAAAGTAGGCACTTTTCCTTTTCATAAATTGGCTTTCTGTATTTCAGGTTTAAAAGGTGACATAGCTCTAATGGCTTTAATGTTTCACTTTTGAGGGCTCAAGTGTAAAAGATCTGCCAGTATATAAAAATTCTCTGACTTCAAATTTTATAATCAGAAAATGCTATTTTTAAAAAAGAAGAAAATCAGTACCTTTCTAAAGGTACTTTGGTAGCTTTTTGGTTTTTAATTACCTTTGAGTACCACCATTTCCTCAGTGTAGAGTTTTCATTTGCTTACTTTTATTAAAATGGAAAATGACAAGCTCAGATCATTGCAAAACACTCGACCATGACACCAAGCAACAGGAAAATTATTTCAAAGAATATCGAAGTTTTCTTTGATTTTTAAGGAGGTAGATCAACTTAATTCATCCTATTATGTGATCTTTCTTTCTGACTTTAAGAAAATGTCCTTTGATTTCACACCTCACTTTTCAGATCAGATATTGCTCTTGTACTTACAAGCTTTTGGTTCTTAAGTGATTTTCTTGGGCACCAAATATTTTGGGGGGTACAGCCTAATTAGTTTCAAAGTGCTAATGATATTTCATGTTAATCAGATAGAAGAAACACTGATATTAGTGGTTTGCAGTCTCCCTCTCTTCCCCTGTTCCCTGAGATTCACAGTAAATTCTAAGCTGATGTACCAGAGAGGCTCATAAAGTCTAGGTCCTCAGTCTGTAGTGTTCACCATCCCTCTGTTGCTCTTTCAGCTGCTTGGTGCTCCTGAGTTCTGATCCCTGCTGTTTCTGCATAGGTTTTCAGGCACACTCAGAAATTGTCAAGTGAAATTACGGACTTCATAGCCCATGGTTATCCACATTCTAAGGATTCAGGGATCCTTTCCCAGATTCTCTTGCTTTTTCAGCCATTGTTTTTGTTTTTTACAGTAGATACTTAGATCCAGGTTTTATTGGTCCAGAGCACATTAGATACACAGGCAGTCTGACTGGCATTTAGAGTGTTTGGAATAGATGTGAAGCAGCACGATGTAGAGTTAATTGCATCTGGGTTTGAATTGTGGCCTGGCCACTTTCTTAGATGTGTGACATTAGGAAGCCACTCAGCCATTTTGAACATCAGTTTCCTCATCTGATAAATGGGAGTAATACTATAGATTTTATGAGCATTGACTGTAATAATATACATGGAATACTTTGTTTACAGCTTGGCATATTAAAGGTGTTTATTAACTTCTGTCATTTTGTTTTTCGTAATATTTTTGTTCATCTGTCAGTATTGTGGGTATTAGTATTTATACTCCAGTCCTTTGGATTCCAGTTTTTATGTCTTCTTGCCTTTTAAGGATTTTATTTGTGATTCTCTTTAGATGGTATTGCTCAGCATATGTTTATTGAGTATGTGCCAGGCCCTCTGCTAAGTATGTAGAGATAAAATAGACATGGTTTGTTCTGAGCAGTAAAGAGTTCATGGTCTACTCCCAGTAGACGAAGTAAATAATGTGTGTGTATGAGTAAGTAATGTTCCCTCCTCAACCTGTTAATGTTGGAGTGTGCCAAGGCCCAGGTCTGCCCCGTCTACACTTGGTTCCCTTAGTGTCCTCCTCCAGTGTTGTTGCTTGAGATACCATCTGTATGCTAAAAACTCAAATCTCCAGCCAAAACCCTCTACCTTGAACTCCAGATGTGTATATCCAACTATCTACCTAACATGTCCACTTTGATATCTAATAAGCATCTCAAACTTGCTATGTCAGACCAAACTCGAGGTCTTCTCCCACCCCCTGCCCACTTGCTCCTGTCTCAGTCTTCCTCTTCGTCTTCCCTCCTTTCAGTGGGTCTGGCCCAAACCTTGACTGTAATGTGATTCTTCTTTTTCTCTCATAACCCACACCCAATCCAACCACAAACCTGTTGGCCCAACATTCAAAATATATAATATATTCAAAAAATGACCATTTCATACATCCTCCACAGCTATCACCCTGTTCCACACACCAGGATTGCTTGTATTATTACTAGAGCC
Organism: Neophocaena asiaeorientalis asiaeorientalis; assembly: GCF_003031525.2. NCBI lineage: Eukaryota > Metazoa > Chordata > Mammalia > Artiodactyla > Phocoenidae > Neophocaena > Neophocaena asiaeorientalis. The sequence goes on along the minus strand of NW_020174053.1, from coordinate 208,224 downwards.
TTCTGATGGATTTTCTGGATTCCTCTCTTGATATTCTACAGTCTATGAAGACAGTAGCCTTAAAAAGGTAAGTCAGATCCTGTCATGCTCAAAAATTCTCCAGACCTTTTCCATCTCAGTAAAAGCTATATCCTTCTCAGTGGTCATTCAGAGCCCAAGATCATCTGATTCCTTGTCACTCTCAGACCTCATCTGCTGATTCCCTCTTTTCTCACTGAATTGAGGTCAGCTGGCTTCCTTGTTATTCTCTAAACTAGCCAGTGCTCCTGTTACGTCAGCCTGGAATGCCTTTTCTCCCCAGGTATTTTTATGATACACTTCCTTGCCACTTCCAGGATTTTGCTTAAATGTCACCTCAATGTGGCCTTCCCTTACTACCCTATTTAAAATTACACTTTCCCCAGTATTCCCTACCCATGTCTCTTAATTATTTTTCTTTATAGCACTTACTATCCAACACACTATATATATTTTTAATATTTTAATATATATATACTTGAATATTTTTTTTACCTATTTGTATTGTTTATTATCTGTCTTTTCCCACTGGAATGTAAGCTTCATGAGGGCAGGAATTCTGCTGTTTTGTGCAATGAAATGTGCTCAGTACCTCGAGCAATGCCTGGTGCATGATAGAGCTCAATATTTTTTGTTAAATGAATAAGGTGGGTGAATTCTGGGAGCTCAGAGGAAGGCATCTAGTCTTGGTGGAAGGCTTCCTGGAGGAGATGACTCCTAAGCCAAGCCTTTAAGAATGAGTTATTCTTAATGGTGGGAGGGCGTGAGGGGCAAAGATAGGAGGGCTATCCAGACAGTGGGAACTATGTATGTAAATACCTTCAGGCACAAAAAGACTTGGAGTGTGCTGGAACTACCTGTTTGTACTGAGAAAGTATAAACTTTGAGATTCAGAAGGTGGTGCTATGAAACACTGGAGAATCATGAGGGGAAGCAGGTGTGGATGTGCCTGTGATGCTTTTTTTGGACAAGTTTGGAATGCTGATGGGATGTCATAAGAGTTCCCAAGGAGAAAGTGTAAGGAAAGAACAGCTAGTACAGAGCCCTGGTGAGCACCAATATTTAAGGGCTGGCCAAAGCAAGAAGAGTACGTTCAGGAAAGAGCTGCAGAAACACAACAGGGCAGAGTTAAACATCCTGGGTGACCACCAAAGCCATAGGAAACAGGTCTGTTACAATGTTTCAATGTACACTGGCTTTGGCAGTAAGAAAATCATTGAAGAGAGCAATTGCTTTGGAGTTAAGACTAGTTTTTTGCTTAGCTTAACTGTATAGTATCTTCTGGGAAGTGTTTTCCACAAACACAGAACAGGAAAGTGCTCTTTCTAGTAGTGTCCTCCGTCAGCTCCAGATGTCTGAAGCTGACACTGGCATGAACCCCACCCCACAGCCCTGCTCCAGTCCATGAAATTGTACCTAGTAAGTGAAAATCTGTATGCATGTTTACCTTTTAGGGGTGCACCATGTAGCATTTGAATGATTTAATCCATTCAAATAATTTCATTCACTAAGCACTTGTTAAGTACTTGAAGTTAGGTCCTGAGGATTCATAAATAATTTTTAAAAACTTTCATAGTCTAGAGGAAGAAACAAAGAGTTAAGATATAGTGTGACAGACAAGTAGACAAGAGATACATACAAAGATCTGGGGAACAACAGACCCCTTGCTAACATCTCCAAGGATGTAGAGGTTATTGCAATTGTCAGCATTTATCTCAGGAACACGTACAGTTTTCCCCCAGCTTCCCTTTAGGGCTGAGGGAACATCTCAGTGGATGTCCAATGGTGGTCTCAATGCTGGTTTGCACAGGGGTTCCAGGAAAAAGTCATACCTTAGGAGTAATTTCCAGTGCTAGAACCAGGGGTGTCAGCTATGTAAGCAGAGGCTGATGGAAGTCTGGGCCTAAAGCCAGCTCTAGAGTTGAGCAGGGGATAGTAGGACTGCCTTGGGCTGTGGGTTAGGAAAGTCCACTTATAACTTGGGCTACTTCTAGGTACCTCAGGATAGGTAAAAATGGGTTTTGTGTATGTTCTGGAGCTACTAAGGAACTTTTGGTAGGAGGAGTCCTTGCATTTATTCATCCAAATATTTTAGTGCCTAGTACCTTCCAGGTACTGTTTACCTACTAATCATTGAGAATATAATAGTGAAGAAGACTAGATCCTTATTAATGGACTTACTTTCTATGGTAAGTCATGAAACACATGCAGAATAATTTAAAAGTTGTGAATCGTATTAGATTGAATCATGTATAATTGCTAATATTCAACCATCTTTGACCTATAAAAGCAGCAGACTTGTATCAATGCTGTGAAAGAAACAACGGACTGAGTTGGGGAAAATAGGATGATAATCGGGGATAGGAAGGTCGGAAAAAGTCTCTGTGAGGAACTGGCATATAAGTTGCCACCTGAAAAAAGAGAAGCCTAGCTTTTTAAATTTAAATCAAGATGGCAAATGCAAATGCCCAGAAGGATCAAATGAGCACACTGGGCCTGGTGGGGGAATCTTCACGCCGGGTCTAAAGAGGGTGGCAGCTCCTCAAAGCAGTGCTATTTTGATTTTCCAAGATAAGCCAGCAAACAGCTTTTTTAAAAAAGCATCCAAAGAATAATGCTTTAAATATTTAAGTAGAAATGTAATTTTATGTGAAGTCTCTCAAATTTTACACGTCAGCTATTTAAAAAATTTTAGATAATGTTTTGCAAGCCAAATAATATATCTGCTCTCTTGGAAGTGGCCCACTGGACACCAGTTTACAAGATTCGCTTTAAAGCATTCCAGGTAGAGAGAACAGCATATGCAAAGACCTTGAGGCAAGAAAGGGCTTACTGGTTCAAGGAACTGGAAGGAGGGCAGTATGTCCAGAGCTAAGTGAGCCCAGGAGAGAGTTGTTTGTGAGTTGAAGTTGGAAAGGAGCCAAATCTCAAGGAGCTCACACAAGCATAGTGGCAGAAGTGGAGGGACAGACCTACAAATTTAGTGTGTACCAGATAAGCGTGCACCTTGGGACCACACCTGTGCCTGGAGGAAGGGACACACTTTCCTAATCTGTACAAAGATATCATAAATGCTGCAGGTATCCTTGGAGGTAGGTGCACTATCCCATTTTAGAGTTCAGTAACCTGCCCAAAGGCCACCAGAGTGGCAGAGTCTGCATTTGGGTTTGGGTTTCTTTGAATTGAAATCTTCCCCCCACCCTTTTTTAAAAACTACAAAACGCCAACTTTCCAATTGAGACACGTTTACATGACGGTGCCCTTCAGAGGATTTTCTTGTCTGCATAACTTAAAGTGAATGTATTCATTAGTTTAGAGGCCAAAGAAGAATGCTCTAAATATTATGTTGAATACAGAGTAACAGTGACCTGGAGATCAAACCCCATCAAATTGGGGACCAGGCTTATTCCACTGTTTGGTGTGGGCTAGTAACGCCAACCTGTGAAGAGTTTAGTGCTCTCATTTTCAAGAAAAGGTGAGTATAGCTTAAAGATTTGAAGTTGAAATATACTATTTATACCATGGGGGTGAGAAAGCATCCTTTTCTTTTTATTGAGTGTTAAAGCCCTCGAAATCAAATGAAGGGTCTGTGCTCAAGGGATCTTAGAAATCTAGAAAAAAATGCAATTTGAGAAGTGAAGATGGATATGTATAGAAATAGGCTGTTTGAGTTAGTTAATAGATGTTAAATAAAATATTTCAGAAATTTGGTGAGCAGGACTTCAGTGATAAGAACTGAACTTGGTCTAGAAAAAATTCAGGAGGTTGAGGATCAGATTGCCTGGAGAGTTTCAGCCTGGGACAGAGCCAGGGAGGAAGGTGGCCACAGCTTGAGGCCTGAGAAATAAGTCACAGTGCAGCCTTGAGACAGGCTCACAGTTTAAGTGAAACACCTGAGGAAATGCCTGTGGAGGAGATTGCTAAACTAGTTTACAGAACTAAATGTGATGGAGTATTTCATTAAAATTCACCAGTCATTTTTTTTGTCACATTACAATATTGAAGACAGAGAGAAAGTAGCATAATTAACAACTTTCTCCAGATGCTCTGTGTGGGTTATTTGATTTACCTTGTAGATAAAAATGGTTCTGCTTTGACTTTCCTAAGAATTCTTTTAAACTATTAGATTTTTGCCTGTGGAATTAAAAGGAAAATTGTACATTTAAGAGGAAATCACTATGATTATATTTTTCTTCAAGGTTAGTAGATTGTAATTACTGAATAAAGTAGGAGTTGGCAAACTTTTTCTCTAAGGGTAGGTCCAGATATTAAATATTTTCAACTTTGCGTGCCAGATAGTTTCTGTCACAAGTACACAGCCCTGCTGTTTTGGCAAAAGAGCAGCCATGGGCGTATGTAAGTGAAGGAGCCTGGCTGCCTGCCTTCCAGTAAAACTTCATTCATGGACACTGAAATCCGACTTTCATACAATTTTATTTTATTTTTTATTTTTTCATACAGTTTTATATGTCATAAAATTATCTTCTTTTAATTTTTAAATCATGGTCTTTACAAAAACAGATGGGGAGCTGGATTTGGTCCATGAGCTATAGTTTGCTGACCTCTGAATTAAAGGATTTTAAAAACAGTTACGTTCTTCCAAGGGCCAGCGGTGTGGCTTTCTCAGCTGTCTAGATTGTATATTTCATGGTAGAGGGGTCTTATTTTGTAGTAACAAAGAGATTTCCCTACACATTTGAGAAACTTCTAG
>NW_020174053.1:185978-203369 GCF_003031525.2 Neophocaena asiaeorientalis asiaeorientalis | reverse complement strand
TTCTCAAACTAGCATACATTATTATCACCTGCAGACTTTGTTAAAATGCAGATTGCAGGGCTCCTCCTGAAGTTTCTGATTCAGTAAGTCTACATGGTGCCTAGGAACTTGGATTTTTAACAGGTGAGGCTAATGCTGCTGTTCTGGGACCACACTTTGAGAATCACTTATTTAGAGATGAGGGTGTCAGACACAGTGGGAATAATACAGTTGCTTCTTTTACTCAGTGTCCTTGGAGTAGCTGTTGACTTCTCTACCTAGATGATTTGAGACCTTCAAAATTCTAATGGTTCAAAGACCAAAGATAATTGGAACAAAATTTATAACTTCCCTGTCTATTGTAGTATTTTTCCTCCATCAATTTCTGAAAGTTTTAAACATTTACAAACTAGAGATTGTTTTACAACAGTGTCTAGGAGAAATATAAAGAAATCTGTTATTATATATAGTATATATTCTTATGTAGTATTATACATGTAAATATATATATAAGTACTCATGCATCCGTTTTAAAATAGTACATTGGTGGTAACTTTGGCATTCTGTATTCCTCCTCTATCATGTCTCCCTCTTCTTTGATTTTAACTGTTTGTACTCACAATATAATGTCTCCTTTTGCATGCCTACTTTACATACATGCGCACATACACATCCATTTTGATGAATGAGGTCGTGGTTCATTCATTTTCGCTGCTGTGAGGGTGTCTGTTTTATGAATGCACTATAATTTATCCACTCCCCTGATAATGGACACTTGGATTGTTTCTAGTATTTTTTATTTTACAAACAATATAGCCTGAAATCTTCTTGAACATATTTCCTAGTAGTGTGAGCAACAGTATCTCTACCTAGAGAGGGGAATTGTTCAGTTACAGGGGCATTTCAACTTTTCTGTGTAACCAGCAACTTGTTTTCCAAAGGAAGGATATACCCACACTGACTTCAACACACTTGAATATCACTAGCTTTTTTAACTTTCTGCCAATTTGATAGGTTTAAAATGTGCTTTTAGTTTGCATTGTCTTGATTACTAATATAGTTCAGAATTTTTCTTAAATTTATGGGCCTTTCATGTCTCCTCTTTGAAGTGACTTCTTTTTTCCTGTTTTCTTTAAAAGTTTCTCCACCTTGTTTTGATAGAAATGTATTAATAGATTAATTTGGAAAAAAATTATATCTGTACAATATTTAAGTATTCCTAGTCATGAATATGTAATATCTCTCCATTTAGTTATGTCTTCCTTAATACTTCTCAGTAAAGTTAAAATTTTTCCATTTAGATCATCTATTTCTTTTGTTAGATTTATTATTAAGCATCTTATTTTTACTATCTTTTTAGTAGTTAATTTTAAAACTATTGGTGGCTGATATATAAAAATGAAGTTGATTTTTGTTCGCTGACCTTATATTCAAGAACCTTGCTCAATTCTTATTTTTTCTCATAATTTGTGAAGCCTTTCTACATAAATAGTCATCTACAATTAATACAGTTCTTTGTCTTCTCAATCCATATAACTTACTTCTTTTCCTTATCTTACTGAGTTGATTTGACTAAAGCTTTCAGTACAATGTTGAACATAAGTGCACCTCATTTCTGATTTAATAAGAATGCTTCTAACATGTGCCATGACATAAGTTTGCTGTTTTGGCAGATGACCTTTATCAGGTTAATGAAACTTTCTTTTATATATATACACCTGTTTTTCTAAGAGTTTTTTTAAAAATCAAAAGGGTGTTTAAAATGTATCAAATGCAAATTCTGTGTATGTTGTGATAATATGTGTATGCTTTTTTGTCTGTTAACATATTGAATTAATAGATATTTCTAATATTAAACCAAGTTTCGTTCCTGGGATAACTTGATATGATGTATGTCCTAACCTGTGGTTTGGCACTCCACGAACACTGAGTCACCTGTATTGTGAATATCCTGCCCCTCTGATTTGTATGTATCTTCCACTCACCGCCCCTCCAACAAGGGTTGCTGTTTTCTAGAGGTATTTTAATTTCATGGCGCCACCTGGTGGCAAACTTTCAACATTTCTGATGATGTCTCTGCTACCTTTCTTTTAGGCAACTGCATGTAGTTTCCTCTGTTACCACTGTAACCCCTCATTTAACTTTATTTTCTCTCTTATACCTTAATATTTATTCACTTTACTCCCCCATCCTCCTTTCTCTTGCTCCTCCAAATATTTTTCAGTATACTCCTTCCAGTCTCTTTTCCTTCCTTTTTCTTCTCTCTCCCCTTTTGTTCCTTTATGGGTACTGCAAATCTACCTCAATTATGGTTAAGAATGATGAGAATAGTGCTGGTTACTAGGGTAAAAGATACAGCAATACATTTTAAAATGACAATTGGTACAATAAAGTGCCAGCTCTGCTAACCTTCAAAGGCCTTGAAAATACTTAAAATTCTCTTTAAAGTGTTCTTAAATTCAAGTACTACTTAGTCACCTTCTAATTAATTCTGCCCATTTAACATCAAAGTTCACTATTAAGGAAAAATTATAAAACTGCTTTGTTTCAGTGTTCCTTTATCGAAATGTGAGGGTTCTGCTGTATTTTGCTGCAAGACTCAGTTTTTCATTATGCATTAAACTGCTTGGAAACCAAACTAATCATCTATAACATGGTTTCCATAGGAAACAGCCCACCACAGATGCCCTTTTGATATGTAACCCATTTATAAGATAGAGATTACCATTTCCAATTGCTTAACTCTCAAGCATAGAAAATACTGTAAAAATATTCTCCCCAGTCAGAAAACTAACACATGTATAAGCTTCATTGGTTTAGCAATTTCTTTTTGGAGTTAATTGTGACTTTGTCTTTGGTGTCTCTAAGGGCTATGTCTGAGAATGGCAGGTGAGTCAGCTGAAGAAGACAGAACAGAGAAAGTAGGGCTGAAATTGATCTCTTTAGCCGCTGCAATGCTAACATGGCTGCAGGGGAGGTGGTTTTGATTGTGTGTTTGTCTTACTCACCGTAGTCTTAGTAGGCAGGTATATTGAGCCTTTGCTTTATTCATAGATAGCAAGTGTTGATTTTAAAGTAGGCACCAGGAAGTATTTTGGTACCTAAGTCTGGTTGGTGCCTGAAAGATATTTTAATCAAGAGAGAACCTCAAAATATAAAATCTGATCTTCAGCATTACTCTAATACTTAAAAAGATTTTGATGGCTTTGAGATCTGGTAGTCTTATGAAAATGACTAGTTTGTACAGAGCTGCTGCAACTATTAGAATTCTAGCATCTTTTCAAAAGGGAGATTTAAAGTTATTCTTATTTCCACATTGTAATAGTGGAGATTCAAAAGTGATTGAAAAAGAAAAGTTAGAGGTTAAAGATTAGGAAGGAGATTACTTTGGCAATTTGGTTACGTAGAAGGCTCTACATAATGCAAGGTGACAGGGGTGCTTCTGGCTTCTGTACTACAGTATTTGGCTTCCTTCTGTGTTCTAAATGCTTTCTAACCTTTTGATGTCTTTTTTAAAAGGTGGGGACCCAAACTGTATGCATTGTTCCAGATGCGTTCTTGCCAAAGCAGTATAAAGCAAATGTAACAGTTAGGAAGAAGGCTCCCTCCCTCACTGGGTAAGTACAGCTGGCAGCCTTGACCAGGGCTAGCCCACCTTCCCATTAGACCTGCCATACCCTCTCCACTGCAAAAATGCTGGCGGGACCCTGTAAAACCTGAATCTGTTAATCCACAGCCCAGAGCCTTTCATCTAGTGAAATGCCAGTCAAAAGAGCTGACCCAGAGCCAGCCCTACCATTACAGCACCTAATCCCACCCCCTCCAGATTTTTTTTCAGTTGTTTGCATCTCTTTGGCTCTTTGCCAGTCAAGAACACTGAGGTCAGATAGAGTTTATTAAAATGAAAGTTTACCTATAATCTTGGTGAGCTGATTAGACGTGCTGCTTTAGACTGCTCACTTACCTTTGTGAAAGAACCCCCTTGATGTAGAGTGTTAGAGTGCAGGCTCACACATACGACACTTGTCTGCTGCCAGAAGGTTTTTTTTTTTTTCTTATTTAAAAAAATGTTCAGATCTACTTAAAAATGAAGTGCCATACCTATATATTAAGTAGAAAAAATCCAGAATTGGTTCGTAAGCCAGGTTAGTATTATGCATTGATCTCAATTTGGAAATATTTAAAAATCGTTGATCAACGTGATTACCATGATAAGAGGTTGTTTCAAAGTTCTTTAATTGATTTTTTGACCCATCCCATTTCTAAATAAAAATACAGCCATGTGGTTTATCTTGTAGATCTTGAATGGTACATTTGAGTTCCCCCAACTTGCTGATTAAACCTCCCACAATTCTATAAACCAATCTCTAGCTATATGGGAATATATTTTAGATAACACTTTAAAATGTGGAATAACTCTGTTATAACAATATTATTTTTGAGGTTCTTTTCATGTGACATAGAAAAATGGTGATATATGTTCACTTAGGCTGGGGAACTTTTAGAAATGATTTGCTTCTTTGGCCTTGACTTTATTTCTGTATTTCTTTATTTTCTAATCCCAAACTTCCAGTACTTCCCTGCCCACCCCCCCTCGCCCTTGGCAACCACAAGTCTGTTCTCTATGTCTGTGAGTCTGCTTCTGTTTTGCAGATAGGTTCATTCGTATCATATTTTAGATTCCACATATAAATGATGTCGTATGGTATTTGTCTTTCTCTGTCTGACTTGACTTCACTTAGTATGATAATCTCTAGGTCCATCCATGTTGCTGCAAATGGCATTATTGCATTCTTTTTAATGACCTTGACTTTTGGTCTGCTGTGAAACAAGTTTAAGGTCATGCAAGAATCTCTGACATTCCATGACATCACCAAAATATTTTCATTGTTTCAAAATCCACTTGAAGTCCTTGTGACACATCCATCATTGTTTGCTTTCACTCGTTTTGAAAGGGGTGTTTGTGACTCCATAGAATCCAGTTAATCTTATTCTTGATATTTGAGCTAAAATCCTTGGTTAAAACATGTTCTTAATGATCCATAGATTGCCACAAACAATACTGTTCTTAGCTATTCATCTTTAAATCATTTCTTCCAGTGCAGGCATTTATGTAACTCTTTCTATTTTGTTTGCTGATTGGTAAGATCCTTCCAACTGAAATTTGCCTGATGTTTTGCAATTTTTCCTCATTGGTTTTCACCCTTAGTGTTTTTGCTTTTTAGAGCAAATCCTTGGAGTGAGTTTGACTCTGTTGTTGCCATCAGAAGTAGGAAAAGAAAGTTTCTGCATGACTTACCAGAAAAGTCAAGATCAAATGACAGAGGTTTTGAATTGTCCAAAGATGAATTTATTAAAGGATCAAGGGAGTTGGCAGTCGCTGCATCCTTCAGCTTGAAAAGTCACATAGTTGACAGCCTCAGAACAGCTGGGCCCCCCCTCCTTAGTTGATTGTAGTGTTATTGACCCAAGAAAAAAGACAGGAACTTTAGACAGTTTTCCGGTCCTACTCCCACTGTCCTGAGGGTTTCTCCATCAGAATCCTCCTACTCCCACTGTCCTGAGGGTTTCTCCATCAGAATCCTCACCCTCTTGCTTGTGATTGGGCAGGCCCGCGAGATTATGGTGGCGAGGAATTACGTGGATAGCCATGGACGAACTGCAGCTGGCTGGTTTCTTCAGGGATAGAATACCCTACAGCCTCGGGTGTCAGGCTGTATCCAAATCATGAATCAACCCCAAAGGCCTCTGGTTGTCTGGTGCATCCAGACCCACAGGCTTCTTGCTTTCAACCTTCAGGCCTTGTCATTTCTCTGAGGTGCTAGGCTGATTTTAGCTTAGGAGGCTGAGTTAGACCTGATCTGATGACCTTCTTTCCTACACCCTGGGGTTGGGGGGTTGAGGGGGAAGTAGCCTGAGGTGGGTAAGACAGAGCTGGTGTAAATAAGGTGACCAATCCCTTGGGGACACCTGCCTCACAGGCTGCTTACTTCTCTTGTGATTCACGTCACAAAGGCTTATAAGACTGTGACATGAAGGGGAGTATGTTTATACCATGATCTCATATCCACATCATGATTCTGGATCTGAACATTGCAATATCTACCATGTTAGATTCCTTTTGAGACCAAAAATAGTTTTAGCAAGGCTGAGGTCAGAGTGTAGAGCCTGTGGAACCACCTTTGTTTTGGTGCAATTTGTATGTCATCGTGTTTCCTTGGCGACATTCCATCCCCCTTCATAATTCAGTAGTAAACTCTTGTCTTGGCTACAAGTTACTGGAAAGGTGATCAGGGTCGTGCCCTTTTCAACCCTATCATGGTAATATTTAAAAGTTCAGTTTTCTTCTTTCTTGCCTAACTTTCCTGTTCACTTTCTGTGTCTTCACGCAGGTCCCTGGCATCTGACGCACATGGCGAGCTTTAGGATAAGGTCGTACTAAGACATGCCTGATGTTCTGAATGTCTGTATCCCCCAAAGTCCATAATCTCAGCTGAAACCCGATGGATGAATGTTCCCTCAATCAGGGCTCTTGTTGATGGTTCTTTCCACACCTCAGTCGACTGTTGGTTTTCCCTTTCTTGCTATTCTGTCTCTCTCCTCACCCCTCTCGATTGCCTTTCCTAGGGACAGACCTTAGAGAGACGGGCCAGGACGTGGGAACTCGGCACTGCACCCGGCAGTCCTCAGCCAGCATCCTCTGCATCCTGTCTTCAAGGCACCATCCCCGCAACAGATGCCTGAAGGCCCAGGCTTCTGAGAACCCACTTGTTTTCTGCATGACTAGCTTGTAAAGAGGGATATGTGGAGAGAATTTCCAAGAACTTTCCACTTAAAAAAAATGTATGTGACTTATTTTGGGCTTCGAACTGAGAGCAAAATCAGTGGTATGCAGCTCTGTTTCCTGGCACACATCTGTGGCATCTGGAGAAATTGTTGCAATACTCCCTCTCCTGTCTCGGCTGTTTGTATAACTGTATATAAATGTAGCAATAAATATATTCTAACATCAGCCTGGGGCATTTAGTTTCCGCTTGATTCTGCACACCGATGGTAGGCAGTGAATATCACATTCTAGAGGAATTGCCCTACTGACCAGCGGGCTTGCCTGCCCCTTCTCAGTTTCTCATCTTCTCTGATTTCACAAAGTGTTAGCTTGGAATTGGCCAGTGTTTGGAGAAAGAAGGTTGAGGGGTGCGGTGGCAGAGCTGGGACATGAAGCCACATTATTAATTCACTAGGTTGCACTATTCCTGACGCTCTGAGGTGGCTTGAATGTCTGAGGACTGAAGCTTAGAGGATTGGGTGACAATTTGCAACAGGAGTCAGCTATTTTATAGTCACTCTTAAATCCTTCAGGAATGTATTGTGCTTGGATTATATGACAGGTACTCACCTGCCAGTCACAAAGTTACCCCTTAAAGATTTTCAGAAAAACCACACAAAATATGCCGACATGATATTGAATTTTCCATCTGTCCCTGATGTCTTTCAAGGGCACTAAGTAGGTCTGGTTGTTTTAGAAACAGTGCCCTTCTAAAGTGGACACATAAGCAAATAAACTTTTTATTTGGCAGAAATAATGCTGTTTGTCTACTATCAAGAAATATTTGTTCCCAAACTGCTCTCATAATTTATTTGAAATCTTTGCTTATCAGGCATTTTTATAACTTAAAAGATAACCACACAACTTTGTGTGATTCTTATCAAATTGCTGTTTGCCAGGCCTCTCCTCGATTATAAGCGGCAGGTGGTATAGAACCATTCAGCCCTAAGGCCTGGGGATGCAGTGGAGCCAGAAGCTGGTGTCCTGTGGCCAAGGTTCACAGGCAGCACCCGAAAGACTGCGTGTTATGTATTAATACAGACTGGAAGCGCTTGAGGAAATCATCTGGTTGGGGCCCTTGAACCACTGATCAGGTAACTGTCTGAACAATCATGCCAGGTGTGTTCTTACTTTCACCTTTGAGCAGATCCATCAGAGAACCTGAGGCTCAAGGTCAACAGGTAAAGAAGGCACAGCGTGGGCTGCTGCCGCCACAGCAAATTTCCATGTGCTACCACCGTACAGACCTCTTCCACACACAGACTGGTCTGGCCCGGACTGGTAATACAGGGGGAAACTATTAAAAAAGAGACAGGACATGGGCTTCCCTGGTGGCGCAGTGGTTGAGAGTCCGCCTGCCGATGCAGGGGACGCGGGTTCGTGCCCCGGTCCGGGAAGATCCCACATGCCACGGAGCGGCTGGGCCCGTGAGCCATGGCCGCTGAGCCTGCGCGTCCGGAGCCTGTGCTCCGCAACGGGAGAGGCCACAGCAGTGAGAGGCCTGCGTACCACATACACACACACACACAAAAAAGAGGACAGATTATCACTTGCTTCTGGTTATAGTGCGATGATATAAACATAATTATAGATAATGCCGTATAACGAGCAGTTCATAAGCTTGTTCGTGGAGCTGTGGAGGGTTGAGGGTTTTCAGCCAGTGGGTGTCAAGCCTGGGCATGGGTCATGACTAAGACCCTGGATAGGTCACTTCAGTGCCCTGGGCCTTTGACGCGTCTGCTGGAAAATGAGGTGTTTGGCCTAAATGATTTCTAAGATCCTTTCTGTTCTTTGAGTCTCCTCCTTTGGAAAGGGAAGGGAGTTAGCCTACTTTCAGTGCTAAAGAGGAAGGTCATGGGATGGCATAGCTGGGCAACTGAGAGGCAGAGGGGAGTTATGAAGATCGCTTATTTTCAGGTAACAAGAAATGCATGAAGATAATGACAAGTTAAAGCACCATTTTCGTCGCACCCCTTCTGAGGAAACATGTTTAGCTATCACTTTCCATGGGAGAGGAAACTGGCTGGATTTCTTCCTGGGCTCTCTTTTGCGCTGGGCAGAAAGGCTGCTGTCTACACTGCGTGCTGGGACGGACAGGTGGGGACTTGAAGCCTCAGAACCAGAAGCCACTTTTCTTCAGGAGCTGCTCACACCCACCAGGCCCTTGTGAACTGCTGGACTTCAGTCCTGGTCAAGCGAAGCTGACGGGTGTAGCCATCCAAAGGGAGAAAAGCTGATCTCTTCCAGTCATGAATAATCCACATTCACTCTTAGGAGCGCATTGGTGGGCAGACACTACTCTTTAGCACAACACTCCCGTCCTCTTGGCCCCCTCGGCCCCCTCCTTCCTTTCCAGGCAGGTGGGACAGGTTGCTTGAGCAGTGAGTTTGGAGAGGAGCCGTGTACCCAGTCCTGTTCTCTGTCCACAGGAAGCACACATGACTGTCAGCTCCTCCATGCCCTAGTTCTGCTGAGGCAGGCCCGGGCTCCCACAGGAGAGGGATGGCTGTCTCATTTGGGATTCGATATTAGGGAGTCCAGTTGCCTTAGGCATAAGCCTAGATTCCCAGCATTAGCTTCATCAATGATAAAGGTGATCTTGTGGGCTTCACCTGCTCATTCTTTTGCTTTAATTCTGAATTGATTTCACCCAGTGGTTTTTACTTTAAACTTTATGAGCGTGATTATCGTCCGGAGGGTTTGTGAAACCACAGATGCTGGCCCCACCCCCAGAGTGTCTGATTCTCAGGTCAGGGGTGGCGCCCAAAGATGTGCACCTCTCCCAAGTACACAGGTGAGGCTGCTGGACCGAGGACCACACTTACAGACCTGGGGGGCGCCGGAATGGGAGAAGGAGTTCTGTTTACTGGTCCTGTTAAACCCCAGAACTGAATGTTCTCAAGGCTGTCTGGGTCAGCTGGGCGCCCTTCACTCAACTGGGGCCAGCAAACACTCTTCGGTCTGTATGAGTAATTCTCGCAAATCAGTGTCGTCTTCTAGCCCACAGCCTTGGGCAGGAACAAATGGTTATGGATTATACTCGTTTCTGTTCTAAGTAAAACACAAGATGAATCAATGCCAGCCATAAATCAGCCCTGAAATGCAGATTTAAAAACAATCCAAGATGTGTGTGTGGTTCTCCTTTGATAAAACCTTGCAGAGTGCCGTGCACAAATCAGCATTTAACTGGGACTTTTTGTTAATGCTGAAGCTACTGCATTGAAAAAACTTTTCACTGAAATATAAAGTAAAAACATTTGCAGTTTAGTGGACAGTGTGAAGAACCTTCACAAAGTGAATGCATTAGTGGAATCAGCACAAGACCAGAAAGAGAACATTTCTTCCCTCCTGAGACCCTTGTGCTTCTCTGTTACGAGATTCTCCTCCAAGGGTAAGTGCTGTCTTGAATTCTAACAGGAGAGCTAGGTTTTACTACTATGTTCTTTATATGAACGCAGTCATTCTGCTCATACTCTTCAGTGAATGGTTTCTTTTACTCAACAGACGCATGGATTCTTAAAAATCACATGCGTCCAGTGTGCCTTGTTGCTTACCTCTCGGCACTTCACTCTGGCCCCTCCGGCCACTGTTATGGGACTGTGCCCGCTCACCACCGTGCATTCCCCTCCTGGCCCGCCCTCACCTGTCGCAGCTGGGCTTCTCACCCCCAGGTCTTCCCGCAGGCTCTTGTCCCCGTTTCCATTAGTCAGAATGGGCGGGGCTCAAGCCTGGTCCCCTACAACGCCCAGGCCTCTGAGGCTCGTCCCTTGCTCTGTGTGCACCTGGGGGCACGTTGCTCCCCGCGGCTCTGCAGGCACCTGGTTTTCCCTGCACCGTGCAGAACACATGGTTTCTTAGGCACTGTCGCAGGCGGGTAGAGACTGGGGACCCCCATGTGGGCTTCCCACCACCTGCCCCGGTGTGACACGTGTCTCTTCTGTTCGTATTTCACTGGTCAGAAATAGCCACATGGCCCCTCTTAGCTCCAGGGGGCCTGGGAGAGGTAGGGGAGCCCAGGGAATATTTGGTGAGCGTCACTATCTCTGCTACGCTGTTCGGTTGGACTCTTCCAGGCCAGAGTCTGTCCTCCTTTGCCCTCGGGCACTCACCACGCTCCCTCTCCTCTGCATTATCCTACAATACTTATATTCTCTACACCACTGGTTCTCAACCAGGGCGATTTGCCTCTCAGGGGACATTTGATAATGCTTGGAGACTTTTTTGTTAGGACCTGCGGATGTGTGAGATACTGGCATCTAGCAGGGAGGGACCAGGGATGCTGGTAAACATCCTACAGTGTGGTCCCTCAAAGAATCACCCAGCCCCAGGAGTGCCAGACCCCCCCTGCTGAGAGCCCCACTGTCCCTGGTGCTGCTTCCCTTGTCTTGCGTTACTCCCAGCAGATCACAACGGCGTGGGAAGACAGCCAGGCTGGACTGTGGCCTGTGGCCTGTCCCTTCGAGGAGGCCACTAAAAGAAATGAAGTAGGTGACCAGGGTATGGAGTGGTGGTGGAGAAAGAAGGGGACAGGAACAGTTTACCCAACCTCCTCCTCAAGGACAGCAGGTCTGGGTGGAGCCCCTCACCTGCAGACCCTCACTGCACACAGGGCAACACTGACCTCAGGGGCCCCTGAGAGGAGCCGGGGCCCTGGAACGTGAACACACAGAACTCTTGCACCCTGAACCTCTCGCATCTCTTTGGCACCACCTTTTTCCGGTGTGGTGGCTGAACCAAGGAGCCCATGTTAGCAAGTGTGAGTCATTACTCTTCCTGTCCTCACAGTGGACTGGCCTCTGTGGCCTGAAGTAGACTCATTCTAATTCCAACTCTGCCATCTTCTGCTGTGTGATTTTGGGTAACTCGTTTAACCTCTCTGGGCTTTACTTTCTATAAACAATAGAAAGTACTTTTTTTTTGGCTGTGTTGGGTCTTTGTTGCTGCATGTGGGCTTTCTCTAGTTGTGGTGAGTGGGGGCTACTCTTCGTTGCAGTGCACGGGCTTCTCATTGTCTTGGCTTCTCATTGTCGTGGCTTCTCTCTTGTTGCAGAGCATGGGCTCTAGGCGTGCAGGCTTCAGTAGTTGCAGCCCGTGGGCTCTGTAGTTGTGGCTCACGGGCCCTAGAGCATGTGGACTTCAGTAGTTGTGGCATGCAGGGTCAGTAGCTGTGACTTGTGGGCTCTAGAGTGCAGGCTTAGTAGTTGTGGCACATGGGCTTAGTTGCTCCATGGCATGTGGGATCTTCGTGGACCAGGGCTCGAACCCATGTCCCCTGCATTGGCAGGCAGATTCTTAACCACTGTACCACCAGGGAAGTCCCAGAAAGTACTTTTTATAAAAGAATAAATTGATTTTTACAACACATTTTTTTCTCCACAAATAAAGTCTGTGGGTCCTCAGAACCCATTTTTGGTTCCTTTTGGCTTAATTTAATGCAGCAGTGCTAGTCCTATCACCCTGGGGAGCCTGTTCACTTGGCCCAAAAGGTGACCTGAAGGTAGAAATGAAGAATTTGGGATGAGTGTCGAGGAGCATTTGTGCGTGACAATGGGGAACAAGGTCACCTGAGAGAAGGCGGCTTGTTAACTCATTCATCTGACAACTGTTTAGGATCATCCGCTGGGTCCCCCAGGCAGTGGTCTCAGAATGAGTGGTTGAAAGGGGTCCCTGGCCTCCCACTTCCCCTGGCACTAGGGCCAGGCCCAGTGGTGCCTCACTCGCCGATAATTCATGGTGGAATTGGAAGCTGCAACTTCGTCCTCCAGGAAAGCTGCTCAAGCAGCAAGCCCAGCTGCTGTGCCTTATCCCACCAGCTACCTTTCCCATGTTCTGTCCTTGTCCTGAAGCCACCAGGAGTGGGGGGGGGGGAGAGTCGGCTTTGGGAGGGCAGGAGGGGGCCTAGAGCCTACAGATGGCCACGGGGGGAGTGTTTGTACTCAGTCATCAAGTTCACTCTCACATGTGCCCGTTGGTCCAAGGTGTGAGGTGACTAACAATGCCTGGGAGTAAAAGCTGCCCTTTTCTTCAGGCTCCTGCTGGGGATGCTGGAGCTGATGGAAAATGACTCTGCTGGGGCTTCCCTGGTGGGGCAGTGGTGAAGAATCTGCCTGCCAATGCAGGGGACATGGGTCCGAGCCCTGATCTCGGAAGATCCCACATGCCACGGAGCAACTAAGCCCGTGTGCCACAACTACTGAGCCTGTGCTCTAGGGCCCATGTGCCACAACTACTGAGCCCACATGCCACAACTACTGAAGCCCACGCGCCCAGAGCCCATGCTCCGCAATAAGAGAAAGCACCGCAATGAGAAGCCCGTGCACCACAATGAAGAGTAGCCCCTGCCTGCTGCAACTAGAGGAAACCCGCGCACAGCAGCGAAGACCCAACACAGCCCAAAATAAATAATTAATTAATTAAAAAAAGAAAAAAGAAAATGACTCTGCTCTGGTAAATGTCACCCTCGTCTGTGTGGTGACCAGGCCTTGGACACCTCCCTTTCCTCGCTCTGTTGGGAGATGATAGCTCAGCTCTGGACTGCACAGCTGTGTCCTAACTTTGTCCATTGAAGGGTGAGAAACCCTTCAAATATACATATTGTAACCCCGGGGCACAGAGCCCTTGACCTCACTGCTGGCCAAGCCCTGAGGCTCCAGCTCCCCGACCTCCTGTTCCCCCAAGACCAGGGCAGTGGAAGGGGTCAACCTCAAGTAGCTCATGGCTTCAGAGTTTGGACCTGCAGCCCCGCACCCCTGAGTGTGTGCAGCCTGGGTCCCAGCCACCACCTGAGCAGTGCTCACTCAGGTAGAGCCAGGCTCCCTCCCAGGTGATGCCTGCAATTTGATCTGTTCCTTCATCACACACGTATTGAGCAACCAAACATATCAAGCCCTTGCCTTCCTGAAATTCTGTTTCCAGCTGAGGAAGATGAGTAGTAAACATGCTACATAGTGAGAAGTGCTGCACAGAAATGGAGATGGGCCATGTCCCTGAGGGAGCGCCGGGGTTGCAGTTCTACTGGTGGTCAGGAAGGCCTCCCTGGGGAGGCGACACTGGAGTAGAAATTGAGAGAAGGATCCATGCAGGTAGCTGGAGGATAAACCAGGCAGAGGGAAGCACAAGTCAAAAGGCCCTGAGATAGGAGGGTACCTAGTTTTGAAGCTATAGAAGCAGCTAGAAGGCCAGTACAGGGGCTGCAGTCCCACAGAGCAGAGCCAGGGTGATCATGGTGCTATTTGTTGTCCAAGAAGTGGCCTGGGGAGCGGGTGACAAGGGAGGATGGGACCTGCCATCCCGGAGGTGATGGGAGAGCATGCCAGCCGGGAGCGGCCTCAGTTCTGGCCCCCAGATTCTGGAAGGTGCAGTGCGGGAGGAGCAAGTCCAGGCCCAAAGCTGGAGGTGTTCAGGAAATCCTTGGCCATATTGAGGGGACTGGGTGTAGTCTGACCTGGCTGCCACACAGAATGATGGGACCCGAAGGACAAGGCAGATCTACACATTTGACCTCAAATTTTGCAGCTGGGTAGCTTTCGTCAAGAGCGGTATGCAGAAGCCTAAGGATAAAGGGTGCCCTAGGGAGGGTTTTCAGTAGGGAAGTTACTGTCTCTATTTATAATATATAGAGAGAATATTCTGGCTGCTCTGTGGAGAGCAGGTTTGTGGGCAAAAGTGGAATTGGGACGATGAGACCTTAATGTTCTAGAGAGAATTTATAGGCCAGGGAACTGACATTTGCTGGGCAGCCGCTCTGGGCCAGCGCAGGACTTTAGGGTGTGGCATTAGTCGCTACTCTGCCTCAGGCGCAGGTTTACTGTCATGAAGGCCCACGCGGCAAAGCCCTTGTCAGCATCACCCGCATAGAGGGCCCAGTTTGATTGGGCTTCAGAGGCGTGTCCAGCCGTCCTCAGCTCCCGCCCACTGAACGGGCCTTGTTTCCACCCTCAGGCGGCCAGGCAATTGCAGCCAGCAGTCTCCCCATTGCCGACCTTCCCATCGTTTCATCCTTCTCCCCAAGATCGTGATCCTGTGTAAAAATCTTCAGTACTTCTACTGGCCCAGGTATTGCCTGTTTGCGGGGACCTCAAACACGAATGGCTTCAGGAGCCAGGCATGACCTGTTTAGGGGGTGCGGCCCCGGCTGGAGGCAGTCAGTGGAAAGCACCACAAGAAAGCTGTGCCCACGCGTGTGCATCTGCCATCCCACCAGGCTCGCACCCCCCACTGGCCATTCTCAGTTTAAAGGCCCCCACCCTGAGTGTCTACAAGCTGGCCTCCCATTCTCCTCTCCATGAACTCAGTCCTTCGGCCGCTCTGAACCTCTCTGTTTCTGTCCTCGGAAGTTGCTCTGTCACGTCTCCCCGCCCGGTCAGTTTCTTCTGACTTTTATATTTTCTGCTTCCCCAAAGCAGTCGACCTCTGGGACCCAGGTGCAAGGCTGCTTTCTTTGTGAAGCTTTCCTGTCTGCTGGGAGGTTGTCCAGGTGGAGGAGCCTGCAGGACACAGCCCAGAGGAATGAAAGCACTTGTAGTACATACTTTGCAGGGTCAGTGGTCACGGCGGGTGTCGGGGGACAGAGGTGCACTGGATATCACTGTGACGGGGGCTCTGAATATTGTAAGGAGTTCTGGCTGTGTCACACAGGAAGTGTGTGCCTGTCGGGTATGGGGCTTCAAGGGCTTCTAAAGTGCTGGTTAACTCTGGTCTGGCTACAGGGAGGGGGTGGATCTGAGAGGGGCCGCATAGGGAGGCCGACCAGGGAAGCGGGGTTACTAGAGGCTGAGCCAGCACAGTGGGGAGGCTGGGCAGGAGGTGATGAAGTGAGATCTGGAAAGGGTGGCATGGAGACCTTGCAGAGCTGCTATGTGTGCCCTGCAAGCTTTTGGGGGTGGTGGGGGAGGCAGAGGGAGGCTGGGGCCAGGCTCAGGGCTCTGGCTGGAAAGGGAATTCACATCTTTCAGCCACTATTATGTCCCAGGTTCTAGTTCTTATTTGATTATACTGACACCTCTGGAAGGTGGGTAAAAAGATCCCCCTTTTTAACAGAGGAAGTAGCTGAGCCGCCTCGAGATTAAGGACCTGCTCAGGGTTGTAAGTGTGGCAACGGGGCACTAGGTTGGCAGCCAGGTCTGTGTGTCTCCAAAGCTGCTGCTCTGCCCACGCCTACCCTCCCCGCACCTTCCCGCGCAGGACTTAGCGCCGCTATTCCCCAGGCCAGAGTGGCTGGACTCTCACCATTCCCTCTCGCTGGTTCCCTCCACCCAGCTCTCTGTGCTGTTAGCGTCTCTGCTTTGCCCCAGGCCCTAGGCACAGTATTACTGCGAACCACAAGTTTTTGCTTTACAACCCAAAAGACCCAACGTGTCTCAAAACCATTTCATTTCCCCTGGGACCGTACAGTTAGCCTCCGAAATGTTGGGTCTCTGGGAGGGGAGGGCCGTGTGGACAGAGCTTACCGGTGGTAGCTGGGGAGGTGGTGCACTTTGACCCCAGGCAGAGCAGGGGAAATTGTCTTGTGCCTCCCATTCAGCAAAGGAGGCTCAGCAAGGCAGTCTGATGACACTGCTACCTGTTTAAGTGAATACACAGACCTGCAAGATGGGCTGCAACTTTGGAACCACACCCACAGGGCTCCCCAGGACCTGAGCAAGCGGGCTGTGGCGACTGCCCTCTAACTTCTGCTCGGGCCACTAGAGCTGGGTTGCTCGATCCTTGAATGCACATATATTTTAGCGACAGAACTAGAGCCTGCGGCTAGATTCAAAGGTTCCCTGCACCTTCCCTTTAACCACCTGGCATTTCCCACTCCCAATCTGGGAAGTGGCATCAGAATTCTGTATATTAAATTGTTCGAGGGATGGGGGGGATCTTTCAGAGCCAGTCGCCATCCTCTTCTTTCTTCCTTCCCCAGGCCCACGGCCACCTGGTGATCTCAGTCCCCAGGCAAACTCTGGCTGGGGAGGGTGAGGGGGCAGAGCTGAGGATGCTCACCTTTCTGGGTGACTCAGAAGCAGGAAGAGAGGGCAGGGCGTGTGAAGGCAAGAGCTCTGCTCCAGGGCCCGTAAGAACCTGGGACTGGTGGCCCTATCACCCACGCTGCCCCTTGGGCCGGTGGCCTCGTCCAGGCCCTCTCTCGCCCCTCCCACAGCTCCCCGCCTGCCCGAGCTCCACATAATCCATGAAGTTAAGCTTGGACTAGGAAGTGCATTTTTCTCCACCCCCCTCCCTGTGATTTCAGACTCAAGCAGCAGTAAGCGGCAGCTTGCAGCAAGTAACAGTGAGCGGTAGCTGGAAGCAAGATCTTAGTTCCAGGACCGGGAGTCCTAACAACTAGACCACAGGGGCCAGCAGCTAGGGCCTGGATCTCTAGTTCATGCCTGCCTTGTCAAGAATGAATTCAGGCGAGGAGGCAGAAGGTAAAGAGAAAAGTAAAAAGTTTATTGGAAAAGCAGAGTACATGCGGAAAGACACACGGGTGAACTCAGAGAGAGTGGCTCCTTTGGGAAGTTTAAGTCCTTTATAAGGGGGCATCTTCTCGGGTCTTCGTCTCCCTTCTGGCCAGTCATCTTGCTTTGTCCGCGAGCCACCGCCCC